>NC_081564.1:70422691-70734281 GCF_022355385.1 Mustela nigripes
TCTGTGAATCACCAGGTTTACACACTTCACAGCACTCACCAAAGCACATACCCTCCCCAATGTCCATAAATCCACCCCCTTCTCCCAAACCCCCTCCCCCCAGCAACCCTCAGTTTGTTTTGTGAGATTAAGAGTCACTTATGGTTTGTCTCCCTCCCAATCCCATCTTGTTTCATTTATTCTATGATTTTTGAAGTTGGTGTCCCTGAACTCTAAATTAAGAAAATAAATCTCCCAGATATTCATAGGCTCTGATCCCACAGTGCTCTTAGAAAGCCACATCAAAGGTGTCACCTCTAACTACCAAGCTTTGGTTTTCTCACTCAAGAATTCAGGAGTTTGTAAATAAAATTGAACTTCATTGTGTTTTATTTTCCTGTATTCTGTTGGACATGCCAATCTCCTCCCTCGACAGGCATCTTAACTTTCTGTTGGTATTTTTCACATCAAGAACTCAATAGATGGAGGCCATTTTCCCCAACATTCATAGAAAAAACAAAGGTTTGAGGTGGATGGAACTGTTTTGTCCCACAACAGAAGTGGTGGATGCATGACTCCACTTGTATACCTCTGAGTGAATTCGCTGCATATAAATTTTTAAAATAAAATTTTAAAGTTAATACTGAAAAGATGGTAGGAATAAAGCATAAATAAATAAATAGTATAAATATATATAAATAATAACATATATTTTATTATATATTTATTTTATATTATAGATAAAATATTTTATATTTTATGTTTACATATAAAATATTTTATATATCTTTATATATATAATGTTTTATATGTGAAATATATGTAGATTTTAAATTTTATATTTATATATAAAATATTCTATATTCTATATATTATATGTAAATATATATAATAAATAAAACAAAATAAAAAGATATAGTTCAGTGGTAACTAAAAGTGATTGTTCACCATAATAACTAAACAAATATCCAAAGTTTACAGACATTAGTGGCTTAAAGAAGCTGATGTATTTTCATGAGAATAGACCCTACCAACAGAAATGATTGTATTCGTATGTATCCGAATACTTTGGAACGATAGAATATGGTTCTATCAATTGCCTTATGTAATTCTCTGTAAAGAAATATAGGCTATTAGGGACTGGAACAAAACTAGCAAAATGACCCATAAAATGCAGCACACTAAATCGAAAACAGATATGTGAGTATTTGTCAAAAATACCAGCTGCCTGATGCCGTGCGGCAGAGCTATCCACAGCAGAAGGTATGTGGCAGCAATCACTTTCATTAGCAGGAGCCAGTAGACACAAATCTTTCTGGTCGCTAGGAGAAAACAACTTTAATAACTGTATTTTCATCTTGTTTCATTTCTCTGTTATTTCCTTTTTTCTTAAAATTCTTATTTTGAGAGAGCTATATAAAATTTTGGCAATGTTATAGTTAATGACAGTCGTGTGTAATAACAGTTATATTATACCTTATAGGAAGTGTAGACATTGTTCACATATTTTGGAGCACTTTGTGCCAAGAACTGTTTCAGGTACAGGAGTTACAGAGAATTTATGGAAGGAGATGAGGCAAAGAATAATGAGATAATCACATTAAATAGGAAGCAAAATTAATGGCAATAAATCCTAAGGGGGGTGGAAAAGACGGGTGATTATTAGATTAAAGATTAAGGAAAGATTGCAATTTTAATTATGGTAGCCAGGAAGGCTGAAGTTGGAAATTAAATGGCAGAAACCAGAAGAAGATAAAGGAGGAAGGCATATCTGAGTGAAAGCTTCCCAGGAAGAGGGTAGAGCAAATACACATGCCCTGAGGCCAAAGCATACGGGCCTGTTTGAGGAACAGCAAAGTGTCCAGTTCATAGTAGATGGCTGGGGTAAGATGAGCAAAGGGGAAAGTGGTTGGAGATGAAGATAGAGAGCTAAGGGGGCATGGGGTAGGTCATACATGAACTTTTAGGTCATGGTAAAGATCTTGACCTTACAGTGTGCTATGGAAAGGCCTAAAGGGGTTTGGAGTGGTGTTATTTATTTGACATTATCTTATTTGTATTTTATTTGCATTCATACTCACATTATATATATATTCATACACATTTATTCTCAATACCATCTGTGATGTTGATGGCTTTCACATCCGTATAACTGACCATGGCCTTTCACTAAAACCCCAGACTTATATACCCACGTACGTCCCTGAGATCTCCACAGATGTGATGAACAGGCATCACAAATTTAACATGACCCAAGAACTTTCTTGTTTTTCTTCATCTCAGTAGGTCATCCCCAGTTGCCCAAGCCAAAGATCTGTGAGTCCTCATTGAGTTTCTTCTTTTCCACACCATTCACATCCAGTTTATACCTCTGTTGATTTCACCTCCGAAATGTCCCAAATATGCACACTACATTTCCACAATGGTCACCCAAACAAGTATAAAAACATATTTAGGGTTTCTAATTTTTCAAAATTGTTTTAAAACGCACATAACATAAAAGTAACCATCTTAACTAGTTGTTTTTTTTTTTTAAAGATCTTCATTTATTCATTTGACAGAGATCACAAGTAGGCATAGCGGCGTAGAGGCAGGCAGAGAGAGAGAGGAGGAAGCAGGCTCCCCGCCAAGCAGAGAGCCCGTCGTGGGACTCGATCCCAGGACCCTGAGATCATGACCTGAGCCGAAGGCAGTGGCTTAACCCACTGAGCCACCCAGGCGCCCCTTAACTAGTTTTAAGTATACAGTTCAGTGTCTTTAAGTACATCCACCCTGTTGTGTGATCATCATCAAAACCACTCTCTCCAACTTTTTTTTGTCTTGCAAAACTTAAACTCTGTTCCCATCAAACAATAACTCCCTACTCCACCTTCCTCTCAACCTCTAGCAACCACCATTCTACTTTCTGGTGCTATGAATTTTACTACTCTGGGTATCTCAAGTGGAATCACACAGTTTTAGTCCTTTTGTGTCCAGCTTATTTCACTTACCATAATGTCCTAAAGGCTCATGCATGTTATAGCATGTATCAGAATTTCCTTCTTTTAAAAGCTTAAATATATCCCATTGTATGTATATATCCCAATTTGTTTATCCATTCATCTGCTGATGGATACCTAAGTCTCACCTACTTTTTGGTTATTGTGAAAAACTGTGCTATGAATATAGGTGTACAGATATTTGTTTGAGTTCCTGCTTTCAATTCTTTGGGGAATATACCCAGAGTGGAATTCTTGGATCTTATGGTAATTCTTTTTTTTTTTTAAAACTTTCATTCTGTTTTTCATAGCATTTGTGCCATTTTACATTCCCACTGGGTAACTTTCTTTATATCTTCTTCATTTTCCTTCTTAGTCCAGGCACAATGACCTTCTTTGATTTCTCCAAATACCAAGGTCATTCTTGCTGTAGGTCCTTAGTAGTAGTTAATTCCCTCTTCTTGTAAAACTTTCTAGCCTGCTGTTTACTCGACTGGCTCTTTCTGATCATTCACCTTGGACTCTACTGGGAATACTTTCCTTGAGTCAGTTACTATTCCATCATTATAATATTTACAAGATCTCCCAATTTCTTTGTGTGTTTATTCTTATTTTGTTCATCTTACCTCCAAAAAAACCTATATACCCAGTACCTAGGACTATGACTGGCACATAGGAGATGTATAATAATTGTTGAAACATCATGGGGATTAATATGATAAATTCCTTATGTGCTATCTGTGAACACTACTCATTAGTGAAAATTACAATCGTCACTCAAAAATAATAACTATTCTGTAGGAACAAATTAAACCAAGATAGAATCCATAATTCTATAGTGTAGTCAAGAATGGCAATTGACCTAGTTACTGTAATAATTCAGATTTCAGTAGAAATTTGGGGCTCATTAATTTGGATATTTCAGGCAAAATGTGTTCTTTGGTTTCAAATTATTTCAATAATTACTTTAATACTTCTCTATGCTTTATATACTCAATTATTGTCCTAGAGGTACTGGTAAAATCTTTCATGTACTTCTGAGTATTGAATTTCAGTTTCAATCTTCAAACATGTCACATACTTTCATGGCAAATTTTCTAAATTGATGTTTTATAGTTCATTCCAGTATTAACCATTTGCCTAATCCATAAGGTCATCTGTGTTAGAGAAAACTGACTCAGGTCACATAAAAGGTAAATGTCATTTCTGTCTTTACATTAAGAAGTGAGTAGGTGGTTACAAACTGGCTATTCTAGATTATGAACTATCTCCTAACACAGTTATTTTTATGATGACACTATATATTATGAATGACTTAGGTGTACTACTACCTTGATAGACACACTCTCTTATGGCCCTATAATCCTAAAGGGTGGTAAAAGCCCATTAAATATTTAGATGGGAAGGCAGCATATATTCTTATGTATAGACACCCTTATTTTTATCATGTTAAAATTGTTTTGAGGTTTGGATTTATGATTGAAACTACATTTATGCAGGAAAAAAAAGATGATTATTGTGAGACCAAGAGACCCCCCTCTTCTTCAAGAGCATTTGTGCATTCATTACCCTGGTCCCTTTATAAAACTCCAGTGGATGTAATTCTGTGGGTACTGACCTAACTAACTTGTAGGGGAGCTACTCTATGGCTTACAGAAACATGGAGAAGAGATTGTTTTGAAAACATTTTATATATTTTTCCTTTTATTTAAAAGATATTAAAAATTGTCATTAAAATCATAGGTTTTTATAATGTTTTTAAAAAGTCATAGCATTTAGTTCATTTTCTAAATACAAGATTAGGCAGATTTTCTTATTGTTTTCAGTAATTGCAAAAGCTTCAAAAGTGTTCAGCAGAATTCACTGTAGAGCCCATTACATTTCAAGGACACTGGAGAGCCTCTGTGGCAATTGAGTTGAAAATTATTAATCCATTCCTTTTATCTCTTTTATTACTTCTCCTTAGGATTTATAGTGGGTTTATATCCTTCACAAACATTGTTTTTTCTATTGTTAAGATTTATATCCCCATTTTGAGGTAATTTTTTAATGACACCTTTACATATTACGTCACAGGCTTCTTTAGGGCAGAAAGAATCTTGTCCCTTTTCATTCACAAATGGGCATCTTCAGGGGAAAAAAAAAAAAGAACTACTTTAGAAAATGCTGTTGGGGGGTGCCTGGGTGGCTCAGTGGCTTAAAGCCTCTGCCTTCAGCTCAGGTCATGATCCCAGAGTCCTAGGATTGAGCCCCACATCAGGCTCTCTGCTCAGCGGGGAGCCTGCTTCCTCCTCTCTCTGCCTGCTTCTCTGGCTACTTGTGATCTCTGTCAAATAAATAAATAAAATCTTAAAAAAAAAAATGTTGTTGGTGTAGCATCTTTAGAAGGTAGCATCTTTTGAAAAGCTGCTAGTATGGGACCTACTTTAAAAACTCTGACAAAAAACAGGCTTCCATATATCACTTAAGCTAGAAACATGTGTGTTGAAGGTGGCTAAAGTTGGTAG
Source organism: Mustela nigripes (assembly GCF_022355385.1). Lineage (NCBI taxonomy): Eukaryota > Metazoa > Chordata > Mammalia > Carnivora > Mustelidae > Mustela > Mustela nigripes. The sequence continues at coordinate 70,428,156 of NC_081564.1, forward strand.
TAGACATTATATCACCCTTTGCTATTATATCAAGGAAGAAATGTATTTTAATATTACCTTTAATCATCAAACTCTTTTGCTTCATCTGACATATGTTACCTTTTGAGATTTTCAGTTAAGAAAGAAATAATGAACACAAGCAGTTCGAATAAAGTTCACATCACTGATATTTTTGAGTACCCATTAATTGCCAGGTAATGGGCTGAGCAACTCATGGATGACTGAAGTTTAGATGGGCACATTCTTGCTTAAATTTCTTCCTAAAATACTTCTATGATTTTCAAAGAATAGGGTATGTCTGCCTGTATTAATCCTATCAAAATGTGTATCATAGTATATTATAACTTCCTCTTTACTTGTCTTTCCCATTAAACTATAAACTCCAAAGGTGCATGTGTTCTGTCTGCCATATTGACTCTGTCCTATACCCTGATCATCATAGGTACTTTGCCCCAGTCTTCAACATAGTAGGTGCTCTATAAATATTTATTAAGTGAATGATGATAATTGTTCAGAAATTGCATCATTTCTTTTGGGATGGGATCAGAGAGCAGAAGGATGATATAAAGGCCAGAATTCCAGTTTATTAATTTTCAACACACCATCTCCTTCAAAGAAAACTTAGCATGTACATTTACTTCCTAACAGCTAACATCAGCTGGTGCTACTCATAAGGAGAGCACTTTTACTCACTGTCTCATTAAATCTTCTCGGCTTCCTGTGAGACCACTGCTATCTTTAGCCTCATTCTACACAGGAGGAAATGGAGGTAGGACGAATAAGGTCTTAAGGTTTCTCTGAGATGATGAGTGTACTGTACAAATTGGAACTCTTACTTCCAGAGCCCAGGCTTTGAAGCAATCAATATTTGGAATGCCAATTTAATTAGAAGGTAATCTCGGAGATCACAAATAACTTCATGAGGGTGCACAGCTAGTAAATGGCAGAGCCTGGTTTGAAACCAAATTTGCACACTCCAAAGTCTGTGTGGCTGCAATCCTAGACACTGTCTCCTTTTCTTGAACAATGAGTGTGCTTTTCAGAGATAAACTAAATTATGGGTCAAGTGCCATCCTAATTATGCTGAACAAATCATGGCCCTAAACTGTTTCTCCTGACAATTTCTTCAGAAAAGACTGCTCTATTTTTGTTTTTTAGTTAAATCGAAGTAAATGATCCTTGGGCAAGAAAATTTTGACATTTCATTTCCCTCTCTATTATTCTTACATTCTCTTTGATTTCATTCAGTATTGATGAAACCTAAGAAGAGTTATATGGGGGTAGGGGGAACAGCCCAAAAGAAAGGAAAAAAAAAAAACAACATTAGGATAAAGGTGCATGATGCTGCATGTCTACGGACAGCACTCAGGGCCTTCCGTGCTTAAGAAACTGTGAAAGTCGAGGGGCGCCTGGATGGCTCAGAGGATTAAGCCTCTGTCTTTGGCTCGGTTCATGATCTCAGGGTCCTGGGATCCAGCCCCGCGATAGGCTCTCTGCTCAGTAGGGAGCCTGCTTCCCCTTCTCTCTGCATACTTGTGATCTCTCTCTCTCTGTCAAATGAATGAATAAATCTTAAAAAAAAATAAAAACTGTGAAAGTCGAATGAAACATGGAAAATATATCACATGTCGACACAAAGAGGAACTTGGGCAGTAAGTGATGAACCATTTGAGGTCTGTGGAATACAATATTAAGTCTTGCTCAAATGGGAAGTCTTACCATGCTATACGTTCTAGGATGAGACAGACTAATGATGCTTCCTTTGAACTTTAGAGTCTCAAGTCCCTGACCAGCCAAGCTCTCTTCATGTGAGGCCCCAGACCAACTGCATCATCATGAGTTGGACTCCTCCCTTGAACCCAAACATCGTGGTGCGAGGTTACATCATTGGCTATGGTGTTGGGAGCCCTTATGCTGAGACAGTGCGTGTGGATAGTAAACAACGATACTATTCCATCGAGAGATTAGGTGAGTTGCTGTGGGTTTTATTCTATTAAGGGAAATAAATGATTTGTTTGAAATTATTTTCTTTCTTAGAATCTTGTTCTTTGGAATTTTAATTTGTGACACATAGTATTTCATAAGACAAGTCTCTCTCTTTTTTTGTCTTCTATCAATCTACACACACACACACACACACACACACACACACATACACACGCACGTTTTTCCTCTCTGGATTTTGAATTGGGGAAACTTATCTAGAGACATTCACAATGACAGTGGGTACTCCACTGTGTACTTTTGCCTCTGAGCCATAGAATAAATAAAGGGTATTATATTATTTTGTTCCTCATTGGTCAATGGAATCATCTAATCTTAATAATTCTTATAAAAAGCAAGTCAACACATTTTTTTTTCATTTTTTCTCACTAGGAAGATACTCTGTCAATTTTTCTTTAACACTAAATTATCTAGTCACCTTGCCTTCTTTTCTCTTATATTTATAGGTTAAGTTTCTTGGCTATGCCATTATGATTATAAAACAAAAGGTGAAACCAGGAATTTTCAATCAAGCCTCTAAACTTAGTTTTCAGACTGCTCTCTGCACACATTCCAAGGCCTCTTATCATACTAAATGTCATTTTAATAAATACAATACTTGAATTATGACGTTTCTGAATTCATTGAAAACTTGTTTATTCAAAGAGGGCTAACGTGTAGTAAAAGGGTTCATATCCATTTTATATCTGATTTTCCATAATATCCTAAGAGATTATATCATTAAGAGAGAAATCAAAGAAACATATGTCATACATAGGGTGTCAAGAAGTTAAATTCTCATAAAGCACAAAGCAGGTTGATCCTCCCTGTTGATTTAACATGGTATTATTTGGAATGAAGTACGCTGACCTCGCTGGGAATACAACCTGATTGGTGGGAGTTGGGGGGAGGGGCGCTACTTATTTGTAATGTCTCTCAAAAACAGAACATTTTGATGAGAAACTTGATTTGAATTTGAATACCTTTTCGTGCAGTAGCAAGAAAAGATTTTTCCCAGTGCAGGACGAAAATTGCACTGACCCATTCTCTCTGTAATTGCCTCAAACTCTAATAAAAGAAGTGCCTACTGAAAATCTCCACAATTCTAGTTAGCTTGGCATTTAGAAATAATATTCTCTCAGTCAGTCCCTGAGTTTGAATGTTAAGGCAATCATATAACGTGTTTTATGGCCATCAAACCGATGTCAGGGGACTGTTATGTAGCCATTATTCAGCGGGCATCATCTCTGACAGTTGATCTCATCGTCACCCAGCAGAGGGAGGTCCGCGTGGCCAGGCTTCCCTGCAAGGAGAGTGTGGTACAAACGCATAATGAAGTCATGAAAGAAAACTGCAATGCTTCACCAGGGCCTTTCAGTAAAGATGTTCTTTACTACAAGCGGTTCTTTCCAGAAATCTCCAACGCTTGTAAAGTTGAGGCTTTTGGAAGATTAACACTGGCAAATCTCTCCAAAATCTTAACAAGAAAACAAGAGATTTTCCTTTGTAAGATATATTTTAAAGAGCTAGGAAGACTGTTACAAGCAAAATGGATATGAACCTATCTCTGTGATAGATCATGTATGTATTACACTTTAAAACTTATCTGGAAAGAGAGTTACACACATACATTTGCATACACACATGCATACACCCATATGTATATATACACATGAATTTAAGTTCTACCAGCTCATACTCTTCTAAAATAGTCCCATGCCTTAACATAAAATATTGAAATATAATAGTGTTTTATTATTATTGTTCAAGTATCTGCAGAGTTACACAAAGAAACTGTTATTTTTTCAAAAGTGTTTTGCCATTTACCCAAGGTGTATCTTAAACATATCTTAATATATATTAAATAGGAACAGTTTTATATATGCATGTAGAAATATATAAAATGTCTAGACAATTTTGTATTTCTATAAGGCTTTAAAAATTATATTTTAAATAGCTTTCAAAAAGATACTGTGAAACTGGTATGCTTACTTTAATGTTTAATAGAATAAGTGAAACAATTGGTACTTTCTTTGCAAAGTTTGGATGTGGGCTTGAGTGAATCCTTTATCTTTTTAAAAGTTAGAACTTAAGATATGTCTAACAAACTTCAGCTAAGTCAGGGAATATATATTTTCAGGACTCTGTAACAGTTATACAATTAAAAATGAATTAAGGAAAGCTATAATCTGTTAAAGCGTAACATCAGCTATAACTTCAACTGTCATGGTTGTATTTTAGACTATAAAAAAGCTATCTGTTTTTTTTTAAAGCTATCTGTTTTATAATTGACCAATAAACTTCCTATTCTCTTTGATAACAGACCAGAACTTTCAAGTAGCACTTTGTTTATCACGCATAATAATTGAATATTTAGATACCAAGCACTGTGACCTTCTTCAGGACTACAAAACAAAGCTTACCAGACCTAGAGATTCATTAACCAATGAATTATACTATTTTTTGTACCATATAGTATTAATATAGCAATGTTTGCAATTAATTTTTTGACATCTTACGCCTCTTGGGTTAAAAGCCATAGGTGCCAGCTTTGATGTATACCCATAGCATAGATCAACAAGATCTGAATTCTGAAGATGTTGGCAAAATTAATCTGAAACCAAGTTCTTCTTTTAAAAACTCACAATATATCTACCAATCTATTTATCTATTTATTTATTTACCTATTTCTACATCTTTATGGAGGTATTTGTATGTGTATAAACTGTACATTTTAAAGTGTACAATTTGTTGAGTTTTTAAGAACTTTATCATGGATAATTGACACATGATAAGCTCCTTTTTTCACATTTCTTCTTTAATATCTCTCTTTAATGTTTTATAATATTCAATATAGGAAGTCTTGAATGTTTTTGTTAGATTTAGTTAACAAGTACATATGTGTGTGTGTGTTTATTAAATTTAGTCCCTTTTTATAATGTGTGTGTGTGTATGAACTACTTTAAATGGGGTTATTTAAAGTGTATTCTACACTAGCAGTAGAATACAATTATTTTTAAACATTAATCTTGTATGCTAGACCTGTTAAATATACCTATTTGTGATACTAGTAGAATGCTCTAAGAATTTCCATGGAAACAACCATATGTAAACAGGAACAGTTTTACAGTTAATTTCTGATCTCCTGCTTTTTATTTCTTTCTCTTGCCCTCTCTTGGTTAAGAACTCGAGTGAAATATTGAAAAGAAGTGGGAAGCAGGCATTTTTGCCTTGTTCCTGATCTTAGGAGAGGCATGAAATAGGATATTAGGTACAGGTTCTTCATGTGTCTCTTATCAGATTGAGGAAGTTTTCTACTTTTTCTAGATTTCCTGGGAATTTTTATCATGAGTATCTATTGAATTTTTGTGAAATAATTTTCTCCTTTCCTCCTTACTAGTATTTTTAATATAGTGAATCATATTGATTGATTTTTGAAGGGTAGCTAATTTTGAATTTCTCATATAGATCCTACATGGTCACAATGTACTACCTTTTTCTTATATTGTTGGATTTGATTTGTTAATATTTATTAATGATTTTTTTTATATCTGTATTCATGAGGTGTATTTGTCTACAGCTTTCTTTCATGGTATGACTTTATCCAATTTTTTAATTAAATTAATTCTGGTCTCATAAAATCAGTTGGGCAGTTTGTTCTTCTGTCACTGAAAAAGTGTGTCCAAAATTTATATTATTTATTCCTAGAATAGTTGATGGAATTCATTAACAAAACCATCTGGATCTGCAATTTCCTTTTTAGGAAGGCTTTTGATAATCAATTTAACTTCTTTAACATATATAAATCTTTTTTATATTTTTTATTTTTTCTTATATTGATTTTAGTAAGTTACAATTTTCATGACATTTATATACTTCATTTTGTCGCATTTATTGCCATAGAATTGTTCATTCACAATGGTCTCTTTTTATCTGTGGTGATAACTGCTATTTCATTTCTGATATTGATCATCTACATCCTCTCTTTTTTGTGATCAGCCTGGGTAGGGGTTTACTAATTTTGTTGATCTTTGAAGTTTTAACAGTACTGATTATCTCTACTATCTGTCTCGATTTTATTTCTTTCAAATCTGCTTTTACCTTGACTCTTTTCTTTCTTATGCTTATGTTAGTCACACTTGCTCCCTGTTTTTAATTTCTTAAGGTAGAACTTCATGTTGTAGGTTTTTAAAGCTATTTTCTAAGCACCCCTTCCCTTGTCTCCCACAGATTTTGATATGTTGTCTATTCATTATCATTTAATTCACAATATTTTCTAATTTTCCTTAATTTCTTTTTTCCCCATGAGTTATTAGGTGTGTTGCTTACTTTTCACATTTTGTTTTTCATCTTGTTATTGTTGATTTTAAATTTTATTTTATCATAAATGGAAAATATTCTGACTTCAACATCTTTAAATTTATGGTGACCTATGCTCATTTTGTTGGATGACTACATGAACTTAAAAATCATGTGTAGTCTGCAGTTAGATACAGAGTTCTGTAAATATCCATTAGACCAAGGTCTTTGATGTCTCCCTTTAATTCTGTCAGTTTGTTTGCTTCTATTTATTTTGGGAGTCTGTTATAAAGCTGACACACATTTATAATTATTATGTATTCTTAATAAATCACCTCATGTAGCATTACAGAGGCCTCTCTCTATTTCTGGTAATACTAGTGGTCTTCAAGATGATTATATCTGTTATTAATATAACTTAAAAATATATACTTCTAGCCTTCTTACACTTATTGTTTACATAATCTGCCTTTCTCCACCTGTTAGTTTCAGCCTATATCTTCATTTAAAAAGATTTATTTATTTATTTATTTGAGAGAGAGAGGTTGAGGGGAGAGGGAGAGAGAGAATCTCAAGCAGACTCCCTGGTGAGTACAAAAACGAACTTGGGGCTCTACTAGGAGCTGGATCTCAGGACCCTGAGATCACAACCTGAGCCGAAACCAAGAGCTGAACACTTAACTGACAGTGCTACCCAGGTGCCCCAGCCTATGTCTTTATATTTAAAGTTTTTCTGTGTCCTGTAGGCAGTTTATAGTTGAGTCTTGTCATTTTATACCCCCTGAAAAATTCTCCCTTTTAGTTGAGGTTTTAGGCCCTTAGAATTTAATGTACAATGTAATGTTAATGTACATACATAAATGGTTGGAGTTAGGTCTATCATTTTACTTTTGTTTTCTGTTTCTCCAATCTCTTTTTCATTTACTCTTATGAACTCCTGAGCTCAGAGAACAAAAGGGATTATGTTTAAATGCCCAGACGCAGTCATTGTTTTTCCAACTGAGATATTCCCACAAGGATTTTTGTTCTTTTCATCTAATCAGCCCATCTGAAACTATCTCATATCTTAAGGAGAACTGGTTAAAATCTTCCACCACCACCCATGTGGAAAGAAGGAAAGAAACAAAGAAAGAAAAGTGGGAGGGGGGGAATGTGAGCAAGGGAAGGAGGAAGGAGGGAAGAAAATGGGTGTTTCATTTGTGACTAAACTTGTTCAGCATCCGGTGGTATCAAATGTAGGTTTAAGTTCCGTCTTTAACAAGGAATTATGTCATCTCACGGTAGGCTTTACATCCCACACTGTTTGACTCTCAAAGTCTCACTTTTCTCATTTGTGAAGCAGGATAGTATGCAACCTTACAAACTTTCTATGATATTCCACTTAGATAATAAAAGTAATGCCATTTACAGTTCTTCAGAAAGAAACATTATAGAAATGTGAATAGGGCATTGTTCTATAACTATTTGGTATTTCAGTGGTTTAGCAAATATAAAAAAGTCCAGTTCCATAAAGCTTTCAGTTATGTATTTTTATAAACTTTGAAGTTTATGTTGTTCTGATTTATCCCCTATACCTAAAAGTAGACTATATAAAATACAACTTAGAAAATAGGGATTCCAGGGTTTTCAATTTCAATAATTCACCAACTGCATAACATTATATAAAACATTTGTTTAATGAAATTAATATGAATCACAAATCTAAAAAACACAGTGACATTCAATTCAGTGTGAAAGACAAAAATGTAAACTCCTGTTTTCAGCTGTAATAGAATGCTGATTTAAAAATCTTGAGTGGGAGAGTTAGATTCATTCAACATGAGCACTAGTTGCTCAGAGAGGAGTGAAAGGGAAGAGAAAAGTTCATTCCATGAAATCATTACTTCGAATATATCAGGAAGAATAGATTTTATCTTTTATGATTTTTTTCCCTGAGGTTAGTGTCGTCTAAACCTATAGGCATTTTCTAGTAATCTTTAAGGGCAGACTTAGGGTGATTCATTAATAATACATATCATTCTATTTGTAACTCTTTTCTCACTTCTACTCCCTGAGGTCCAAAGCAGATGTGCTGCTGAAGCGAGCACCCCTGAGGTCCAAAGCAGATGCATTGTCTTATACCTGGTAAATTTTCTAAGGCTATTTAGAAGAATCTATCATGAAAGATGAATACTATTATTGAAATAGAGCAGAAAGGATCTCATTGGAATAAATATATGTATTCTTGTGGAATTAATCTATATATATGGATATATATTTACATGGATATAATTATATGGATATGTATTTTCCTTTTTATATAACTCTTCCACATTTTACCTTGTGTTTTACAACCTGAGTTATTATTTGTAAAATCAAATTGGTAATATAAAGGACATGTAGGTCATTTATTCTACCAACATTAAATTCAACATTTGATTAAAATTTTTTCTCCCATCAGTGGCACCTGGGTGGTGCAGATGGTTGGGCATCTGACTATTGGTTTGGGCTCAGGTGGTGATCTCAGGGTCTTGAGATGAAGCCCGGCGTTGGGGCTCTGCCGTCAGTGTGGAGTCTGTCTGGAACTCTGTCCGCCTTTCCCTCTACCTCTCTTCTCCCTGTTTTCTCTCTCTCTCCCAAGTAAATAAATAAATCTTTTTAAAAATTTTTACCCCAGGGGCACCTGGGTGGCTCAGTGGGTTAAGCCTCTGCCTTCAGCTAAGGTCACGATCTCAGAGTCCTGGGGTTGAGCCCCATATCAGGCTCTCTGCTCAGCAGGGAGCCTGCTTCCTCCTCTCTCTCTCTGCCTGCCTCTCCGCCTACCTGTGATCTCTCTCTGTCAAATAAACAAATAAAATTAAAAAAAAATTTTCCCCAATTTCTATATCTTTCTAGAAAATACTTTACTTATATCAGAACAATCTAGATTTCTTCTTAATTTTCCATGTCATTTAGTCATAACGAATGTCTGCTTAATCCATTTCTTCCAAGTCCTTTACAAATACAAATTTATTTCTTCACCCCTCCATGATCTTAGTGTCAGATATCATCCCAATTTTAAAATGAGGGAAGATGGCAAGAAAACTGAAGAAAAGTCAAAGTTAATTTTTAAAGATTTTTTAAAATTTATTTATTTGAGAGGCAGAGATCACAAATAGGCAGAGAGGTCGTGAGAGAGAGGAGGTGGAAGCAGGCTCCCTGCTAGCAGAGAGCCCAATGCAGGGCTCAATCCTAGGACCCTGGAATCACGACCTGAGCTGAAAACAGAGGCTTTAACCCACTGAGCCACCCAGGTGCCCCCAAAGTTAACTTTTAAATGAAAAAAGTTAAATGTTATATTAATAGACTCAGATACATATTGTCATAAAGCAAAGACCTGGCTCTTTCATATGGAGAGAGGCAGGTAGGACCCAATCCCCAGCCTGATTAGGGCTTGCACTAGAACACATGACTACAGGGAAGTTTTATTTCCTATAGGGAAAAACAAGGTGTCTGATAAAATTAAATCCCTTTAATTCAACAGCAGAATAATACAATCTAGGGAGACAGTCCTAAAACTTCTGATCAAAAAGCAAGTCATACTCCAGGTATGAATCTGAGAACTTACCCATAGATGTCTGTGAATTGTTATTCTGTGAGTTAGGGTCAGAGCTGATATAAAGAGAAAAGAGAGAAAGCCAGATGTCTGGACATTTTGCTTTATTAAGCAGTTATACTTGTAGATTAATATTTATCCTCTTCTATCAGTTTATGTCCTCATGTGATTTGAAGCTCTGTTACTAGTTGCAAAATTTTTGATGATTATTTTGTTCTCTTGATGAATTAATAAATTCATCATTTATGAACTATTTTCTTTATCAGCAGTAATATTCTTTGGTCTGAAAACTATTTTGTGTCTGATATTCATATAACTCTTCCAGCCTAATATTTTTTTGTGTGTTAGCATGATATATATTTTTCCATTATTTTTCTCTCAAACTTTTTGTGCCTTTATATTTAAAATTTTTTATTGTAGGCTGCATATAGTTGGATCTTACGTTTTTATCTAATATGACAATCTCTGACTTTTAATTGAGGTATTTAGGTCATTTATATTTAATGAGAGTATTGATATGTTTGGATTTATACCATTATCCTGCTGCTTGTATTTCATTTGTTGCTTGATTGACCCATCTGATCTTTGCATTTTTCTTTCTCCCTTTTTTTGAGATTGAGTATTTTTAATAATTTATCTTACATCCTTTGTGGTTCATTAGCTATAACTCTTTTGTCTCCTTAATGGTTGCTTTAGAATTTAAGGTGTGTATCTTTAATTTATTGCTATTGACCTTACAAAAATATTATATTATTTCACAAAACATTTTTTCTTTATACAATAAAATATATTTAAAGCTTAAAAATAAGAACAAAATGATGTATTTTATATCATAACTACTCAGTTACTGTTTTAGTGTTATTTATTACTTTGTGTTAACCCATATGTTCAACTGATATTATTTTTCCTTGTTCCTGAATGACTTCTTTAATATTTCTTATAATGGAATTATGCTGGTGCTATTTTTTTTTAAATCTTTGTGCATCTGGAAAGATTTCATTTTCTCTTTGTTTTTTAAATATGTTTGCACTGGAGAAGGGATTCTAAGTAAATAATTTTTTTCCCTATGTTTAATGATATTCATTCACCATCTCCTATACTGCCTCATTTTTAACAAGACTACTGCAATCATTCTTATCTTTATACCTCTGTACACAATGTGACTTTTTTCTCTGAAAGTTTTTTTTTCTTTGTCACAATTTTACACAATTTTATTATTATGTCTTTACATAGTTTTCTTTGTTTTTTTTCTTAGGGCTTACTGAGATTCTGGGATCTGTGGAATGATTGGTTTCATTAAATTTGGAAAAATTTTGGCTATTATTTTTTCAATAATTTTTCTTTTGCCTACCTTCATGCGTCTCAGTCAGAGACTCTAGTTACACATATGTAATGGTGCTTTAGGTTGTACCACAACTCACTGATTTTTTGTTTATTTTTTTCTAGTCTTTCTTTGTCTGTTTCATCTTGGATAGTTCCTATCCTTAAAGCCACTAATTTGTTTTCCCCTGATATGGCCTGATCTGATCCTAATCTTATGCAGTGTATTTTTTCATGTTACCCATGGTAGTGTTCATCTCTAGATGTTGGATGGGGTCTTTTCTGTATATTCAACATTAACCTTCTCAGTCTTTCCTTTTTGTTCTTGAACATATGGAATATAGTTTGAATAACTCTTTTAATATCCTCATCTAAAGCCATTTCTGGGTCTACTTCTATTGACTATTTTCTTTCCTCATTACAGATTTTATTTACCTGCTTTTTGCATGTTTGGTTATTTTTATGTGTTTCTTACAAATTGTATTTTTCTTGTGGGATACTGGAGATTTTTGTGTTTTAAAAAATATTCTTGAATTTTGTTCTAGGATGCAGTTACTTGGAAAAACTTAAACCCTTTTGAAGCTGGCTTTTAACTTATTACATGATACCAAAGACCTTATACCATCTAACAGCATCAGTCAATTTGCTTTGATTCTGAGATAATACTTCTGAATACTGTGTGTTTGTCCATCTGACTTGTGGAGCCCCACTGTTTCCTGGCTTTGAGTGAACACCAGAGATTTTTTCTTTGCTTCTGTTGGGTAGTTTTTACTCTACCCCTGGGAAATTTTCTCATAAGCATGCACTGATAAGTACTGCAATGAAGACTCAAGAGAGACACTCACTAGACCTCCAAAATGCCTCTTCCATGTATTTCTCTTTTCTCTTCCTTACAAATTCCAATTGCTTAGGTTATCTTGGGCTTCTAATTCCATATCCTTAATTCAAGGAGACAACTGGCCTCCTTCTAGCTTTCCCCTTTCTCTTTCTCACCTTAGAAACTTTCTTAAGGCAATAAGCTGGGGAAATCAATGGACTCATTTTGTCTTTCTTTTCTCAGAGATCGCTGACCTGATCTGCTTGATGTCAAATATCTGAAAATTGTTATTTTTTATATACTTTGTTTCATTGTTTCTTTTGTTTTTGTGTTGTTTTGTGTTGATCTAAGTGGGAAGGTAAATTTAGTTTATATTAACTTCTTTTGATCAGAAGTGAAAGTCCTCTAATAAATAATTAAACAGTCATTTTATAATTTCAGTATGCAAAATTTTTGGTTTTTCAAAAATGCCAAATTGCATCATATCTGTTTCCTGATTTCTGTCACAAATCTAATCAAGAATGAATCCTAACTGTCATACTGTATTTTTAGAGAATAAATTTAACTTGAGTGCTCTTAGAAATGGGACTCCAGGCCTGTGGAGAAATGAACCTTTATAACTCCCAGAGTGCATTCTGAGTTCAGCAAATACAATGTAAATTATAATGTTAACCTCAGCATCATTCCCCCCATCAAAAAAAAAATTCTTTCATGCATGGAATATAGAAGTTTTGAGTTTATGACATGCAAACATTTTAAATCAGAAAAATCAATGCACTATAGCAGCTTCAAGAATAGTTGACATACATGAATAAAAAATGAGTAAGCACCCTGTAGAGAACATTTTATTATTTTGAAATGAAGTACATTATAGGTGTTAGTTAACAAAATTCAGTTTTTTATTTTTTGAAGCAAAGTGTGAGAATTGTGGAAAATGATTTTTGACCCAAAGCCCAAAAAGCCTTTAAAGCCTTTGAAATAAGTCATTTAATGATAAAGAAAATAAAAAGGGAAATAGATTTACCCCCTTTTTTATTTCCAATTAGTTTATTTAGAGCATTTATGTACAGTGAAGCAATAGTGAACATAACTCCAGCTGTATTTCAGACGGGAAGATCAGAATAGATCATTGAAATTCATACATCGTATGCCATATAAACTACTTCCGAAGGACGTTAATTTAGCTGGTAGTTATTCTTATTATGTGCTTTTGTTATTTACACAGAAAATGTCTCCTTATTTTCAAATTAATATTAGTAATTCTATAATACAATGTTATTCTGACAGTTTTAATGAATGAGATCTAAGATGAAATTTCTATAGAAACATGTGAATGCCTATTGTTTATCTCAGGTTTAGTTGTATATGCCTCTTATTTTGCTGTGTATTACTTCTCCCTGTCCATACTATTCACCTGATACCTATATTTTAAATTTGTGAATGGAACATGACTCTAATGAATCTAAAGGACAATATATCTTCCTATTTTCTTGGCACTTCATAATCTCTCTGAAATTCATCGTGGTAGGTTTCAGTGCTTTTATTTTATGTAGATGAATTCAGTATAACAATGCATATTATATAAATTATAATTTCATTTTCTTTTTTCATTTTAAATGTTGATCATTTAGTTCACATTAATCAAAACACTAAATGGATGAATTTTCCATAGTGCAGGCAGTTATTTAAATAGAAAAAAAAACTCTCTTGTGGTAGATAGTATGTTAAAAGACCAAATAATTTATCATTTGTTACCAAAGTTATTGCATATGATTATTAATTGAGTGACTGTTAAGCATTAAGACACCATGTTGAGGATAGTGAAGATTACTAAGAAGTACAAGGCATATTCTCTGAAATATTCTAGGTTTCCGAAGTCTTGTATGATAAGCAGAACAGAATTTCTTAAAAAGAATTAGTGAGGTCAAAGGTTTCTATGATAGCCATAATTTTATTGGTAGGTTGGAAGCTTACTGAGATAAGGTGATGTTAGAAGAGTTCTGGTAGAAATACTGGCTTGAGAATTTTGATTTAAAGGATGGATAGGACTCATTCTCATGGGGGAAGATACAATGCAGTATGTACAAGGCTACAAAGCCAAAAGAAAAACAAAAAACAAAAAAATGAGGTATAGATCTAGTGAATTAATTTTAGCTAGCTGGGTAGGTGTCCCCTACACATTGGTCATTCTCTTTAAAATTCTCTGTTCAGTGTCTAGAGTTCTCAAGGTGGAACACTTGACATGCTTACGAAGACATTTGGAGTGTAATTTCTGCCACCCTTACTTTGGAGAGTTCTGACTCAATATTACAGTGGAGTGGCACCTGACTTCCTGCCATCCTCACATTATATTCTGGCCTCCTCCCTGTATCCTAGTGTCTAGTGATGATATAAGTCTTGTTACCTTTCTCAGGACTGTGTCTGGATACTTAATTGTTTTGAGGGTGATAGCAGGGGGGAGAGCAGGATATGGGGCAGATAGTTAGGGTTTAAATAATTAAGATTTATATAGTTAAAGAGTTTAAAGAAATCCATATTTTTAAAGTGGCAAATCCTTTCATTAGATAATGCATCTAAAGATGCTTATGTTTTTCAGGTATTCTATATGTGTGGGTGTGGGTGCATGTGTTTTATTGATCAGTATTCCATTGGACAAACATGGAGGATAAGACATATAGTCATAGTCATGTGACTGGTACCAATAAATTAACAAATTAAGGGTAGTAATAGAAAAAATATATATTATTTCTAGCAATATCTATCCTGAAACATATTAATCAGTTAATCAAGTAATCAGATAAATATCCAATATATAAATTACTTTCATATTTTATTTAATTAACACTGTTTTTTGGAGGCACCATTGGTTATACACAGCCCAAATTTTAGAAAAACATTTTAATCATTCTTGGAAATATATGTTTTTTTAAATTCTACTCATTTAGTAAGAATGGCTTATTCCCAGAGCTAAGCATTTTACTATTTCCTTAGAGTAAGAAGAAAAAATGGCTATACAGTTCAGAAATAACAAATCGTTAAAAGAAAACATAGCAAGTTGCATTGTATTTCCACAGTGCTATTGTATGTTCGTTTTTGTAAATAGTATGTAAAGCAGAACTACAAGGCTTTCACCCCCATAAACATCTCGTGTAAACCACTTCTTTCACTAGGAGGGATTAAATATGTGTGCTGGTGGCCTAGAGTATTCCTGAGAAATCATGATGTTATGAGCCAAGGGATCATTTTTTTCTAGAACCATTTAAGTGAATGTCAACATAGCTTTCTTAAAAATTAGCAGAAGTTATTTTAGAATTTTAGAAGTTATTGCTTTCTTACCTGTACTTCTATATAAGGTATAATGGTTTGAATAGGAGCCCCACCAAAAATATGTCCACCTGCTAACCCCTAGAACCTGTAAAAAATAAAAAAAGGGCATTTTCAACCTTCTTTGGAAAAGGAGTTTTTGCAGATGTAATTAAGTTAAGGAGTTCTGGATAAGATTCTCCTGGATTATTAGGAGGGCCCTAAGTTCAAGGACATGTCCTTATAAGAAACACAGAGAGGAGAGGCTCTAAGAGAAGAGAAGGTTATGTAAAGGCGGAAGCAGAGACCAGGACAGCGGGGCCAGGAAGAATGTTGGAAGCCATGAGAAACTGGAAAAGGCAAGGAAGGATTTTCCTTTGTGCTGCCAGTGTACGTGGCCCTACATGCAGGCTCCTTCTCCAGTCGTGTTCTGGACATCTAGCCCTCAGAATTGTGAGAGAATAGATTTCTAAACTTAAGTCACCAAGTTTGTATAAATTGTTACAGCGGCCCTAAGAGAACAATAAAAAAAGGTTATTCTCTATTTTCATTGTTTTTTCTTAACCTCCTCCTTTTTTTAAAAAAAAATTTCTGAATCATGCCCTATATATTTCCTAAAGCAGCATAGTCAGTATTAAAACAAATAGTAATAATAATGAAAAGTTAAGAAAGAACTCAACACACAAGGCAATGTTACTGAGTGGCAGGAAATGATGTGTGAAGATTCTCCGTGGGGGCATGAGATGCATCAAATGGATGTTTCTCTCTTTGTAGTCAAGGGAATATTACCTCAGTTATCCAAAGGAATTGTGTTCTTCTGGCTGGTCAGCCACACCTCTTATGCTAGTGTCTGGAAGCACACTGGCAACTGAATACAGACCTTGCATTTGTTCCTGTCTACCTTCTCTGTGATATGGCAAGGCCTTTGTTTCTTGGGAGGAGACAAAGGAGACCCTTGGGAGGAATGCAGTGCCTACTGTACAGAGGGCTTTGTTTGGGTTTTGGTTTTCTTTGTTTTATTTTTTTCCTAGCTAAGAGCAGAGCATATTCACAGCAAAGAAATCAAATTATCCTAAATAACTAAAGTCAGAGCCAGGAATTATATCCACCAGATTAAAAGTAAATGATCTATCTTTGTGGTAATCTAATTCACCATTTTTACACGTCAGTCCGTCATTTCTGAACAGAAATTGGAGAACACTATAAAATTACTGGACAAACCACATTTATTTATGGAGAGGTTGTAGGAATGGGGCAGAAAGGTGATAATTTTCTTCTTATGCTTGACCTCAATTCTATCGATGGCCTTTACTATGATGTTATCTCACAGTTTGAGTAATAATTCCATTCTTAGTTGTTACTTTCTGTTTTTCTCACATCTCTTATATTAGTGCCACGCCATCTTTTATTCTTTGAACTTGCTATGAAATTTTAGAGACTATTATTGGGACCACAACTGTGGGATATGTGTTTGATGACACTCAAAAACCAAAAGCATGGACGCATGTATTGCCAACTGGAATATATTTAAAAAAATTTTTAATAACAAGTAATATGAAATTCCTTCCCTTGACAATGCTGGGGTGAAAAAAGTCCATTTTCCTTCTTGGTGCTTTCCTTGTCTGAATGGCTGTGGGAGGTGTTTTTAGGTTCCAAAATATGGATGCATACAACACAGTGATTTGTCTGTTCTTGGTCAGATTACTTAGACTTTGTGTCCTGGTTTCCCCAATCTGTCAAATGAGCATAACAAGCACTCCAGGCCTTTACAAGAACAAGTGTGGGAGGAGAAAACTGGTCCGCGTGTGTGGTAGAGGACCAGGTTATTTTTGAAACAAGTCTCATGTGCCTTCAGGAACCTAATTTGGTTTAAGATTTTCTTCTTCTCTCTTCTGAATAGCTTATGCCTGTAAACATTTGAAAATGGTTTTTATGCGAAGATGATACTCTTATTTTCTATAAACTCTCTATATTAATAGACCTTGAGGAGAAAACAAAGGGGGTAAATGATGCTAATAATATTCACTAAAACAAACATATTGTTTATGCTGCTATATATTAAACCCTTAGGAAACTCCTTTAATATGTGCCTTAGAAATAATAGAAGGCTTGTACAGCCCATAATAATGAAAAAAGAAAGGCATTTATTGAACACTTTCTATTATATTTTATTGCCCTGGAGAAGGGTGCTCTGACTGATGCCACCTTACAGATGGGTTAACTCCAATTAGATAAAGTTAAACTGAGTCAAAGAAGGCTTAAATGACTTGCACCACATCTCTTAGTACATAAGTGCCAGAACTAGGACTCAAACTGCTTGACTCAAAGCATTTCTTAACCACTCAACCATATTACATCAGGTGAAGTATCTTCCACAAGCTATCTTGTGAAAGTCAAGTACAGCTTTGAAAAATACTTAGCAAATGGAGCCGATCCAACTGAAGTTCTAGGGTAATATGGAGAGAATATATATAATTTGTATTCTATTTAAAATATGTATTGAATTGAATAATAATGGCATGTACAGTAAGCTGTAAGTAAAACAATTTGTTTTCTCTAAAAATAAGTTGCCTCATATGGAAGTATGGGCCTCCAGTGCCTTGCTTGGTTCCCAAAGAGTCAATGAACAGACAAGAATTGGTTATTATCAGTAAGATACATTTAGAGGTACAAAAATCATAATAAATAAATTGTTCAAGATCATTAACATTATAATAACAGCAAAATAAAATTACTTGGATAGGTCTATTCAGCTAATTAGATGGAGTTATTGGAGCATTAGTGTGTTTAGAGTTTAATGCTGCAAATCAGCAATTCTAGCAACATATATCAAGTGCCAAAGAGAGAAGCAATATTGCCTAATATGACTGAATAGGAGGAACAGTAAGCTTAGAATCAAAGACTTAATTTAGAATCTGGCCTTTTTTTTATAATCTGGAGGAACATTGACAAATTATATTATAATAGAGTTTTTCTAAGCCTCAATTTCCACATGCCAAATAAAAACAAATGCAGGTTTCTTGAGCTTATTTGAAGATTAAAGAAGTAAAGTATATAAAACCACTTTACATATATCTTTATATAAAGTCCCTCTTTTTTCTTTTTCTTGCTTCATATTTAAAGAAAAATCAGCCCCATTTTCTCATGAGAACGTGGATTCATGTTTGACTGGGAAGTGTAATCTTTATTTTGCCAAAACTTGGACACAGCACATGTTCATGGATTTTCTGACTGAGGAAAAAGTGGAGAATGGTCAGAAGGAGAACTCTGTATTAGTCAGGGTTTTCTAGAGAAATGGAATCAATAGGAGACTTATGTTATGTATAAGGCATGCACATACACATATCTAAATGCATTCATGCATGCACACAAGCTAGAGACCCAGGAAGGTTGGCAGGCTAGTGATAGAATTCAGCCCAAGTTCAAAGGCCTGAGAGTTAGGCAGCCAGTGCTGTAAATCCTAGTCTGATGGTAGGAAAAGAGGAGCTAAAATGTCAAATCTCAATTAGCGAAGCAGGAACAAGAAGGAGGATGAATTCCTCTTTCCTCTACATTTGTTCTGTCCAGGCGTGCAATGGATTGGATGATGCCCACGGACATTGCAGAGAATAATATGTTCTGCTCAGTCCAACATTTCAAGTGAAAACACACACACTCACACACAGACACATCCGGAAATGATGTTTAATCTGAGCACCTTGTGGCCAGTCGACTTGACACAGCATATTCACCATCGCAAACACTGACTATATCTGCCATATTACAAAATGCAAAGTAACTTGGAGAATTAAAAAATCCCAACTTTAATGAAATATTTCCACATAAGTAAAAATAATTTGGGGGGGGGAATATTTTTATATTTGTTCAAGTTGTCTTTTACTCTCTCTTTGTCATATACATGCAAATAAGGTCATGACATCTCTATTTTTCTTGGTTTTGCAATTACCAACCTCTTTTCCCACATATACTGTATCATAACTTTCCAATTTGTAAATGTTAAACATAGTCTTCGAACACTTATGCAGCTCTCCTCATATGAGTACACACATGAGTACACACACACAGACACACACACATACATCCTCACCATGGTGTTTCATAAACTGTTGGAAATTTTGTCCTATGTTAAATATTCAGCACACTCCCTCTGAATTCTACTTTCAAGGATAAAGAAAAAGCAGCAAACTTTTCATTTCCTGAGTGAGCATTAATACTTAAAACCATGGATGGGAGCCCAGTTAGTCCATTACCAGATTTAATGGTTTTTGAAGGGATCAGTTCAGAAATCATTATAGTTGATGGGTAAAGGATGAGACCAGGAATACGTGAGTGTTCTACTATTGAGCATTTGTTAAAACAGCCATTAATCAGGTGTTAACCTTACTATTTATAATCATAAGCAAAAATGCAGCACATTAGAAATGAGCCTACTTGTTAGAATTATTCATTTGAAAATCAGTCAACCACAGACCTTCCTGACATCCAAAAGGCTGAGAGAACACTGGGTGATTGCTTAGGAAATTTATGAGACCAACATGAGTATCTTTCACATTCCACAAAAGAAATACAACAAATCCTTTGCTGACAAAGCTGTAGTCATTACAGATTTTATATTTCAGTTTACGGAGGAAGAGCTTCCCTCAAGCAGATGGCTTGTTTTATCACGGAACTTTTTTACAGGAGAATTGCTTAGGAGAGAAACTTCAAATAGATTTGGGTGGAATCCTGACTCTACTGGATATAAGCTGTTTGACCTTGGCAAAGGTATTTAATCTTTTTGAGGATCAATTTTTACCTTTAAATTTCTTCATTTAGCCATTAAATTTCATGCAACAAGTAGTTTATAAGTGCTTACTACATGCCAGAAACTTTGGTAGGTACCAAGTATATGTATAAAACCAGAGAAAAGTGGCTCCTGCCTTCAAGGTGAATAAGGATATTCTTCTCTTATGGGTGATGTGTATATTAAAGGAGAGAGAACTAATAAATAATTACTGCCATTCTGAATCATCTTGGTGATTTTCTCATTCTCTTTTGGAAAAAACTCTCCATGGATTGTCTCTTCTAATTTCATCCAAAGGCAGTAACATTAGTAGTAGTAGCCCCATCTACCTGATTTTAGAAAGATACTTAGTCACCTAGACAAAGGTGAGTTTCACGTGTGACCTTCTCTACAGGTGTGGATGTGGCTGCATGACTAAGTACTGGCCAGTGTAGAAAAGTAGACATGACAGTGCCATGCTCAGGCTTTGTCCCCTCACAGAATGCATGCACACATGTGAGCTTTCAGATCCCTTTCTTTTTTTTTGCTAGCTGGGTGATGACCTGTAAATAGAGATGGAAGTCACAGAGAGTGGCCAACTCACAGCACCAGCCCTGCTCTGCTCACTTCTAGACTGCTATTTCTGCTTTCCTTAAGATGCTGATCTTAATGATAACAGCTTTATCTGTACCCTAACACAATGTATTTGTATATATACAAATGCAACTTACACTGTATTCATCATCTTGAATCCTAGAAAGGACATGAATGATTAATGTTAACATTCATCACTGAAAATTTTAAAAAAATATTTCTTGATTCATCTTTGAAACTACTACTGCACTACTGAATATCTCTCTCTAATTATACTTCCCTACTTTATTATTTTATCTTTGAGCCAAATTATCTTATAATAATTACAGTGCAGGGAAAACTGCTTATACTTACAAAGGAAAAAATCTTAGTCTTTGTTGATAGCCATCCTATTTCAAGTAATACTCAATAAAGTAAAATTCATGAACAACAAAATAATTAGGGAATTCTCTTGAAATCTGAACCGTTTATTACATTTTTATAATATTTTAAAATTTGATCTTTGCCTTTTCCTCAATGCATTAAAACTCGTGAATGTAATGTGTTGAAATAAATATAACATAAAAATGAGAATATTCCTTTCAGCAGTGTACCATGGATAGAAGCACACAGTGAGCACATTATGATGTTTAGCCAACAGAACAAAATTTATAGAAACAAATGAGTGATTCTCTATCTGAACTGATTCCTTAAGATTTTAAACACTTTCTCATTGATGTTGTTGTTGACAGTGTCTTTTAGAAATCTCTGTTGGAAAAGGCTTTCAGAAAGTACAGCCCATCTTTTGAGTTTCCTCATTGACAGAAATTTGTTATTAGTTGATTTGATTTAACATACCAAAGAACAATGATTCAAGGAGAAATCTTATAAAGAAGATGAACAACAAATTATAAACCAATATTTCAGATGAACAAAAAAAATGTCTAAAGGTAGTGAGATTATCCTTGGATTTGCAGCTTTTTAAAAGTTTGTTTCACCTGTAAATGATATATTCAGATGGCTAGTAGCAAACACCAGAGACATCTCTTGCCTTATAAATCGCCCCAGGGTTAGGTCTTCTGGTCTAAAATATAATCCCAGTTCATGCTCTTCAAAGGAAATGGGGCTGGTGAGTGTTAGAAGTAAAAAAAGTGGTCAGTCCTGGGAGCACGATTGTGTTTCTTTTTGTCATCTATGGAGTCCGATGAGTGTCCACCCTCATTGTTTTTGCATAGGCATAGAAGTGGTGAAACAGTGTTTTTGCCCCATTACACCAAATGATGGTTCTTGCAGGTCTTCAGGAAAGAGAATAGGTATCAAAGAAAGTTAGGGTTCCCCCCCAAAAAAGTGAACAAGTTTTAATCAAATATATAATGAGCAATTATAAGAGGTGGCATTTGATATAAGTCATAATAATAAGACAAATACCATTGATTGAATGTTGACTAGTGACTACTAATTTTAAAATACAGTATCAGGGGCGCCTGGGTGGCTCAGTGGGTTAAGCCGCTGCCTTTGGCTCAGGTCATGATCTCAGGGTATTGGGATCAAGCCCCGCATTGGGCTCTCTGCTCAGCAGGAAGCCTGCTTCCTCCTCTTTCTCTGCCTGCCTCTCTGCCTACTTGTGATCTCTGTCTGTCAAATAAATAAATAAAATCTTTAAAAAAAATACAGTATCAATAATACATATCTTAAATAAAGAGAATACAGTTCACACAAACAGTTTAAAATACAACAATAGCAACAAAGACGGAGCTTAGAAAAACAGTCAAGAATATGTGTGCGTCTTCTAACTAGTCAAACCCACATGAAACTCAGGTATGTTTGCTCCCAGGGCCATAGCCTTACCACTCTGAATTCTCACTGAGTTTTCACCCTTAGAGGGTAAAACCTGGCCTGGAAGGAAGAACTCTGTCCTTTTGACCCTTGACTCTAAGAGCTCAGTGGTTCTCCATGACAGTCAGGGGCCCTGTGAATTCAGTAAGGTCATAACCAGCAGGGTTCTAGGTTGGTAGCCCCTTTGGAGTTTATGTGTCTAAATGTTCTCCTGTACCTAGTTACCCTTTTTGTGGGTCTCTCTCTTTAAGCATGATGCCAAAGACAGGCCAAGCTTACCCACATGCTTATCTCCCTGTAACTGGATAGGTTGCTCTTCACTGTCTCCCTTTGCCTATAGTCTTTCGGCAGAATTTTCCTTTCATTCAGCTATATTACAAGTGAGGTCCATTTAAAACAATCATATACAAACCTGTCAATTATAATCCAAATATATATCAGTAATATTATAACTCAATATCATTTGCTGGGACCAAAGAGTCTATTTTGTTTGTATTTCAGTGGCTTCCTTACACTGACAGTGTTTTTCACTTTTACCATACGTGTACTGAATATTATCACTAATGCTGACATTTAGTTGACTCATGGATCAGCTCATTTTTAGTTCATTTGATTTTGTCTAATTTTTTTTCTCTTCCTCTCCTACCCACTAATCCAGAGACAATCCAACTGGGTAATTACAATGCTAGTTGATTTTCTTGGGAACTTAGGTCAGAAGCTATATTTGTTTTTGATCAAACGGTCTAAATCTTGTTCTTGTGCCATTTATCATTGGTAGCTATTATTTTTACCAGGTCTTTATTCTTACCTAATTATTCTGACTTTATTCCTTCATGTTTTATTAAAGCAGGTTAAAAATGAGTTCAATTTTACAGTTACCTTAGAATTATCATTAATGTAATGTTCCTTTCTATTATTAACAAAGTTATTTTCCATCTGGTCGTATTTTCTTGAGTTGAGTATATAATTAAATGAGCAACAACTCCTGGTTTTAGAGCACAGAACTGACAAATATGAGTATTTGAAAGTTTCATCAGTTGTGTCAATCTCAGTACCGTAGGCATAGAAATTAACTAAGATGTATATAAGATACTGAATCATATACAAGCCAGATGCTTTTAGTTTACCTTCAAGTGTGATATATGCATGCAGCCTATTAAATTAAAGCTCGGAACAGGCTATAAAATCATAGCATGTATAGGTAGGTTTATTTCATATTCTAAGAGGAAAAATAGCAGCAGAGACCCTCACAGTGAATCTGCTCCATCTGCTCTTAACATTGTCCACAAGCTTCTAGTAACCATGGCAACGTCATGAGAGATAAAGGTAAACAGAGCTTCTACATAGGTATATTGTCCAACATGGAAGGCAATAGCTACAAATGGCTCCTTAAACTTAGTCAAAATTAAATAAATGAAAAGAAAATCAGTTTCTCAGTCTTGTACTCCCATCTTCAGTGCTTGAAGACCACGTACAACTAGTAGCCACCATACTGGATAGCATGGTAGGGAACATCTACATCATCAAAGAAAGTGCCATAGGACAATGCTGTTTTATAGTACTTCATGTGTTGTCTTAAATGGGGCTTAGCCTAAAGACAATGAAGCAAGAAGAAGCAACAGTACATGGAGAAATTATAACAATGGTTGTAACTAAAAGCACCCATAGATGCATGTAAGCTGCATGTCACTTGAGTGTTTTGAGTTTCATCTATTTCGCATACTGGCTAATTAAATGTCAGCGTTCAGGTAACAAAAGACATTGTCCAGATGAAGGCAAGAATTTGAGTGAATATAGAACCTGACAGATTGAGCAGGCTACTTTGATACATGTACATGTACACACACATACACACACACAGTTTTAGGCACACGCATGGTGAAGTCCCCAAATTACTTCTGTTTGTGTCTTTATTTCTACTTTTCCATTTCAAAGAGAGTGTAGATTCTCTGGAGCCTCTTTCCTCTGATGTCTTATTCAGTCTTTATCCTGCAATGACCCAAGGACAGACAGTAAGACAGATCTGATTTGAATCCAGGCACTGCTTCTTTTCTTTTTTTTTTTTTTTTTTAGATTTTATTTATTTATTTGACAGACAGAGATCACAAGTAGGCAGAGGCAGACAGAGAGGCAGGCAGAGAGAGAGGAGGAAACAGGCTCCCTGCTGATCAGAGAGCCCAACACGGGGCTCGATCCCAGAACACCAGGATCATGACCTGAGCCAAAGGCAGAGGCTTTAACCCACTGAGCCACCCAGGAGCCCCTCCAGACACTGCTTCTTAATGAGTCCTATGACCATCTTTAAGCCTGAACATTCTCATCTCTGGAGGGGGGACCAATCACTGTACCCACCTCTTGGGGTTCCTGTGAAGATAAAATCTGGCAAGGTTGGTATCCAGTACACCAAGTGCCCATAAACTAGAATTTGAGGCATTACAGTAATATCTGTTTTCTTTCCCCAGGACTTATGTCTTCATGCTTGTCATTCTTTCTCTCCGGATCTTCTGTTTTCTGTCCCTTTCTACTCCCTTGTTGCCTTCACCCCACCTAGGAACTCAGAGGAATGAGTCAGGAGAGTCAGAAGCCCAGGAAGTAAAGACAAAGGAGAAAGGAAGTAGGAAGCGAGGAAGGAATGGCATGCATCTGTAAAAGGGAAACATGTGCTCTCTTTTTCCATTCCTAACCAAAAGACTTGAATGTTTTGTTTTGTTTTTTCTTTCTGTGAGGGAGTCAGTTTGACTTTTTAATGCCAAAGTAATGATTTGTTTCTTTTACTTAACTAAATGAACAGTGTTGGTGTTTTTTATTAAGTCCTTCAGGGGTCGGTCATACAACAGTAATACCTTGTCTTTTATCTAATTCATTTTGTTTTTCTTCAAGAAATATGAATACAAGGGGGAAAACTTGTGTATGTTTGGTTATGTTGTCTCTGGAAATTTCCTAATGTAAAGCTTCGTTGAGAAATTTCGCTAAGTCCTCGATTTGTGAGCTCTTTGTAGTGCTTCATAATCTAAGCATTTACTCTATCATTTTTTCCAACTCTGAGTGCTCTCTGCCAAAGCGCACCTCACTAACTGCATTAACTGAAGCCAGCGAAGAAGGGTTATTCTTCATTGGTGACCAAAGGCTGCTCCGCAGAAAGGTCAGAGAAAGCCCCAGACCTTCTTGTCTGGGCACTATTGAGGAGCAAATCTGAGTAAACATAAGGCACTCGGCTCTTCCTGTGTCTTCTCTGGCTTAAATGATTACAACGAGACCTTAGTCTCTCCATTTATAAAATGGAAATGCTTATTCCTTTCCTATGTACTTTGTGGTATTGTTGAGCTACTTGATTAGAAAAATTGTTTTTAAAATCAAAGCTCCATACACATGAAAGAGCTTGCTTTTCCTAAATGTGATGGAAGGTAATAACCGTGTAAATGTGGTAGCACTCACCAAGGAAGAGCCTTGGTGATCCTCACTCTAAGGAGATAATCTCTAGTCTGAGCCTAGAAACCCCAAGACAACTAGTTAATTTGGTGGAGGTAAAAATAGGAAAGCAGTTATTTGGGAGAGTGCCTTGAAGTGACATGCACTGCCTTCCCAAGGCTTAAAGTGAGAGTCCACCATAACACAGGTTACATATATACAATTCTTACACCAGGACTGAAGCCCAGCATAGCCAGTCTGTTTTATCTGTGATGCCACTTCCTCTCTATACCAAATAAGCCAGAAACAGATTTTTTTCTCTCCCTCTTGACTTCTGAGCCCCAGTAATAAGTTCATCTCACTACCAGACTCAAAATCAAAGGTCATTCTTAATTTTTCCCTCTCCCCATTGTCCCTCCAAGCACATCTAGAAATTATATTATTCACACCCATCCTTTGCCCTTCATTTGTACTAGTCCAGTCTAGTCCAGGCCCTTGTGATTTTTATCTGCACAGTTACAATAGCTTCTGAGACATAACCACTTTCAACCTCTTTTTCATCTTTCCTGAATCACATAGTTCTGTGGATTTAATATCCCTAAAGTCCCAACTCAAAACGTGTAAAAAATGTTCTCCCACTCCCACTTCTTATTCGGTAAGAAGCAAGTAGTACAAAGGATAAGACCTTGGAATTAAAACTTCTTCATGTACTTACAAAGGATAATTATTCAGCCATTCAACAAATATTTATTGAGTACTTACTGTATGTCAGACACTGGATTAAGGTACGGATTACGTAAAATGAGGGGAGGGATGTGAGTTAGTTAAGAAAGGGCCCAATGATCCAGTAAGTGTTAGTATTAGGAGGAGGAGAAATTGTCACTGTCTTCACACCTTGCTCCTAGTTTGTGTGATGCTACGACCACTATGAGCTTGCGCTTTATTCCACTCTTTCTTCTCAACGTTTTTTCACCAAAAGATTCAGCAAAACTGCCGTCTTCTCCACAAGGCCTCCCTATGATTCTAGAACACTTTACTCTGATTTTTTTTAAACTTCCAACACAGCTTCTTCATTAAGAGATTCATCAAATGGCCAGTATCAAAAAGATAAGAGATAACAAAAGCTGGCATGGATGTGGAGAAAGGGGAAAACGTCTGTACTGTTGGTGGGATTGCACATGGGTGAAGCCACCACGGGAAACAGTATGGAGGATCCTCAAAACATTAAAAATAGAATTAGCACATGACCTAGCAATCCCACTTCTGTAAAATATCCAAAAGTAATGCAAACACTAATTTAAAAAATTCTCACCCCCATGTTCACAACATTATTTACCATAGCCAAAACATGGAAATAATCTAAGTGCCCATCAATGATGAATGGCTAAAGCAGCTGTACCATATTGCTTATGTGTGTGTGTGTGTGTGAGAGAGAGAGAGAGAGAGAAAGAGAGAGAGAGAGAAAGAGGAAGAGAGAGAGAGTGAGTGTGTGTATACACACAGTCATATTATTCATTGAGGAAATTCTAAAAATTGAGGAAATTCTACCATCTGTAACAACATAGATAGACCTTGAGGTATTACGCTAAGTGAAGTGAGTCTGACAAAGACAAATACCATATGATCTCATTTATATGAGGAACCTAAAAACAACAACAACAAAGAACTTACAAAAAAGAGATCAGACTTGTGGTCACCAGAAGAAGAGGAGAGGGAGGGGGAGTTGGAGGAAGAGGGTCCAAAGGTTAAATGGGCAGTTAAAGGATAGATACATACTAGGGATGTTACGTACCACACAATGACTAAAGCTAATGCCGCTGTAGGACGGATAAGAAAGTTGTTAAGAGAATAAATCCTAACAGTTCTCATCACAAGGAGATTTTCTTTTCCTTTTTTATCTATATGAGAAGATGGGTGTTAGCTGAACCTATTGTAATCATTTCTCTATATGTACGTCAAATCATCATGCTGTACGCCTTCAACTTGTACGATAATCTATGTCGATTGTTTCCCAATAAAACTGGGAGACTCATCAAGGCACAGGAAGGGTTTTTCCCCCTTTATCTTTAGATGCCCTCGAAAACTTAAAACCAGTTCTTGCACACAGAAGATGTTCAATGATGATTGATAAGTGAATAAACAGATGAATGGATCAAGAATAGTTAAATGTGAATTTGCAGGCGAGAAGGGGAAATGTTGTACAATCTCAGTGGAAGTTTTTCATGAGCCTACAAGTATCAGAAAGTGCAATTTGGGATCAAGAAATCTGAATTCTGCATTCAGATTGATTAGGGGCTTGCTGTTTAAACTTCAGTAAGTAATATAGCCTTATTGGGTCTCATACATTCATCAATTTAACAAATATTTGTTAAGCATCTTCTATCTGCCAAGCACTAAAACATCTCTTATAAAGTTTATTTTTACCTGACTTCTCTCCTGGTGGGTGATAGACCTTGGTAGGTAAAAACAAAACAAAACAACAACAATAGCAAGAAACCCATAATTCAACTCACATAAACTAGCCGAGTGTCTGGAACCTTTAAAGACTGGTTAGTGAGCAAGTCACGTTATAATGTGACCATTCTTTGGCAAAGGAAAAGTAAAATGAAACAAAGCAAAAGCTTCATAAGGGTGCTAGTTAGATTAGCTATTAATTAAATTTGCAAAGACATATATGCAATAACATAGAATTGAATATTGAATGTATTATATAAATGGCATCTTTCTCAAATATGAATTACTCATCCTTTTAGGAGATCAATGCAATCAGATCTATTTGCTATACACCCATTACATTTAATTAAATGGTTTAGGTCCAGTGGGGTCAGAAGTGTCCAATAACATTTACCATCTGACAGCCATCGGTTGGCCTGGACTCTGTGTGCACGTAGCCCTGGTTCCCTGTAACGAGCAGGCTTCCACATTAAGAAAACAGCTACCACTCTAATTTTCTCTAATTGACTGGTTGGCAGTGCTAATGGGAAGGGCAAAAGATGCAGGGACATGGAGACTGGGCCCTGACAAGCTCTTGGCTTGGAGGGGGGCCACTGAGTGAAGTACATAATCTGTAATGAGTAAAGGGCTACAGGTTGTCAATCTGGCACATGCCAGGGGCGTTTAATTCATCCCAAATATTAATTAAAAATAATGATGTTCTTCTCTTCACTTTTGTTACCATGTAAGGCATGTTGGTTTAGTCCCTGAGGAACTTTCCACAGGTCTTTTGATTCACTCTCTCCACCCCAGAAAGCCATTCATCTCACTAGCTTCAAGAAAACCTCAACAAAGGCTCTTAGAATAATGGGTCTCTCACCTACCAAGTTTTTGGGGAAGGAGAACCAAGAAGCCTCTCTATTGCCGATCCCTTGTCTCTACAGCTCTCATAATCAGTGAATATGCCTTTATTCCTTTTTTTTTTTTTTCCTGGTCATAGAAGAGATACTTGCCGGGACCATGTGTTTTAGAGGCTCAGAGGGTTATTAAGTACTTTTTTCAGCCTCCCTTATCCCAGTCCAATTCATTCTGTGAGAAAGGTTGGCCAAATAGTGATGAAAACCTGATCAATAATTTGAAACCTGTGGAATCACTGAGAATATCCATAATTAAAAATAATTCCCATGGACATCTACCAAAATCCAAGTTATTTCAGTGTGATTTGATCACAGTGAATTCAAACGAAAAAAAATACTGCTGTACTTTGTTTTCCACAGGCAACTGGTACATTTTCAAGCCATGTATCTGCATCATTTCCGTAAATCCAAAAAATAAATTTGCTGTCATAACTGTCATGAAGTGTATTCCTGAACAATGGAGTCTGACCATAATTAATGATTAATTCATTTGGAATTCATTATGATATTAAATGTGCTTAACTCATTTGATTCTTCTATAGAGGGAGCAATTCCAGGCAATTCTTTTGTGATTCACCGGTTTTAAAGTTTAAGAGCTCTGAGCATGTGCAGGAAAATAGCTCCACATTGCCCTCTAGTGGTGCGCCCATAAATGACACTCTCCTTTTGTACCGGGAGAAAACCTCTAGGTTGCTCCCTGCCTCTCTCCCCCTCAACACACAAACAAGAGGCCAATATCACAATATAAAGGGGATCAAAGCCCACTGATCAAAGCCCACTGTCCACTATTAACCAATAACTGAGTGATATTTTTGTTATTATTGTTCAGGTTGATTCATTACTGCAAGCTCTGTTGAGGGCATGCAATATTCCTGTTGCTTTCTTAGGAGATTCAGATGCATTTGACCAAAGCACTATACAGAGGCCAGGGGAAGCTCAAAAGATGTTGATGAGAGGGTAGAGTATGAAGAACATAAAGGAAAGGGTTTTTTTTGTTTGTTTGTTTGATTAATTTTTGTTTCTTTGTTTTTTCCATAAAAAGGGGAGGAAGAGGTAGACAAAACAATTGTGGCTTTGACCTTGGTCTTTTATTTCCTTGGTAGCTCTATGTTCTTTTAGAAAAGTCAATGAACTTACCTCACCCTTAAATTACTAACCAAAAACAGGAGAAACCCAGACCAGATCATCCCCAGGACCCCGAGCTCTGAGGGATATTCTTATATCAGTTACAACTCCATTGCAAATCTGTTTTCCTTTCCCAAGGCTAAGCCATTACCACATTTTATTTAAATTAAAGCTTGGTCTCCCCTAGGGTGTGCACAGCATAGTTGGGATCTGTGGAATTTAGCAATTTGTGTAACTCATTAATTCAATAGCTAAGAAATTCTAAAACTCCAGAGTCTTTGCTAGCCTATCCATGGCTAGCCATCATGTGGAAGAAGCTGCCATTACTCAGGTCATCAGAGACTTGTAAGCAAGCGTCAGTATTGAAATGACATTTATCTCACAGTTACTATGGGAGAGAGATTAAGAAATTATAAATACTGCTTGGGAGCCAGAGAGCAGCTAGATGAGGCGCACGTGTTGTTAAAATTCAGATTGAAATAAAAATTCAAAGTAGTAAAATGAAAATGAACCAGCTAAGACACATTATTTTCCTCTTAAATGAAAAATAATATGCACTCCAAAAGACAGAAAACCAATAGTGCACAAATGTTGCAGAAGCTCTCAGAGCATGTTTTCTAAGGAGGTATGAACTGGGCAGCTGCGAGCGGTGGACAGAGATGAAGGCATGAATTCAACGTCTCATAGACCATACTATCTGTGAGCTTCAGCTCTGAACTCTGAGCAGGAAGTAAAGAACCTCTGATCAAGTCAGTCTTCACTATGAATTCCAAGCAGAGAAGTCAGCATGAAACAATCATATTTAATCACCTTGCATAAATGAGACCTGCTTTATAATTTTATTACACCATCCTTACATCCTTATAGTGTCTCATTTGTTGCTGTTGATCTTATGGTTGACATGCTGCTTAAGGAAGCCCAGACTTCATCATTTATTTTTCCATGAATATGGGTAGATTTGCATGTATTTGTGTATATGGGAATCTGAGGTTACAGATTTGTGGCTTACCTTCCATATGCTGATAGCCTAGAAGACTGCCTTCCATATGCTAATAACATCTTGGATTGGTGGCTCCATTCCTTACGTGAAGTACTTAGAGAATTACTGTCTAGCATCCTCTCATACACTGTTAGTAAATCTCTCTGTCTCTCTCTCTCCCTATCTTTTTTCCTTTTTCCTCTTCTCTCTCCTTCAGATTTAAAAAGTAAAACCAAACCAAATCAAATAGAAATCGAAATCCTAGCTCCCAAGCACATGAGTGTTGGAACTGCTGAGCTCTCTTTCACTCCCTCCATAAACAAAGACATAGATAAATGCAAATAGACGTTTTCTGCAATTTGACCCACAGCAAGGCAATTTTATAGATCTTGACCCTGATGCAAATGTTTACATTGTAGTTGTATGGATAAATCGTATATTTGAAACCAGACTTTGTACCCAAAACAGTAACTATAAAGGATGTTTCCTAGTAGAGAAGTATTTTTGCTGACCCATCTGACTATATTTTTGACATGCATCATTTCCCTGATATTGTTTTCTACTCCCAATCATTTTTATCTCTAAATCCTGCCCATACCTTCAAGCCCTTGTACCAAGTCCTTATCTGCCAAGAAGTCTCAGGTGACCTAGTCCCTCACTAATTTTCCAGATCTCTAAGCTCACATAGCATTCACAAGTTGTATCACACACTGTACTACTTAATTTAATGTAGTCTTTCATTGTTCATTGTTTTCTCTGCCCAGAATTATGATTGTAACCTGGCAATAGAGGTCTGTCTTTTATATATGCTCCAAGAGCATTTAACACTCGTAGACCGATGACTTTCTTATTGGTAAACTAGGTTGACAGCAAAAATTAATAAAGAAATATCTGCTCTTGTAGAAGAAGCAATTCACTTAATAGAAGCCCTTTGACAACATTAAATATAATTTTATTTTATTCCTCGGGCTGTATTGTGGCTCTCGTGTCATTGTGGTTTGGAATGTCAATATCTCGAATGCTAATATTTGGGTCACATTAAATCTCATGAAAAAAAAAGCCATCTAATCAATTTTCAAAGAACATTCGCTGTCAGAGATAAATCCAGTCATTTTTAAAACTTTTTTAATTGTAAAGTAAAAGACAGATACAGAAAACTACAAGCAACAAATATATAGCTTAGTGAATTACTGTAAGTTGGACTTGAACTCTTTCTTTGCTCTATTTCCTGCAAACTGTTATTTGGATCAGACTAAGTAGGTTCCATCCTTGGGGAAGACTCTAGAACGAGTGTGTTCTTTCTTTAGAAGACACATCATGCCCTCATAAAACAAACTGAGGGTTGCGGGGGTGGGCGTGGGAGGGGCCGCGGGGTAGGGAGAGGGTGGTTGGGTTATGGACACTGGGGAGGGTATGTGCTATGGTGAGTGCTGTGAAATGTGTAAGCCTGACAATTCACAGACCTGTACCGCTGGGGCTAATAATACATTATATGTTAATTTAAAAAATGAAAATTAAAAAAAATTTAAAAAGAAGACACATAATGCCAGGGTTTCTCCATTTTATCTTAGCAATCATGAGTGCTTAATACCCAGGTCCATTTGTTCATTGGGGCCGCAACATAGTAATATTTGAATTCTATCATTGAGTTTTCACTTGCTAGTTGGAATATTTTAAGGGTACAGTTCCCCTCACATGCTGTGTGGTTACACAGCCGAAAAGTTTATTTAGGAAAATCATAATAAATGTCTGATTTTTTACCTGGCTTTCAAGATAATGATTTGGTTCTCGGTCAACCTCAGAAGTGACTGACTTTTATTTTTTTTTAAATATCTTTATGAATTCATACATTCATGTTTGTTTGTTGAGTCTCCACTCATTGCAGCTCTTATTCAGGTTGTCTTCATCTTTGGTCTGTGGAAGCCTCTTTGATTTGATTCCTGAACCCATTGTCGTGAGCCCATTAGTGTTTGATTGTTTCCTTTCTATTTGTTTTAGGATCCATTGATATGTGTCCTATCTCAGACCATTTTACAAAAAACCCTTGTTTCTTGCAAAGAAAAAAAAATTATTTTATTTATTTTATTTTTTTCCAAAATTCCAGTTTGGGCATTAGGGGTCCTTTTTACTAACAATGTCTCTAGGCTTCTTCAGTGAATAGAACTAGGACAGACATAAAATACCTTTTGAGTTGAAACTGATTTTCTGGTTGAATTCTAAGAACAGGAGACTTTCCATACCTCTTCTATTGCACATCAGTATGTTCTCCCATCTACACTAATCTCCTGGTTCTCAAGGACACAGGAGATAATAGAATTACTATTTCTCATGATTATTCATTTGCTTTATCCCATGTTACATTAGTCTCAGAATAACAATAATAATAGTATCACCATCCATAATAACTATTGAAACATTAATTTTTACATACACACTACCCCCAGGTTCCCTTATTTTTGACTTACAATTATAGGTTAGCTACAACAGAAGACCATGTAGCCATTACAAAACAAAATCTCACTTAGTCTTAGTTCCTAACATTCGTTTTTCACCAGTTTGCTGTTGGGTTATCTTCCGTGGTCATTGAGGAGCTCATTTCTCAGTGGTTTGTAGTTCTCAGGATCACGGGAGAAATGCTCCCTGGTTGCTTAAATGTTGATAACAGCTTGGCTGTGCCCTTTTTATTTAAACTAACTTCTGTTAACTATAAAATCCTTGAATCCCCCCCCCTTTTTTTTTTTTTACCTTGGGTATCCCAAATAAATTACCTCAGCTCCCTCTGGCATAAAATGTGGCTGTCCAAAAGCCAGATCATAATTTAAGTTTCCCCTTTGCAACTCATGTATTCTTTCTGTCCAGATACCTAAAATTTTTTTTTAATATTTTATTTATTTATTTGACAGAGAGAGATCACAAGTAGACAGAGAGGCAGGCAGAGAGAGAGGGAGGGAAGCAGGCTCCCTGCTGAGCAGAGAGCCCAACGCGGGCCTCGATCCCAGGACCCTGAGATCATGACCTGAGCGGAAGGCAGCGGCTTAACCCACTGAGCCACCCAGGCGCCCTTTTTTTTTTTTTTTTTTTTTTTAAACTCAGCAAAAATGTCTTGAATTACTCTGTGGTATTTGTTCTGTTCCCTTTCTTTGGTTTTCCTCCTCAAGGAAAACTATTACTCATCAGTTAGACCTTCCTTCTCTTCTATTCGTCACTCTTTCCCCAATTTTCTTTGACTCTCTCTTGATTTCCTCTTGTTTTGTTTATCCTTGTACTTGTTTGGTCCTCTAGTTACTCCTTTTATTTTCTTTACTTTTTACTCTTTTTAATTTTTTAGATTTTTTTTTTTTACTTAGCCTGCATTGAGTTATACTACCTCATTTCTGAGTTTTGTTTTTGTTTTTTTCCTAATGCTCATTTATATTACTCTTACATATCTGGCATTTAATTTTCTTAGTGTTGTTTACCTCATTTTGAAATAATAAATTTCAAAGGTTTGATCTACTTTCCTTGCATATTTTTTTATCTCTGTTTGTCTACAGGAATGGTATTCTCCTCAGTATATTTTGTAAGACATTTAGCCTCAACAGATTTTTGTTGCTTGCTTTCCTTCACATGACCTGTTTCCCTACATTCCTAGATGCTCAAATAGCTTTTCTAAATACACAGAGCTCCCTCTCCTGTTGTTTTCATTAGACCAGAGCTGAGGGCTCAGCAGACTATAGCCTGGGGGGCGGGTTACAGCTGGCCCAAGTCCTATCTTTGTTTGAACCTCACTGAACCAAGTATGGTTTTTATACTTTTGAAGAGTTGTAAACAAACCAAAAAAATGCAGGTGAGTTCATGACAGAAAACATGTGGGCTGCCGAGCTAAATATTTATGATCTGGGCCCTTTACAAGAAAATTTGGCCAACCCCTGAAGCACACTAAAAACTATACAGCCGCTTGTTTTCCAAGTTTTCATGACTTTTCTCTTTGAATTTATCTGGACACTCTCTTCCCTTCATTTCTGTTGCTTCTGTCTGCTCAAGTTTTAAGTCTGTTCCCAGCTGTTTGTCCCCTGTGTAGGTTCTGTCCTGGAAAGGAGATTTTGCAGGGTAGTTTTGAGTTTTACATATACCATCCTCAGATTGTTCTGTTGCATTTTCTAGCATTAGTTGATAGTTATTTTAGAATTATCCTGTTTTCAAGTTTGATGCCTCTCTCTGATTTCTCCTACCCAGATGCTGATAACTTACAAGTCCTAAGAGTGTTGATAGTTTGTCCACATGCAATTGTATTTCAGGGTCTGAGAGTATAACTCATCTACGTTTGTTATAATTGTCCAAATACTCGTGGTTGTCTATCTAGTCAGTCTCTATTTATGTGGAGATTTAGGAAGATTAAAAGCTGTATTGTCACCACTGCCCCCTTCCTCCCAGAATCAAACTTCTTCATTCCTAAACACCTTACTTAATAGGTTGTATTAGGTTTTATGGCAGGAAAATGTTTACCCTATTTCAGTACACTAAATAAATCAGCATGTTTATTTTCTTTCTGTTTTTCTCCAGAGTCCAGCTCCCATTACGTAATCTCCCTAAAAGCTTTTAACAATGCCGGAGAAGGAGTGCCACTTTATGAAAGTGCTACCACCAGATCTATAACAGGTAAGCTGAAATAGTTCATCATCTTATGACGAGGTAGCCAATGTTTGAGTTGCGGTGGGAAAAAAATTAAAAAATTAAAAAATAAAACAAAATACAACAGAAAAAAAACACAAAAACACGAACAAGCAAAATGTATTTAGTTGTGTTCTGAGCGTTGAGTGTGTATGTGTGCATACGTATTTGTGTATATGTGTGTATACATATATGTGTGTGTATATGTATACACACATACATAGTTCATTTTTTTCTTGGTTTACAAAACTGAGAGAAAGTCAGTCTATAAATTAATATGTGGATTCAGAGAATATAGATCTCTCCTTCTCTTTCTTATCTCAGCAGCTCATATTTTGGTAGCCCAATACCACTCTTCATTCTGTTGAGCAACCTTGTCTCATCTTGCAAATCAGGCAAGAACGTTTCTGTGCAAAAGCCACCCAATGCCCAAATGGCCACTTGCTTCTCTACAGAGGATCCTTCAGTCTAACCTGACAAGGAAGGACCTACCTCCTGGGACTGGTTTGGACTAGTCTGAGTCGGAGGGGTGGACTTTTCCTGAGCCAGGCCTATAGGTCACCCCAACAGTTCTCAGAGCCTATGACATTGAAAGGACTGGCACCCTCCAGGGTTTTAGACCTCTGGGAATTCTTATGTGAGTTGGACCATAAAGGCAGCACATGAGAGAAAAAGAGCCCAAGGAACTCAGAAAGGAAAGGGTAAGAGGAGTGAGATTCAGGACGTTTTATTGTTTATTGTTATATAGTTATTTATTAATTTATTTAGTTTTACAGAGACTATTTGTGACCAAGGCTGCCTTACTCAAAAATAGAATAAATACCACCCCTGGAGTGCTGTTCAGAGTCACTGGAAAGTCACACAACCATCCCCAATAGCCTTATGTCTGAAGTCTGAAAGCAAAACCCAGGAGGTCCATCTTTTTAATGAATTCTTTGATCCTGCCTCCTTTCAAAACCCAAAAGCCTCAGAGCTCCTTTAACTCATCAGTTACTTTCACCTTAATGAGAATAAAGGATCTGAGAGCAGAATTTCATAGAGAACATGGAAAACTACTTGGTGCCTGAGTATGAAGTCCTGACAAGGAGGAATAAGTCAGCATAGAATAAATAGTGGGATCCACTTAAATTATGTAAACTTGGTACAGTTTGTTTTCCAAACCCACAAACTCCATTCATAGACTGTCTTGCGAATACACAGTTGTAAAGTGAATTCCCAGTTGTCCCATGATGGTTTCCAAATATACCATCACTTCGTTGATTTCAGCCAGATTTTCTTTGTGAGGCAAAGTTGATCCAGAGTTTGCTTGAATCTTTGGTTGCTGTTTTCAAGGTCTACAATCTGCCTAAAAAGGTATGCAAAATTTTGGGTATGTGTCAATGTATTCATTTATCTGTGGAGACAGCATGGCTCCCTCATTGTGTTATCAAAGGGAACCATGTCTCTCGAAAAGGGCAAATAAGAAGTATTCCCTGAGAGAATGTCTACTATCAAACACATTATCTCTAAATACATGAGGCAGATGGAGGTCAAAAATAGGAAACCATGAGGTAACATGATGGAGGGTATCTAGAATTTTCACTTCCCCCTATTCTCTTATTCTGTCAGTAGCAGGGTTCTTTGGGAGATAGCAGGTCACTTTAGCTGTATTTGTCCTTCCCATAATTTGCATCCAGTAAGCCATCTCTTTCCTGTGTGTGGTAAAAGATGTTGAGGACTTGCTCATCAGTGTGTCCTTGAGATTGTGATCAGGCCACACAAATTATACTATGGCTAGTCTTTTCAAACACTACTTTCTTGCCAAAACTAAAGCCCACAAAGAAGGGACACTCAGGTGATCAAAAAAAAAAAAAATCAATTTTGAGCAAAAAGCAGTGGTAGCAAAAATAAAGTTTACATGAACCAAAGATAAGCTGCTCACAAAGAACCATTTGGGACATTAACTTCTGCCTTCACTTTTGTTGTCATTCTTTAATCCTTGGCATACGGCATTCCCAGAGTGGTTTCTAAAACACCAGTGATCCATAAGACTATTTTTTCCTGCTAGGATTCTAATCCTAATGCATCTGGGGGGATGAATGGATACCAAAAGTTGGACATCATGTGAGGCATTTCCTTACTGAAGTCAAGTCACTAGGGCAAGGTTGAAGAGGAGTGAATAAAGCCAGTCCTTTCTAACGGGAAGGATGTGGCAGACTTATTTTATGGTTTCCACATGTCATAGAGAACAGAGGACAAATAAATAGAATCAAAGGTTAAGGTTCTGGGGGAAATTCTATCAGTAAATGTGTCATAGTGCTCTGTCTCTGAATTCTGCAAGTATTCCCATGAGCAGACTTAGAAGAGGCCAGCATCAAGTGAATAAAAAATCGGAGGCAATAAGTGCGTCAGGCTGGAGTAAGTATCAGGCCGTGATGATTTCCGCTAACACCTGCTCTTCAGTGGGTCTCATCTCTGGGGCCCCATCTCATCCGGAGCATATGAGGATGAGAGCAGAGGAAAGTTTCACTGGGTCAAAGGAGCGTGTCAAGAGTTTTATTCGTGCAGTAGAGCTTTCTCGTTCTTATTGTTGCAAGAACAAGACAAGTTGAGCTTGGAGAAGGCCGGGGAATAAGGAGTTGGGTTGCTTGATTTTGCTTATTCTCAACTGTTTTATCACTGTCTGAATGAAGTATAATCCAGATGTAAAATTATGTTATTATTTTTAAAAGCTGGTTTGGAATGTTAGTATGTGAACTGAAAATTCATGAACTCTACCAAAATACTTATTAGGAACTGCATGGGCTTCTCTTTTTAGCAAAAAGTTTGAGACTATGTTTTTTATTTTATTTTTAATTTTTAATTTATTTAGTTTTTACTCTTGACTATAACCACTGCAAATCAACAACATGTAAGGCACCTAAAAATTGCAAAAAAAAAAAAAAAAGTTATTTAGCAACAAAAATGTCTTTTTTTCAAGAAATGTTTTCTTAACAAAAAAAAATGCTTATAATTTAACTACTCAGTTTCTGTGCTCAGTTTTTAATTTAACTACTCAGAAATGTAATGAGCAGTGCATGTAGCATATATGTATTTAGAATAGTGCTTGCTATCCACTAGAACATTCTGCTTTGTTGGAAAAGCTCTATATCTATACTAACCAAGATGGCATAAATGGCCATAGGATGCTTAAAATTGGCTAGTGCAACAGAAGAAGTGATTTTTAAATTGCATTTAATTTTAATAATTTAAATGTAAACTATCCATGTGATTAGTGTCTCTTGTATTAGACAGTACAGATTTAAAGGAGATGGCAAGTAAAATGACAACCCATTCCTGAAAACAAATCCACTAAAAAAAAAGTCAAGAAAAGCTTAGCCAGAGATAGAAATTCTTAAGTTATGTAAGTCCATAGATAACTACCAACAAACATAATTTGAAATTTGAGGGACGCATTCTGGAAGCTGAGACTTCAAGAAACTCCACAGGTCATGAAAAATAGACTGTTGTAAAATCCAGAAACAGCCAGATTGAGTATTAGTATTTCTCCAAGTAGAATCACTTTTTGAAACCTTATATATGACACCTGTGGCGTAGGATGAAATTCATATAGGTTTAAAAACCAGGTTAAGCAAAGAAACAGCAAATACAGTATAACACAGTATGTAGGTTGGTCAAAAAAGAAGTCTGTGATTCAGAATAGTCTTCCTGTATGTATAACATTCTTCTTGGAAAGTCGGCTAAGAATAGAAACAAGGGAGGCAGTACCTGCTTCAGTCTGGCCAAAACACCTGCCACCGATGCACCAACCTGGTGACTGATTGGGATCCTCCTGGAGGCTCTTCAGCTCCCCCTTCATCATTTCATAAATCCATTTGGGTTTAAAGGAGCCCTTAATAAAAAGACACATCAAAGGAAATACAGAAAGCCTGGGCTCTGTCATTAAATTTTAAACACACATTTTTCTTTCTCTCTCTTTCTCTTTTTTTTCCCCTTTCCTTTTGTTCTGTTTTTGTTTTCAGGTTTTATATTTTGCTCCAAAGACCACAGCCCAGTAAACTACTAAATAATTCATTGGAAAACACAGTAATAAGTAGGGGATAGGCATTTGAAATATAGTGGACAAAGTGAAGTAATCATCAAAAACCAGCCAGCATCTGCTGTGCTTGGAACTAGGCTATTTAAAAATATAAACTCTTTATGTACACTCCTTCAGAAACTCTACATTTTAGCAGGTCAGCTCCCCAAATGTCATTATATGCCCAGCCTGAGGGCTTTTTTTTCTTTGTTAGTGAGAATATATATTACATGATTTAAAGGTAAAATTTCAAAAACTGAAAAGTCTTAGTTACAAAGGACTCAAAACTGGACTCTTGTTATGGCCACAAGATAAACTCTTGTGACTGTGATATCCACAGCATAAAAATGAGTACAAATTTTTTCTAGAGAATTTTCTAAAAGCAGGTTTAGATTATGTCGTCACGCAGGTTCTGATTATGTTAATCAGGATCAAAGCCTGTGTGTACCTCACACAGTTTATTCTGTCTTCCTAGTCGATAACATAAAGTCTTCCCATGGAACTTGACATTTTGGAACAAGTAATACAGAATATAGGTATGCTTTAAGAGCCTTAGTGAATTACTCTGTGGGAAAGTGGATAAAACAGCTACTTACATACTTTCTTTAAGGATTTCAGTCTTTGAAAACCTGCCACCCCAAGTGCTAGGAGAAACCTACTTACCAAATATATCATTGGGCCACACAACCATGGACTTGGTCAGGCTAGCTTTACGTAATCATAGCCGTAGATGGATTGCTGTAGACCACAGAGCCCTTTGGGCTTTTTTATTTATTTCTTGCCTAAACAATACTATGCAGATATAGTCTAAGCATTAATGAAAGCACTAGAGAAACAAATCAAGATAGAAAAGGAGAAAAATAAACAAGCAAACAAACAAACAAAAAAAGATACTGGATAGACATTTATTTCCTTACCAGGAGGAAATACACCAGACGCTCCTTTTGATCTTGGTATTTAAGCTATCTGTATAGTTATAAAACCCACAAGTTCTATACTAGACCTTTTAGAAAACAATGTGCAACATTCTAAGAAGAAATGGACTTTTAGGATATATAGCTAGAAGTGATCACCAAAATGGAGTTGATAAAACCACTATAGGGAAATGAGTGAATTACAGAAAATAGTCAGTTATTTTTGTAATAAAGCAATACTGTTTCTAATGAGTTTTCCGATTGAATTAATTGTATTTTTTTTCTGTTCTTCTCATGTTCCCTTTCATCATTATTGCCATGCATTTAACTCATCGTGACGTGTTACCACTGATATTTATTTTTTTTAACTCTTTTATTTATGCATTTATTTGTTTGTTTCATTTGGCGGGTTTTTAACCCCAGATCCCACTGACCCAGTTGATTATTATCCTTTGCTTGATGATTTCCCCACCTCGGTCCCAGATGTCTCCACCCCCATGCTCCCACCAGTAGGTGTACAGGCTGTGGCTCTTACCTACGATGCCGTGAGGGTCAGCTGGGCAGACAACTCTGTCCCTAAGAACCAAAAAACATCTGAAGTGCGACTTTACACTGTCCGGTGGAGGACCAGCTTTTCTGCGAATGCGAAATACAAGGTGAAGTTCTAACTGATAGTGTAAAATTTAAAATGAATTGTCATTTGCTTAATACCTTGTTTTAAATGCTTCCTGGACGGTTGTGAGTCATTTTGCTGCAGTGACACCAGATGGGAAACAAAGCATTTTAATAACTCAATATCTAAAATTAGAATGGGAATAATTGTATCTTAGGAAGCAATTCTAAGGCAAGGTAGAACAACCTCAAGAAATGTCGAATGTTACTCAAATGCCAGCAGATGCTGCGTTTGTGTAAATGATTCGATTCTGGACAAGGGAATGCCATTTTCCTTAGAAAATAGCAGAGATCCACATTCATTTTTCAGGGTAGATGTTGGTGTCTTTCCTTTTATTTGGAATCTAGATGGGACACAAAAGGCAACCCTATTAATGTTACAGAGACACATTGTATAGTGCATATGCCTCGGAACACAACCGGAAGACTTTGTTATAAAGTCCTTAGAAAGCACTCGAAGCCATTAGCATCTACTTCCTCAGTTAGCCTTGAAACACACTCATGTGGTAAAGAAAACCATAGTGCACACTCCCCTTTAACTATTATGCATTAGACCAACCCCTTTCACTGAGTCATCCTACAACCCTGCTAAGAGCTCAGTAGAAACAGATACTGGAGGCATT
Organism: Mustela nigripes; assembly: GCF_022355385.1. Classification (NCBI taxonomy): domain Eukaryota; kingdom Metazoa; phylum Chordata; class Mammalia; order Carnivora; family Mustelidae; genus Mustela; species Mustela nigripes. The sequence continues at coordinate 70,470,401 of NC_081564.1, forward strand.
GTCTTTACTTCTTTTAAGTCTCTGTCAGCCAGCCTTAGCAACTCCAGCAAATAGCTGTATGCAGGGACAATTTTCTTACCTCCTAAGCCTGCCACAATGTTAGTGTATGCAAACAATACACAAAATGTGGTCTAAATGAGAAAATTAACAGGGGTCTGTCAAGTACCTACGATGTCCCTAGAACTGTGCTAGATTCTAGAGGCAGTTGCGCACAGTTTAGTTGTTGCTGCTTAACATATTATTTATAATTTTGGAAGGAGTAAGACACTTAGTTCCACTGATACACTTCAAAGAATCTGTAAGTTATTCAAGTGAGATAATATCTGAAAACACATTTAAAACATAAACCTTCACAAGACGATGGTTTGGGATGAAAAAGATAGCTCTAAAAATAACCAAGGAACCAGTAGTGCAATCCTGGCACTCCAGCTCCTTCAGATGCCCCTTATCTGAGAAGACATGATCCGTTCTCTCGGAGAAAATTTTAGTCTCCTGATATTTCATGCAGTGTTCTCCATGAAGCTGCCATCTTGCTTAATTTAGCTTCTAGCCAGTGGTGATTTCAGGGATGACAATTTCCTTTGGGAGTGTCTGACTTAAAGCAAAATCCCACCAATAGTATTGTAAATCTGCCTCTCTCTTCCTGTAGGCATGCTGCATCTGATTTTAGTCTCTTTCAACTTTTTAAGTGTTGTAAAATTCACTTTTCATCATAAATCAGTTTTTAGTTGAAACCATTTTAAAAAGCTTTCTTTGGTGCTGTCACCCTGCTAGGTCAGGTATTTGGAAAAATTCCCCAGGCAAGTCCAAATAGTATCATTGATATAACATGAGTTTTAAGTACCCTATCCGTCTCCTTGCAGTATTAGATTTAGGGCTCAGCAGAACGATAAATAAAGATAACATTATCAGATAAGACAACCAATGAAACATATGAGGACATTTTGAAAAAAGCTCTCTTTATATACAGATTGTCCAATTCTACATTTACTTTTAAAAGACTACTCTAAAAATTTTATGCTCATAATTGCTCTACTCTGTCAATACATTCATTTCACAGAATGGCCATGAGTACTTTGCCAGTATGTGAAATGTTCTGAAGGACAGTGATTGTTCTCTGCAGAATGGCTTAAGTTCCAGATTTTCTTGAGGCAAATGATTTCAGTTGAATAGTTAATACAGCACACATGGAATTATTGAGTCTCACAAAGAATGCCTGCAAAGTAAGACGCAACCCAATAACTATTCCTTGTAACCAGAGGCTGATTTCTGTCATGGATTGAAGATTGGGAATAAAAAAAAATAAAAACAAAAACAAAAACGGGGCACCTGGCTGGCTCAGTGGGTTAAAGCCTCTGCCTTCCGCTCAGGTCATGATCCCAGGGTCCTGGGATTGAGCCCCGCGTCAGGCTCTCTGCTCATCAGGGAGCCTGCTTCTTCCTCTCTCTCTGCCTGCCTCTCTGCCTACTTGTGATATCTCTCTGTCAAATAAATAAATAAAACCTTTAAAACAAACAAAAAACTAGATTTTAAATGTTCCTCTTCCCACCATCTTCCCTGACCTAAGGCTTTCAGTTACTAACATTCTGTCCCCCTTCGCAAACACCTTACCCTGAGATGAAGAGTTTTAGAGAAAAGGGTGGGGTAAGTTGGATAGCAAGGATAAATACAGACCATACATAGCGGTCCTTGTTTGTGTTTTAGAATGACACTCTTGCATTCTGTAAATGCCAGGAATCCACTGGGTTTTCTCAGGAACCTCATGGAAGGTTATTGTTCAGAATAAATCATTAGCCTAGCAGCACTTTGGAAAATCATGGCCAGTTAGTGGTAAAAAGTAATACAAATAAGCTTACATTTTTCAGATAGTGGTAATAGAAGGCTTTGGTTTTACACTGTGAACTTCTCAAACAACTTTCTTATTTATTATTTCATCTCACTCCCAAGCATAGTTTTATTCAGTAGGCAGAATATATACAAGAGAGAGGGGGAAAAGAATAAATACATGAAGTCCAATGACCCAGGTGCAGGAGTTGGGTTTGCTATGTCCTGTCATGTCACTGAACTTGCTCACTTCCATTTTTCTCATCTATAGGATTGGAATATCCACACCTACTATAAAGAAAGTAATGGTCTCCGTAGTTAAACCTGTATGTAGATTCCTTTTTGAAGACATCATTAGGTTGTATAACTTGGAAAAGATTTCCCATGAAACTTCAGCTAGAACTCAGGTGACTTAATGTCTTTATCCAAAGTTATCCCCACAGGAATACTTCATTTAATCCCAAATCAAGCCATATTCCAGACATTTATATCTAAAACTCTGTCTTGATCTTCCTTATCAGAAGAGGAAATTTTTTTGTAATTTACATTCTTTTGAAATGATTAATCACATGATGTTTTATATAAATTTATATCTGAAATATATTCACTGAATATTGACTAGTGCTTGCCAGATATAGCATAGCTATTACAGAATATACAAAGTTGTGCAAGACTCAGTCATGACCTCAAGATATTTTCAATTCAAAAGGGAAGTTAACGCATGCCTAAAGTTATATATCACATTAGACAATGCATGAAATATTGTAGGTAACATTTATTTAATACATTCCCTGGACCAGATACTATGTTTTACTTTACAGACACTTTAAATAATGCTGGGAGGTTAGTGCTATGGTTATCTCCATTTTATGGATGAGTAAGTTGAGGCTCAGTGGGGTAGTACCTGTTGCACTGTATGCTCTCAAGTAACTGGCCATGATTTTCCAAAGTGCTGCTAGGCTAATGATTTATTCTGAACAATAACCTTCCATGAGGTTCCTGAGAAAACCCAGTGGATTCCTGGCATTTACAGAATGCAAGAGTGTCATTCTAAAACACAAACAAGGACAGTGTTGCTTAGCAGCCTCCCAAATGCCAGTGATGTCTATGCTCAAAGAGACTAGTTTTATAAAAGTATGATCTTTTCTTCCTAGCTGAAAAATACTCATTGTCCCATGTCTTCCCCTTATTTCCATTTCTAAGACTTAGAGGTATTCATGGTAGTAAAAGAAGACAGGTTTGGAAGTTATATTTCAGCCTGTCAGATACTAGCTGCCCATGTTGTGTTTTATTTGATGAAATTCTATTTTCCTGAGTCTACAGAGTATTTTTACATTTACTTAGGGCCCACATTTTACAGTTATTTTAAAGAAGAGCTTCTGATAGATGTTTACAAGGTCATCACTTTAATAGGGTGGATGGGCACATCATCAAAATGTTATTAGCACAGTTAAATATTTATTTGGTTTTGTAATGAAGTGTAGGATTTTCATAGCTATAATCTAAGGATTCATAGTAGAATAAAAAAGATACACCATACTACAGTAGTATAGGAGGAGATAGGTGTGACATAGATAGGGAAAAAGATCTCTCCTTGATTTTCTAAACAGAGATATTTAAAAATGTAATAAATATAAAAGTGAAGGTAAATATTAAACTTTGGAAAAGAATCAAGATCTAAATACCAAGCATAAATTGATACTTATAAGAGGCATAAATAAGGCAAAATTTGCCTGATTCTATGGAAAATATTCATTAACCTGGAAGATTAACCGGTTCTTTTTTTCTTCATTACCATTTTGATCTCTTGAGTAAGCTGCTAAAGAAATAGATACTTTGTTTTCTAGTAAGATATCTTTAACCTGCTATTCAAAAGACAAAGAATGAATTCAAAAGACAAATAATATTAACACAATTATAATCTTTTAATACATATCCAATTTGTTGTTCCTTCCCTGATCAGTTGCTCCAGTGACCATACTTAAATGTGCATTTCATGTAAACTTTGCATAAAAAGAAGACCACACAATTCAACATTTCTTTTGTTTATTTTCTTTATAATAGCCCCACAGATTCTGGGAACACTAAAAGTTTGTTCTATAAAGAATATTTTTAAAAATCATAAGTAGCAGATCTTTAGAAATTGCTTTTATTACTAGTGAAAAATAATCATGATGATCTATTTAAAATATATAAACTAAAACTTCTGGAATAAAAGATTTTGGTTATTACAAACAAATGAAAGTTAAAGTCAGTGGAGATTAGCTTAAAAATGGAATTGACAGAAGCAAGCAGAATTGGTCCCGACACAGTGCTTACTGCCCTCCTTGGGAAAATTGATCAGCTAGCAGCCCCTCTGAACAACACCGCACCTGATTGGATCCATTGTGTTTTGGATCTACAATTAGCCAGTGTAAACTAGCTGACAGAAAGGAAGCAGAGCAAGTGCTGTGTCCTAGGTCTTATGCTATTTGGAAATAGACTCCTTGTTTGTTATTTGGTTGTCTCTTTACATGCTTTGACTAAGCAAGTTGGTAGAGTTCATCTTTTCTCTTTGTTTATTCCCCATTGGTACAGTCAGAAGACACAACATCTCTGAGTTACACAGCAACGGGCCTCAAACCCAACACGATGTATGAGTTCTCGGTCATGGTAACAAAAAACAGAAGGTCAAGCACATGGAGCATGACTGCACATGCCACCACGTATGAAGCAGGTATGTGAAAGGAGCCTTGCTTCCAAATTTCTGCTTTTGATGGTGTTTCCCAGGTTTTGTGGAAGTTGGAACATTCATGTGCTATGATGTCTAAGTTATACCTTATCCAGCAGAAAATATTTTATGCTTTGTAGTTCAAAGCACTTTTATATCTAGTATTATCCTCCCCACTCTAGAAAAGAATAAAATGAGTCCCCAGTGGTTTGAGTGCTGGTTTTAATCTGGACATTAACTTGGGAGATCTGAATATAAATCTTTTCTCCGATACCTTCAAGTAAAGGCCGAAATCCATGCACTGAGCTCTGTCCAAAACATTTGAGGCTTTGACTAGCAGTCATGGTGGGTATTTACTTTTTTTGGAAAGAAATTAGATACGATGCATTACAACCATAACTGCATTGATGTTTACCATAAATAACCTCAGCTGGGAAGAAGTTTCTGGGTGGTTCTGTTCACTCCTTAGAAATAAGACAATGCATGGAAAACCTTCATGCAATTCGAAATAGTTCAAATCACAGGAAAATGTAATTCACTGTAAATTTTACCAGTCACATTTACTATGGATCATAAAGGTTAAATTTATAACCTTAACAGACACGTGGGGCACTTGGCTTTTACAGTTCACAGAAATCCCAACATCTGGAGAATACAGGGTTTAACCTAGTGTTTGGTTGGTTTCATGGTAGTCTGTTTTGGGGTAAACTACATCACACATTTCCAAATGTAAAAAAATATGTACCAATAAAATTCCATTGGAATTTGTCCCATGGTATCGCAGTGCATTTCTTCCAAGCTACTTCCTTAACTCAGAGTTTACTGTTAATATTTTTTATCTTTTTGTGGATACTTCTTTCTATAAGAAGTTTTCTAGTTTGTCTGATTTAATTCCAACATCCCTCTTTTTTTAATCTTCTATTTTATATGTTTACATATTTTAACTCTTTCTCTTAGAATTCTGCCCTGAATGCCAGATACTCACAGCTTCTTAGGACAAATAAGACATGCTGAATGGGTTATGCTCTGTGGGGAGAATAAGGGTCCTGCTCTTCCTTTTTACTTAAAAGGAGACGAAAGGAGTTAAACATAAACCAGTAAGACATTGGGTCTTCCCTGAGCAAAAGAGAAGGAGCAAGCAAGCAAATTCATTCATTTTTCCCTTTCATGAACATAAAGTGTGCCCTAACACCTGGCTTGATAAATATATCCTATTCATTTCTCATCAACTGCATAACCTTGTAGGGACACCAACGGTGAGACCCATTGCTGACAATAAGATATTAACTGCTAGAGAGTGGATAGTAGGAAGGTGATTGTCGAAACAGATAATGATCTGGACAGAAGTGTGAATAGCATGTGGATGGGATCCCAGGTGATGATGAGAAGCAAGAAGTAATTCACAAGTGTCTGCAGACTTTATAGCTGTTAGAAGGAAAGGAAGTGAATGAAATAATTCTAGGTTTGCTTCTAATTCTGCAGTAACATAAAGACTGTATGGGACTGCATAGTTACGCATTTGTGCTGAAATGGCTTGTGATAAAGATAAGAGTGGTTGACAAATCCTCAAAATAAAACATTTCATTCTGTCCAGGTGATAAATCCTTAATTTTATTCCAGTTAAGTAAAATAGAAAAAAACTTGAAGGTTGCCTGACACCATTCAGAGGAGAAAAAAAAAAAAAAAAAGAAAGCCAAAAATCCTAAGTCACATAAGAAATACAACCGCAGAGTTTTGGCCAAGTTGGAATCTGAACAAACAGATCCAAGGATAAATTCTGTCTGGAGAAATCAAGGGAGGTTTCATGAAAGAAAAGAATTGAGCAATGGCCTGGGTGGATCATCAGGGACCCATTCCAGGGACTTCAAAGGAAAGCAGCCTGTACAAAAGTACACAAGCCAATATCAGAAATATGTCTCCTAGAGACACTTAGGAGTGGTTCAGAGGGAGTGGAGCGCAGTAGTCATCAGACAACAAAGGGAAATGAGGCTATAAAAGAAAGTGTAGTCAATACCAGGGCCTGATATTTATTATTTGTTATTTATTTACATTGTTTAAAGACTTTATTTATTTATTTATTAAAAGATTTTATTTATTTGACACAGAGACAGAGAGAGAGAGTGAGACAGAGAGCACAAGCAGGGGGAGCAGCAGGCAAGCAGGCAGAGGGAGACAAAGTAGGTTCCCAGCAGAGCAAGGAGCCCAATGCGGGGCTCGATCCCAGACTCCGGGGATCATGACCTGAGCCAAAGGCAGCCGCTTAACTGACTGAGCCACCCAGGCTCCCCAAGTCTTTTTTTATTTGAGAGAGAGAAAGAACAAGCGAGAGAGAACCAGCAAGCAAGAAAGAGCAGGAGCAGTGGGGGATGGGCAGAGAGAGAAGGAGAAGCAAAATCCCCGCTGAGCAGCCCTCCTTGGGGCTCCATTGCTGAGATCATAACCTGAGCCAAAGGCAGTTAACTGAGCCACGCTGGCACCCCAAATATATATCTATATATAATATGATTATACATATATATTTGAGAGAGAGGGACAGTGCAAGAAAGAGATGGCAGCGGGGAGGGGCAGCAGGAGAGAGAGAGAGAGAAACTCAAGTAGTTCCCTGCTGAGCATAGAACCCTACTAGGGCTTTGATCCCACCACCCCGAGATCATGAACTGAGCCAAAACCAAGAGTTGGATGCTTAACCAACTGCACTACAAGGTGCTCCTCTTATTATGTGTCATTTATTTACATTTACTCTGAAGAAGAGTGGTAGTCAGTGAAGAATTTCTGAAAGGTCTCCTCCAGGCAGAACCTGTGAGATGGGAGAGGAAGAGCCCAGAGCCGTTCTGCTGGACTCAGTAGGCAGCCCTGAGATCGTGAAGGCCTCCTTCCTCTCCAAATAGTGTGAAGTTTATACAATAATTCTAAACATTTGAGTTATTGATTCCAATACCAGAATCTCTGTTCACCAACATTCACAGGGCTTGAGGAAAAAGAAAAACGCACACACCACCTAAAATAGATTAGTTGTTAGATTGTTTTGGTTTTTTTTAAATAACCACCTGTTCAGTGTATTATTTTGCTAGGTGAAGCTGAAGTCATTTTATCTTTTTTGAATACCATAACAGATTTAGTGAAGCAATCTAATCATCACCATTTGACTATTTTCTAAATAAGTGTCATTTTGAATTTTAACCCAATTAAAAGAAAACAGAATATTCTGACTAGTTAGAAAGATTATCGTTTAATTACTTCCATAATAGGACAATGCCTTATTATCCTTGGCCTAATACTCTAAGTCAATTTGTGACCATGTTTTACCTTCCTGTTGGCTTAGGAAACATCCTGAATGAACCCTTTACGAGAATAACTCTTCTCAAGGTAGTATTACCTCTTTGGCATTTTGCTATAACAAATCTTCTTTTCCTGCAAGAATGTCTTTGTTCTTGTTTCACTAAAACCATATACATGGGGCGCCTGTGTGGCTTCGTGGGTTAAGCCTCTGCCTTTGACTCAGGTCATGATCTCAGGGTCCTGGAATGGAGCCCGGCATCAGGCTCCCTACTCAGCAGAGAGCCTGCTAACCGCACCCCCCAACCCCCACCTTTCTCTCTGCCTACTTGTGATCTCTGTTTGTCAAATAAATATTTTAAAAATATATAATATGCAGTTTCTTTACTCAGGATTCAACTGCACTGGACCTATGTATGTTCCTTCTGCTTTTTTTTTCCCTTAATTTAAATATATTAAGTATCTTGTCAGGGTATTCTATTATGATTAGGTAATTATGATTGATTAATGTGGAATACTAGTGGCTTTGAGAATCAGTGCATTAAAAATAAAATGTTATGATGGGGCACTTGGGTGGCTCAATGGGTTAAGCCTCTGCCTTCGGCTCAGGTCATGATCCCAGAGTCCTGGGATCGAGTGCCGCATCGGGCTCTCTGCTCAGCAGGGAGCCTGCTTCCTCCTTTCTCTCTGCCTGCGTCTCTGCCTACTTGTGATCTCTCTCTGTCAAGTAAATGAATAAAAATCTTAAAAAAAATAATAAAATAAAATGTTATGATCAATGGAAATGTTTGGTGTCTCATCCATTTGAAGTTATATGCAGGAAAAGAAACAGAAGTAGGGATGCTCAGATTCTGCATGATAGGGTCAATGTGAGGGCTAAAGAGAATGGCAAGAGTGAAGACTTCAGAAGTAGACCAAGTTATACCTATCTTGTAATACACAAATATTCTCGTGCAGAGATCTGAAAATTCCTCTAGAACCCAACTGTAGATCTTAGACATGTTCCAAAATTTCCCATGTCAAACTACCTAACCCTAGCAAAAGAGACTGTCAGTAATTGACTTGGAGTATTATACTTTGCCTAGAAGGAAAACTCACTGCATTTCAAAGCATAGACAATGAGAAAACGCATCTAAAGGAGACTGAAAGATACCAGACTGGCTTGGCCAGTTTACTGCCGCCTTTAAAATATATTTAAAATTTTGTTGAGCTCAATGTAGGAGGAAAAATAATTTCTCTTTATTTTTTTAGGTTCTTGGCTGAGACCCCACTATAATAAAAGATAGGTCAATAGCAGAAAAACAAAGAGGAATTTAATAATATGCGTATCTCCTCTATACATAGAGGATACCCAGGAACAGAATTAGCTCCCTGAAATGGCCCAAGCCATCACCTTAAATACAATCTCCAACTTAAAACAGAAGAACACACTGAGGTTTGGGGAGCCAGTTATGGGAGGTTTTCAGGTAAATCACAATAGACAAGGGTGTTGTTATTAGGCAGATTTAAGTTCCAACCTTCTCCCTAATAAGAGTTTCTAGAGATTTTATCAACCTCCTCTTCCTGATACAGAGAGGGAGACACTCATAAATACAAAATTTCTCTTGTAAAAGGGTAACATCTACTAAGTTTTCAGAGCTTTCCCTGTGTATACTGTTTCTTAAAAATAATCAGCCTAAAATAACCCTTATGCCAAAGAGGCTTATCTTGGAATGATAAATTCTGGCCCATTTCAACAACATGTGGGAAAAGAAGCTCTAAGCACCCCCCTCCCCCCCGCCAAGGTCTCATGCCTTCTTTTCCATGCCAGGCTGATATTAAGACCTTCACAGATTCCATACCTTCTCTATTTTCAAATATTCCTTTGCCTTCTTGCTAAGAGATACCTAGAATCTAAGCAAGATGTCTTAACCTGCATTTACATTCATTCCTTTTTTTTCCTTCTTCTTGCTTTTAAGAAAATATAGAATTAGGTGACGTTTTTGTTTTGAAATCCTACAGTTGTAGCAGGACTGTGTCTCTGGGAGACATGTAGCCATCAATCTCATGAAGTATGTGTACATTTCTTTGTTTTTATAATGATTTGTACATGTTTAGTGCGGTCCTCGCTTAGAAATATCCATTATACTTTTCTCCCCCGCATTCATACATATTCTGCTCTCCTCTCTCTATTTATACCTTTGGAAGTCACTCAACTTTCATGGAAAAACTTTTATTTCTATATATTTGTTTGGTTGCTTGTTTAATTAAAATACTTGAAATAAATCATGAATGGTAAGATCAGCATGGTACACTGCATGATGGATTCTGAATGTCAACATCATGATTAGAAGTCCCATAAATGTCTGCTTTCTTTCACATCCAGTGACAAGGCCTTGTCTCTGTTTCATCTCGCAGCCCCGACCTCTGCTCCCAAGGATTTGACAGTCATTACTCGAGAAGGGAAGCCTCGCACTGTGATCGTGAGTTGGCAGCCTCCCTTGGAAGCCAATGGGAAAATTACTGGTAAGCATCTCTGCTTTCTTTCCAGCATTGCTCTGCTTAGCCTAAAATTGCTTACCTCATGTGCATGGCTCATGTCTTTTGTGTATGAGTTTTCTGTCCCAGCATCTCAGTGGACTTCCTGATCCTTTGTGGTTGTCTCTTTTGCCTCCCCACTAACCATGGAATTTCTTCAAATGGTGCCTGCAAATACACACGCATACTCATTTTGTTTGAGCTGGTTGCCGAGTGATGTATACTTCAGTTAGTTTAGACCTTTTGTTTTTCATCTTGTGGAGCATTAGGACAACCTTCTAATGGAATGTCTCTGAGCATAAGTGACTAAAAAGAAGCCAGTTGTTTGGCAATTATAAAATACAAAAGACACCTAATGACCGTGTATTTTTGAATGGCACAGACAAAGGACGTTTGTCTAAGGGTTTTTAGTCTCTCACTTAGCTTTTAGCTTCTTACTTAAATCATAAGGTTCATAAAATACTTAATATTGACTGACAGAAATTGAACTTAATGAATATTTCGCAGTGACAGATTTTATTTTGCCAAATATTGCTGATAACATCAATGCCTAATTAAAGCGTCCATTAGAAGCCTGTAATGTTAATTTAGTATGAAAAATATAATGGAGCTCTATCAAGAATTTTGCATTTAAATGATCACTTTAGGCTTTTAATAGATGTCTCCATAGCATATAATTATTATGAAAAATATTGTATAAGTAAAAATGTGCACATTATAGTCTAATTAACTTGAACCATTGGGTTAGGCACATGTAAGAGTCACTCCTTTTTCTTCTTTTCTTGCATACAAGAAGTGGATAGCACTATTATAAATTAACAAAGTAATTCAGTCATTCTCTGATAACAGAGATAAGCATGGAAATTATAGTTCAGATGACCCACTTACTTTATGAGTTACTTTCAGAATTTTCCAAAATGAAAAGATAATGTGAAAATTCCAAATGTAATTTAAATTTAAGCTGAAGACTTCTTTTCTCTAGGAAATCGTTCTGAATGCAATACCAAACAGAAATTTCATTTGAGCTAACAAATATGGAAAAAGAAGAGGGATGGGGCACCTGGGTGGCTCAGTGGGTTAAAGCCTCTGCCTTCAGCTCAGGTCGTGATCCCAGGGTCCTGGAATCAAGCCCCATATTGGGCTCTCTTCTCAGCGGGGAGCCTGCTTCCTCCTCTCTCTCTGCCTGCTTCTCTGCCTACTTATGATTTCACTGTCAAATAAATAAATAAAATCTTTAAAAAAAATAATGAAGAGAGATATTAAATCTCCCCAAAACTGTATATGCTTAGTTGTCACTCTGCCAGACTTTTTAAAACTGAGGCTGGATGATTTCAATTTTATTTTACTTTTTGCCCTCAATGTTATGATTTATTTTCATTGGTTCTATTTCAGTACTTTTGTAGATTTTGATTTGTTTACATGAGGACTTTTTATTATGTTATAAACAGTAATTTATAAGCATATGGTAAATCAATAGATAATAAGTTTAAGAAGAAAAAAAACAGAACAGAGGTTGTCTAAATAAAAATGAGTTCTGATGGAAAAAATGTATTTTTGGTAAAGGATAAAATAAGCCATATACCATCCAAATTCTCCTCTCATATTTAAATAAATCTTATCTAATAGTCAGTGTAAACAATAGAATGTGTTTTCAACTCTGGAAGAAGCTAGTTTTGCTTTTTGAGGGAAAAAAATTGAAGTCTGTCCCATATTAAGAAATGCAAATGAGTCTAAGCAGTAAAATCCTGTGTGGCAAAATCACAGTGGATGTATAAGAAACCTCCTCCAGGGGTGCCTGGGTGGCTCAGAGGGTTAAGCCTCTGCCTTCGGCTCAGGTCATGATCTCAGGGTCCTGGGATGGAGCCCCACATGGGGCTCTCTGCTCAGCAGGGAGCCTGCTTCCCCCCACCCCGTCTGCCTCTGTGCCTACTTGTGATCTCTCTCTGTGTCAAATGAATTAAAAAAAAAAAGCCTCCTCCATATATTTTATTTAGAGTGTTTATTCAGTATCCCTTCTCACAATGGTCAAGTAAAAATATGGGAGGCAATACTTTCTACCTTAAGAGTCTAGTTCATTTATTAAAACTAAATTGTTATCAAGTTGAGACATTTTGACTCAACTCAACTGGGAATAAACACCAAGAACCCTTAAGACAACTTCTCTTCCATATATATTTTGATTCTTTTAGTCAGATTACTTCCAGAAAACAAGATGATGAAATATTCAAAATACCATTTAGCAGAGGGCCCAGATTTACTATACTCAGTTTCTCATTAAAGTTACAAAGATGCAAAGGAAACAGGGGTGCTTTTCCAGTGTGTCAGAGCATGTGCCTCTGTGGAAGAGGGTGCTCACATGCTACTGTTAGATTTCTTTGTTTAACCACATCTCTGCGTATACACAGCTATGAAGCAGGGTGGTTAAGAACTCAAGCTCCTGAGAGAGATGCCTGGGTAAGCTGACTTTCCCAAGTTCACCTTCTCATTTATAAAATAAGGATAGTAATAGAACCTCTTTTGTTGAATATGATAATGAAGTGCTGAGAAAAGTCTCTGATGTCCAGTGAGAACTGAAACTAATGAACTATCATTATCCCTACTTGAAATCCATTCTAGGGTAAGACTTTCTTAACGTACTCTGCATAGAATCTGGATCATCAATTTGTAAATACATATACTTCAAAAAAATTGAACAAAAAGAAGAAAGAGATCTAGATAATGCCAGTTTCTAAAGTCCTTGATTGTAAATTGTCAGTTTAGGAATTTGGACTGACATTTTCAGGAAAGAAGGTTCAGAAGGAATTAAGTGTTCATTATATGCTTGGCATCCTGCTAAGGGCTTTGGTATTGTTAAGTGAGCCTATCTTCCTGTTATTTCTTGTTGAAATGAAGAGTTCTAGGGTAAATACCTTTCCCAAAGTCAAATAACCAAGAAGTAGCAGAGCTAGGATTTAAACTCATGTTCAGACTCTTCCTATTACTCCATGTTTTTCTCCAGCTTATTAGTATTCTACTAGTCCAAATCAATGACTCTTAACTGATTTACAATTTAATTTATCTGAGGAAGGGTTGAGCATGCTATATTTTAAAAGCTCCCCAAGTGATTTTAATGTAGAGCTAAGGTTTTGAAACATTGATCTAAATAAATGCAGCGTCCAACATTATTTATGATCCGAGACCAAGACAGTTGGAAGAGTTAGGCCTTCAGAAATTGCTTCCTTATCAATACTATCCAATGGAGAAGATTATGTTATCTTTTGGGGTGTCATGTGATACCCTAGTCCAGTTCCCCTTTCTTGAAATTCTCTTGCATCTTGACATTTTTAAGATCACCTACCCACTCTTCTGCTCTATTTCAGGCTACAGCTTCTCAGCCTTATTAGCAGACATTACTTCCACCTGTTTCTTAAGGAGATCTTTTTAGTTCCTTTGTTACTTTCTCTGAAAAAGTGTGGATAGTATAGCCAGGGCTTCAGTGAACACAAACTTATGTCTAAAATCTATATGTCCGTCCAAGGAATTCTAAATACACATATCCTACCACATATTGTACATTTCCACTTGCCTATCTTATTAACACCTCCTTCTATTCCCCAATCTCTCTTTCTCTCCGTTCTTCCTCTTTTTTCCTCTCTTTTTGTTTTTTTGTTTGTTTGTGGAGTTTTCTTTGTCTGTCCCCCACCATAACCAACCAAATAATGCTCTATTATATTCCATAATAGGTTACGATGATCCAAGATGGCAGACCAAGCTGGGCACTCACTGCCATCACATGTGTCTAAATAGTCTTACTCCCATCATATAAAAATTTTTCATGTTTACCTAGTTGCAAAAGTTAGAAATTTAGCCATCTTGACTTCTTTCCTTGTCCCCTTCCCATATAATCAGGAAAGGAAAATGTAAATGCTCATAATACAGGGCTGAAAATTCTATAGAAACAGGTTTCAGATTTTGTTCATTCTCTTCAGGATCACCATTGACACTTAGTAGGTAGTTAATAAATATTTGTTGAGTAGAATAATCATTGAGTTGCTATTAAATCTATTATTAACTTGAAATAAAAATTCCAGGTGTTCCAAATATAATATTTTCTTAATTATTAATTAATTATTATTTATTATAATTATTAATTATATATTTATATATCATATATTTATGTGTGTGTATTATATATAATTAATTTATTTATTATATAATTATTAATTAAGAAAGAAGGCAGGGAGGAAGGAGAAAAAGAAAAAAAGAACAAATGTACCATTTACTAAGTAGTCACTATATAGAAGTTAATATAAGAGGAATACCACATATATTAATTTCTAAAAATACATTATCTGAGAGCAACTTATTTTCAGATGAGAAAAAGTTACTTAGATTAAGCAAGGTGCTCAAGGTCACAAAGCCAGGAAATGATAGACCTATGAGTTGAGGTCAGGTCTTCTTGAATCCATAGCCTGTTATTTTTTTTTTAAGATTTTATTTATTTATTTGACAGACAGAGATCATGAGTAGGCAGAGAGGCGGGGGGGGGGGGGGGGGGTGGCAGGCCTCCTGCCAAGCAGAGAGCCCAATGCAGGGCTCAATCCCGAGACCCTGGGATCATGACCTGAGCCCAAAGCAGAGGACTTAACCCACTGAACTACCCAGGCAACCCTAGCCTGTTATTTTTTAATAATGTTTTATTAGGAAGGAAGAAATAGGTCCTTCATTATGCATTTATCTATAGACATGATTATCAGAAACAAATTTTGAAACATGAGGAGTTCTCACTGGGCTGAGCTCCTTGCTGGTAGGTATCATCTTGGTCTTCCTGGTACTTAGCAGCTGAACCATGGAAGAGAATCTGATCTGTGGAAAGAAGTTTGGGGGGGAAAAAAAGGAAAGAGGTGGAATTGAACACTTTTTGACACTTTCTTTTTACAATTACCACAACTTCTTTGTAGAAGGAGTCAAAAAGGACATATGTATGATGTTACATTTTATGTATATTTAAACAAATGTAATTCTGATGCCAGAGTGTCCACTGGAGTTAACAATCCCAGCCCTTATTGCCTAGGAGAGGAGGTAGTTCTCATTATTTGACAAGTTATGGTGAGTAAGGACAAACATGAAGTAGGAAAAAGATGAAGGAAAAAAAAATTGAATGTGGGGAAATGGACATATAGGTACAGAAAGGTTCTGACAAATCAATGAATTTGTCCCAAACTCTGTGGTTATGGAAATCTCTACAGTTAAGACTTCAGTAACAGATTTAATATTTTCCAAACACACCAAACTCATATACCCAGATAAAATTGTATGCTTTCCCTAAGACCAATTTTTAAGGTTTTGAATGTTGTAGTAGTATATTTTTATTCTGCATCTAAGTTCTCAAGTTTACACATGCACATATACACACACACAAGATCAGTTTTGCCGTAAATACCAGGAAATCACTTCAAATACAGTTTAAAATTGTCAGAACCTGATGCTTGTACCTTCGATCGTACTTACTTGAATGCCAGAACTATCATTTTTAAATGCGTAACTGAATACTTTTTACAAAGGGAAAAAAAAAAAAAAAACCGCCAAAACACAAAGAGGGCTCAATATTTCCTTCCCACTTGACAAATCAACAAAATCAAGAATACATGCAGCTGACCTGGGGTGAGAACAATTCTCCAAACTTTCAGTGTCATTGGGAACCTATAACAGCCCACGAAAACTCTACGGTTGCACTAAATGTCACAAATGTAAAGCATCAGTGCTTACTGGCTAAAGGATTTCATTCAATAAGTGAGTTTCAATACCTATTATGTGAAGACAATTTTATTGGTTTCTCTGAAGAATAAAAGGTAATAAAAGATATGGCTCTTGAACTAAAGGAATGTTTTTATTCTTTTGAAGAGATAAGACATGCACATAATAAAAGTTTAAAAAAAAAAAGGATCATCATACCAGGGTCTTTTATTCAGTACATGTGTTTTTTGGGGGACAAGAAGAAAGACTGCTCTGACTCAAAAAATACTAGATTTTATTGCTATTGATCATGGAGGCTGAGTTATAAATGAGTCATAAACAACTCCTTTGTCCAGTGATATTTCACAATCTCTTTTGAGATCGAGTATTCCAATTTTAATATTAACCAGAGAGTCCTACAACCTTTCAGTTTTACAGAATTCTTTATCTTGTTTTTTTTTTTTTTTATCTTTTACTGAGCTCTCTGCATCATAAGACGTTCATAGTTGCAGCAGCAGCATCTCAACAAATACCAAAAATATTACAGATTCCACATATATACTAATGCAATGATTCCTGACCTTGCTTGAACACAGAAATCACCTGGGGTGCAGATTGCCAAGGTCACTGTTAGCCTATTATAGTATCTATTGCTGTGTAACAGGATAAACACAAATTTAGCAGCGTAAAACAACACATGTTTTTTTATCTCAGTGTTTCTGTCAGTCAGGAATCCTGCACAAGATTTATAGGCATCAAAAATACCCATATTTTTTAAAGATGGCAGATACTGTTATTTTGAATGGTCTGTTCCATTTTCAGATTCTGTACATGAGACAATGATTTGTCTAATCTTTGCAATATCAAAAAAAATTATTACTTGATTCACTGAATACTGTAGTTTATAGATTGTGAATGTATAATAATCACTGCAAATCATATTTAGGAAAACATGCGTGTTTAGAAGCAGAAGCAAGCATGTGGTGAGCACGCTAAATACAATTGCATTCATCTATTCGTGCAGCTTACATCTTGTTTTACACCTTGGACAAGAACATACCAATTGACGACTGGGTGATGGAAACAATCAGTGGTGATCGGCTTACTCACCAAATCATGGATCTCAACCTTGACACAATGTACTACTTTCGAATTCAAGCACGAAATGCAAAAGGAGTGGGGCCTCTCTCTGATCCTATCCTCTTCCGGACTCTGAAAGGTTTGAATCATTTCCTACTACAGCAGTAGCTTTCTTTTCCTGTGGGATTGTTGTAAAATACGGTGTCTGCATTAGGTACTATCTTTGCTTTCTCTGTTGGCAACACGACAATGGACATTCAAAATAAATTAAAATTTACTGTTTCATACTGAAAGCCAATGTGTCAGAGAAAAATCTATTGTGTTATCACATTTTCTGCCTTCAACACAAGGCAGGTATATTTAACTTAACTTTTTTTTTTCCCCCATTTATAATCCTTTTGGAATTTTGTATTGATTTCATGTGTATTGGTTCTATTAAAAATATATTGAGACTTTTTAGTCTTTTTATGTAAGGAAATAAAAACTAAAAGGCATTGAATTAGGTGAATGTCATACTACTGCCAACTTTCAACATTTTCTTTGAGGAACTATTGTCCTTATATATAAAAAGAAAATTTGATACAGCAAGACAGAAAATCTCAAACAAAATGAATGTGTTTATTTTAAGGACCTAGGATAACAACAAGGGGGAATAAAGAGTCTTACAGTATGATTACGAGAAGAAAACACCCCATGCTTGCAAGAGTAAAAATAGCTGCTCAATTCAAGCATAGTTAGATGTTCATACAGAAAAAAATGCTGAGGCCCTAGAACAGTGACTACATCAAAATAATCTTCACGTTAGTCCTTACTATTTTAGAACAGTATTATTTTTCTGGAAGACAAATAGTTTCAAGAGTCTCTATTATTTGGCAACTGAAAAAAAATTGAATGTTTCATAGCTGATATTTAAAGATGTATACTTAGGCATGTTATGTGTTGTTTTAAAGGATCTGTGACCACATTCTGTCTATCGTTAGATCTGGCTGAGAAGCTGATAATAGATCATAGCAAACTGAAAAATTAGAAACATGAAAATGGTTGACATTTTCACCCAGGTGCTTGACATATTAAGACAAGAGTCTTAGAATAATTGTATAGCCTAGCCATTCAATTCCCCTAGGAACGGTACCCTAATAAATAGTGGACTTTTGGATTCTGGGAAGGGAGCTAACCATTCAAAGCTGGACTTGGTAACAGCTAATCTGAAAGTTTGCCAAGAACACACAAACAAGCATTCAGCCTAAGCCTTCGTGACAGTACTTAGCGACAGAGTAGAAGTTGGGAGGGAGGCAGGAGGAAATGAGCTAATCTTCTCTGGGTTTTCAGGACTTCATGTCTAAATCGGGTTTCACTCTAAATGAGCAATCGAAAGGAAACTGGTTATTCATTTTGTGGGAGCATGAAATGTAACTAGATACCATTTCACAAATGCTTCCTCTTTATCTATAGACGAGTGCCAGATTAATTTCATGCTCACATTGTGTGCCAACTAGAGATCTCAGGGAGGGTTTAAGATGACTTAAGGCATCCAAATGTATTAAGCAGCAGAGTGATGAGTTATCTCAGGATTCACAGGCCCACACTGATAACCATCCTGGAGATTATTTAATGAACTCCCATATCTCATTTGGTACTATTTACCTTAAGTACCCTAAACTCATCTATGAAATGATGTTCAGAACTGAGAACAAACTCAGGAATTTGTTATGTTGCAATAATTCACAAGCATTATTTCTAATATCCTGACTTGAATGTTTAGTATTGTTTATCCTCAGTATATCTTGCTCAAATAATAGACAATTAGATTTTAAAACAAATCTTGCTCATATGGCAAACCAAGTTTCAGGGCAAACCAAGTTTCAGATGTCTTGAATGAATTCTAAATTATTTAGAGATACTGATCTTGCCCATCTTTATAAACAAATGACATTGTACACGCATGCATCCTACATGTTACAATAGCAAATATTTTTAAGGCAAATAAACTACTCTTAAGAGATTTGAAGCCACAGTGAACCAAATCTACACTAAACACATCACATCATGCAGTTTCCAGAGCTGCTTTAAGACATAAGGCCTCTGTTCATCAGAATGTAACTTTGTTTGACAGCAAGAAAGGCTCACATGTTATCCTGAAGCTGAGAAAGCTCTCAGTAGTCTACTGGGTAACAGGCAAGTGTTTCATTGCAAATCATGCCCCAGGCAGGTGTCTACAAGCTTCATTCTTTCATACGCAGTTTTTGCAAAGACAGTAGCATTTTACTTCTAGAGACTAGAGGTTTGTCTTTGGTTTTAGTCACAAGCACGAGACATATAGGAAACTCAGTCCATATTTATTGGTTAATGAAAAGGACAGTTACAATTAAAAAGGGATTAAATTACATTACCCTTGTGTACATGCATGCATGTGGTACATCTGATTGTTTCTTTGGATTGTTAATTAAAAGAATCTTGAACTTGATTCTCTGACCACACAGGACTCTACAAATACACATCTCCCATCCCCAAATATTCCCTATTAAGATAACCATACACGATGAAGCCCTTGGGAGACGTACAAGAGGCATGGCAATCTCTGCCTTTCACGTGGATTGTTCTCTTGGGTAAACTGAGCTTCTCCACGTTGGCCTGTAAAATAATAGGAAGAGAGGATGCTTCTGCTGAAACAGACCAAAGTATAATTCTGTAGTGGGATGGAGTCACCTCTTACACACAAAAAAGCAGAGTTTTCAGCAATGGAAAGCACCAGAGTATAGTCTGTTCTCTGGGCATCTTTAATCATCATTCTGAAAGGTACATCTTTCCCATCCAAGGATGTAGAACTGAGAGTTCCATACCAGAATACAGAAAAGTTTTACTCTTCACATTATTTTTGACAAAATAAGTGATTTTCTTGACAAATAGCAGAAGCAAATAAAAAGCCAAGACTCGAATTATGACACTTTTAAGCAATTATTTGTCTGTAATAAAAACTAACTTTTAGGATATGTTTTATCCCTGTTGGAAATAGTCTTTAGTTGATAACTTTCTTGAGACACTCAAAATTTCTCAAGTTCTAGCCAGTCCAGATTACTAACAGTAAAACAAATCCAGAAGGTAAGAATGAGGAGGACATTGTTGCATATAATATACATTTATTTGTCAATTGATAAAAATTTTCTTAAACTGTAGTGATGTGTATATGATTACAGATGAAGGGAGAAATGAAGAATGAAAATGAGACGAGATTGATTTTCTTCTCTCTCTCTCTCTCTCTCTTTTTTTTTTTTTTGGATGTCATTCCAAACATATCTCACCTAAATATGATATCCTAATTAGGGTAGTCTCTCAAGTGTGTCCTGGTCTGGCTACCAAACTTTTACCCTTCCTGAACTGCACAGTCACATGTGATCTCCACAAGCCCTCCTCATTCTTACCAGATACCTGGTTTGGCACGTCCTACAACATAGTACCCTTTCTCAAAAACTATGATAGGATTTCAGTGAAAACTCTATCCCTGTCTATAAACTACAGATAACACAGTTGCCTATCAAAAACACCTTTCATCAATAATCCCCTAATACTGTAATAAAACAGATCTTGAGAAGTCATTAGTCTTTAAAGGGAGATAGGAGAGAAAATTAAGATAAAAATTAAGTTGTGATGATTAGACTAAGGAAAAATTAGGTTGGACGGCCTGTGAATTTAAAAAAAAAAAAAAAAAAGGTTTGCTAAATCTCGAGGAGCCACAATAACATTTATAAAACTTATTTAAAACTGGTAGAATCTTAATATAATAAGCACTCTTGTATGTTTAGTGTTTTCCAAAGAGTCATTCAGAGTTCAAAGTCCACTACTTATTAAGATAACCTTTCTTGGTCTACCCTTTCTCATAGAATATGTTTACATATTATTTTAAAATGAAAGAAATGGTAAGTGATAGGAATTTGTAACTAAGTTTAGTATTTGTCCTTCTATGAGGTGACATTCATAAACCCTGTTCATCTGAAAGGGGTATTTATTAACAACATCATTTTTTTTAGTATTTTCATTTCTGCCTATTCTTTTGGGCAATGATATGTATCCCATCAATTAAAGGAAG
Organism: Mustela nigripes; assembly: GCF_022355385.1. Classification (NCBI taxonomy): domain Eukaryota; kingdom Metazoa; phylum Chordata; class Mammalia; order Carnivora; family Mustelidae; genus Mustela; species Mustela nigripes. The sequence goes on from NC_081564.1 coordinate 70,491,607, forward strand.
GACTACCACTTCTAAGACCTTTGCTTTATCTTTCAAACAGTAATGATGGACTTGCTAAGAGACTGCCCCCCAGAATGAGAGAACCGGGTGCTTAGGTTATAGGTTGCTGCCCATGGGAAAAAATTTCTCAAGTTATAGCCAGTTCTCTGTGTGATTTTAACTGAGACATATAAAGAAGCCAACAGCAAGTGTAGTAGCCTACATGTCAAGTTTTAGTGCAATTGAGTTCAATAAACCCAGAAGATTTGAAGCTCAAAGAAAACTCATGTATAGGGGAAATAATTCTAAGTGATGGAGACTGGCAAAGATCTACATTGGTCAAAACGTCCGATCACAACTTCTGTAAAAGCAAAGATATTGTAGATTTACCTCCTATACAGTTATATTTGTTTAATAGAAAAGAAGCTACTTAAAAAAATTTTTTAAGATATTTTTTAAATTTAAAAAAAGTCACCTTCAAGGACATTATTCATAATGCACCTGAAATTGTGAACAAGTAAGAATTCCTTCACAAGGTCTAAAAATTTATTAAACCATTTAGATTAAAACTCATTTACAATATTCTATTATTTTACCCTATCTATGTGAGAATTGGTTAAGCTCTCTGGTTGAAAAAAAGAAAAACTAAAGACAAGAAAATAGCCTCTTTACCGTATTTAAAATATATGGGTGATAATTACTTGGTGATCACATGAGTTTTTATGTATTGTGTTTTTAATTAAACTTACATGATGATCTTTTTGGAGTTGATGTGTAGAAGAATGAGACAAATAACATATTTTTAAGAACATGTATAGCGAAACCATTTTCAATTTTTCTTCTCTGACTACTATTTAATAGAAATAATCACATCACCCTTGGCTCCTTATCAATTTGATTTCAACAGGGCTTTAGCCTTGATATGAAAACTTGCTAAGAAAACTGTCGATTTGAAGTGTCAGCTTCCTTGCTAGGAAGTGTCAATGTCTAATAATATTTCTTTTTCCCCCACAGTAGAACACCCTGACAAAATGGCTAATGACCAAGGTATGGCGGCTCAATCTGTCATCTTTTCTCTCCTTGAATCAATTCTATCTGTTAGAAATGTCAGTCATTATTTTGTATTCCTTTTTTCACCTGGGCCATACACCTGATGAAGCATTCGCTGGCGTGATAATTAATCTTGTTAATGAAGTTCTGTTTGGCTGAAGCTGCAGGTCTGTTGGGGAAGATGTAAATTTTCTTGAGAGGAAATTGTTTTGTCTCTATTCTGAAGGACCAATTAAAATGTCAAGCTTCTTTGTATGAAATAAATTTTTAGTCTCTGTCTGCACTTCTGAATAATTCACATTAAGTATAATTAAGCTCAGCATAATTTTCAGGCTGCTCTTACACCCTTTCATGAGCTATGGATTAAAGTTCTGTAGCTCCACAGAGAAAAACCATAAATCAAGTGTGCTTTTTCTCTACAGTGAGCTTCTTTTAATAAATAAAAACAAAGTTAGGACAACTTTTTTAGGGCGTTGCTATTGTTCATTTTGAAGCCAGAAAGCTTTCACTCAGTGAATCAGATGCTGGTTTGATTCAGAGCATTTTATTCTCCTTCCATTCTTTTGCTAAAAGCTGATTCACGTAGAGAAATATGCATGGCTTTACACAAAGGAAAGTGGTGACAAATAAGAGTTATCCATCAATTCACAGGTAGATAAGAATTTGCTATTATCATGATTTGCAGATGGAAAATTATTTTTACATTAAAGGTAATTGGTAGCATTCTAGAGGAGAAAAAGAATAGCTTATGAGTGGTATTTTTCGGCTCGTTATATTCTTTAAGAAGGGGGAGTTGGGACGTATTTGCAACTCGTGGTGTAGTTGGTGATGTCCAGATTTTGTCCATATTTGTTGGCCCAGCATCTACAGTTTGTGTCGTGTGTCTCCTGCTTTGGACAGTCTGTCAGCAGAAACTGCTTGTTTCTTAGAAGGTATCGTGTCTTAGAAGGTACCATCTTGTAAGTTGGAGGGAGCCATTCTTTTCAACATGAATACTTTTTAATTTTTAAATATTAAGCAGCTGGATATTAAGGCTCACTAACAGAAGATTGTCTACACGAGTAGCATTTTATTTAATTATTCTGTGTTCAGGTTTTTCCCTGGGTCCTTCTGTCATACCCTTGCTTCAGAGAACATGGCTGGGACTTCACACATGGAAGTAATAAAAATGAACAATACATAGAAATATCTACCCACAGTTCACATTTCCATTAATCACCTCAACCTACTTCCTGCTTATTTCTACTTAAAATATTTTTGTAAGATCAATATCTACTAAATGGTAATATTTGTCAACTATTTATGATGAATACTGATCAGTTAGCCTGTATTTACTTTGGTAAATTAAATATTAGTGCTGGCTAGATCCAAAGCTGGAATAATTAACTAGCAGAAGTGGTGTTACTATTTCATTCATTAAAGTGATTACAACAACTTTGCATAGCCTTCTTAACTTAAATGAATTTAAAACTTCCACAGGCAGATAATTCCTAATTTTTGAAATTATATTTAGAGAAATAGATAGAGAAAGAGAGAACATACCAAAAAATGTTTTAAGTCAGTGAACCAGATGAAATGCTATATTACTGGCCACTCAAACAATGACATGCCCAGGTTTCTGAACAAATGGATTTTGTTGCTATTTTTCAGTTAGCTGTTTTTTTTTTTTAAATATGATTTTAAGCTACCAAATGTATATTTTGTAAATTGGTCCTTTTATAAAAGAAAAAAGGAGTAAATTATTCCCCAGTCCCTCTGTTCACACACTCTCCATGGATTTTCCTCAGATTTTCTTATCAATAGTGAAATCAGATCTGTTATCAGGGGAAAAAGGAATTCCCAAGAATTACTGCCAGTGTCTTGAGTCTATTAATATTATTTGGGCAATTGTCCTTTTTCTTCATCTAATACTGCTTAAAAGATTCTTTCACTTATTATACTACTTGGTGCCTTATTCAATCACAGCTGGGATACAGTTGTTCAAACTGATAGGTTCTAAATTTTACATCAAAATCAAATCACTTATAAAATAGAGAGGAACTGACAACAGATAATATAATGATTATAAATAAGATCTTTAAATTCTTACAAAGAAAACGTGTCAAATTTGCTGGCCATCGAAATCTCTTTGTAAATAAAATCAGTCTTCTATGTTGATGACCGTGTAGAAGAAAATTAACCCAGATTGAAGATCCTTCTAAGATTAATGAAAATAAGAGGAAAAAGCCATTCTGAATGTTCCCACTCTTAGCACAGAGCCAATCATTTGAATATGTTTTACTGTGCCCACAGTTAGACCTATTTGCTGCTCCCCGTTGTGAAGTGATCCCACTGTTAACATCTGCAAAAGGCACTGAATTTCTTTTGAGCGTAAATTCAACACCCCGGGTCAGAGTGAACCTTGCAAAGATGAATCCTAAATAGAAAAACAGGAGGTGGAATGTAATTTATCTGTGAGAGAGGAGGAAAAGTTTTGATTATTTTAACAAAGTATCTTTGTAGACTTTTGACACAATTACTTTTCTTGGAATCTGAGATATGTCCTAAGGAACATAAATGGGAAAACAAAAAATCAGTTGCATTTGAATCAGCTGTGATATGAGGAAAATATTTTCTCCCGAGTAATAGCAGTAGTAGTCTGAAAATGATAGACAATTTTCATTGAACTCTTTTTCCCTTCGTGTAGTTATAAATTGATTATATCTAGCATTTTCTTATCTCTCTAATCTCAGCCTCCTCTATAATTCCCTGGTTTTTTGCAGCCCCTTATCTCTTGCTAAACATCCTAATTTTTTTCTCTAGTCTCTTCCAGGCACAAGTGGCCAATAAGTTTGAAGGTAATCATGAGATTTTAGAGATTAACCACAGAATTTAATTTTTAGGAAGGTCAGGTAGGATAGGGAAATTATATGGCCTATGTGAAGTGAGTTCAGGGGACATAGAAATGCTTTGCTTTTTTCCCCCTTCTTTTATTTTTCATATTTTGATAAGAACCCTGTCAATTTGTGTGTGTGTGTGTGTGTGTGTGTGTGTAATGGCAAAATGAACTCCTGTGAAGCCCTACCAGTGTTTCTGTTTATAGACTTCTCATTTGAGCCTCACTGCTATACTATTAAGTTACAACTATTGTTCTCATCTTGGCAATGAAGAAAATGAAGCTCAGAACATTCCAGTCCCTTGTCTGTAGACACGGCTAGTAAGGAGCAAGGCCATTCGAACCCTGTGGTTTTTAACCAGAGTATGTTCATCCCATGTTCGTATATGGACACATAACTGACCACACACTCCTGTTTAACATGTATTTATAAGGCTGCTGCATCTGAAGGTTGTGTATGGATATCTTCCATACAACTTTCCTTTCTCCATTTCTATGAATACTCCGGAGAATAAAACAGCTTTCACTCTGGGGTCATCTTGTTCGAGGGAAGTCACAGCACTAAGTAGGTGATCGTGAGAGTCAGTTGTCTCGGGAAACACAGAGATGGTGCTAATTCCACTGCCTCAGCCAGCTCAGGCTGCTTATACAAAATGCCACCGCCTGGCGGGATGAAACAACAGAAATCTGCTTCTCACAGTTTTAGAGGGTGTAAGTCCCAGATCAAGGTGCAGCCACGTTGGTTTCTGGTGAGAACGTTCTTACTGGCTTGCAGTCAGGTGTCTTCTGGCTGTGTCCTCATATGGCAGAGGGAGAGCCGGCTCCCTTATAACTCCTCCTCTCAGAGCAGGGCCATACCCTTGTGACCTCATTTGGCCTTAATTACTTCTACAGGGCCTCACACTGGGTGTTAGGAATTCAGCATCTGATTCTGGGAGGTGGTGGGCGAGCACAGTGCAGTTCACAGCATCCACCTTCAAAAAGAAAGCTGCTCTCTCGCTCTCGCTGATTACCTCCCCAGGGTTTCAGATGCGGAGGCAGAAGGCAGTGCTTTGCCCAAGGTCGCACAAATGTAGTTGTGGGCAGAGGTGGATGCCAACATGTTTCTCTCGGACTCCCAGAGTGTAGTGTGTCCACTGTAGACTGCTGCTCTCTACATGAAATATGTGGCTCTTTGGTCTTCTGTAATGAGCTTAAACCCTTTAGAGTTTCTCACAGAAGCATTTATAAAAGCCTCTGTCTGGAATTGCAAAGAGGGATAGCTATGACTATAAAATATAACCAGTTCTCAGAAGTGATAATCATCTGACCCAGCTTGTATCTTAAAGGATTGTTTTTACATCCTTGTATTCTGTTTAACCCCAAATGTTCTTCTCCACTTCGAGGTGTCGATGTGTAAAAAGTGGTCATTCTAAACATGAGCACAAATGTCTACGAGGTCATGTGTGTTTCCATGTCTGCCCACAGAGGGTGTGCAGAGTAGGTGTTAGGGTCCTGTCGCAGGACCTGAAAGAAGGCAGGAACCTTTATGAAATGACCTGTGTCATGGCTGAGATGAATCAGAAACAAAATGCTGACTTCACACACTCTCAAGTGTCTTTCCCTCTTCATAGTCGGCAGAGCTGTGATCTAAAACAGCAGAGCTACCAAGGAGATGGAAATTCACAGGTCAGTTTATAGATCTAGAAGCAGGTGACCTGCTGAGAACTACCCTCCCACCAGGAGAGAGAATTACTCACTTCTGAATCATGGTAACAGCTGATAATACCCAGCCATCAGCACGCAGTGGGTACTGCAGGAGGGGTGGAATGGGTTTGGAGACCTCAAATTTTAGTGCCGTCTTGCCACTGTGACCTCCTGTGTGACTTTAGGCATGTGATTGACCTCTCTCAGCATCCTCACCTGTCAAACGATGACTCCTGCCCAAAGTATCTTTCGTTTTCTTTCAAGATTTCAGATGATCAAACCTGAGGACTGGTGTTAGGTTTAAAAACCCAGGCATAGCGTCTTCACATAACATAGTACTTCACATTTTTAGCATTCCCAGGATGCATCATTCTTCTATGCACTGTTCATGTGCTATCATGTCCTCCTAAAATCCTTCCAGATATAGAAAAGGAGACGCAGAGATGCTCAAACTTGCCCAAACACTCACAACATGTAAGAAGAGGTTAGCCCGAGATACAGACCCCGGCTAAGTAATTGGAGAGTCTCTGCCCTTAACTGCTGTATAATTTCTGGAAATGCAGTGAGTTAATTGGTTCCTGCTTCGTTATCAAGAAAGTTAAACCTAACTGGCATCACCATACGTTCACCTAGTTTAAAGTTCTTTGTCTGTCCTCAGTAGGGTATTCAGGCGAATTACTTAACACTACACCTGCCATTTTACACCTCACCGGGTTTAATCTCATGAATAAACAGAACGTTAATTGTTTCCAATTTCAAGGAAATAGGGCTTTCAAGGCAGTCTAGTCAAGCTTGGAATTTAGTTAATGTAATCCAGACTTTGCAGGGTTTGGATTACACCAGCCAGGGTGTTGTTTGAAAAATTGAAGCCTTTAGCACCTTTCATTGGGAGCTGTTTAAATGAAAATTAAAACCTCTTTTTACCCTATTACTGGGCGGGGTGTCAACCACTTTGTTATTCAGTAGCTGCTACACCCCCTTGAAAGAGAGCTAGTCTCACCTGTGCTGTTCTCAGGTCCAAAATTTTGCAATTCTAGAAATTATGATTATGGTATAAAAGTGGGGGGGGGGTGAAAAATGAGTAGTGTGCTTTGGATAAAGGGTTGAGGTGCTTCTCATGCTCCCAGCAAGCAGTCAAGTAGCTGCCTAAGTCAACCTCTCAGGAGCTTTTATGTTTCAATAGGTAACTTTGCAAGAAAACACATACTAAGTACTCTTTAGAATTGATGCAATTCATGGCATAATTGTAAATTTCTCCGACCCGGAAGATAGACAAGCCCTCCCAAAGATTTATTAATAAGTTTTTTTTTTTTTTTGGTAAGAACCACTCCACTACTGACTGTCCTTTGCTGTAGACATTAGCCAAATACCAGGTTCCTGGCTTGATTTTTCTGCCCACTACGTTAGACCTGGACTCTGCCTCTTCAGTTTTCTTTCCAAAACAGATGGCTCACCAATGCTTATGAAGTAAAGACAGTTCTTTGACATCGAGACCCCAACTGCCCTTTTCTAGCCTTAAGACTAGGTCATCCCTCTACATACATCACAGTCTATTAGCAAAACTGTATAAATCACTCTGAGAAAGGTGCATTTTCCCAACTCCATGCTTTTACTGGTACCATCCTCTTAGTTGTAGCAATACTTTCTCCCTTTCTCTGCTGAGTCAGGTCCTCATCTTCTAAGCCTCCCTATCCCATTGTGCTTTTTTCCAAGAAGCCTTTCTTGCCTTTTCAGTCTTTTGTTCTTCTGTATGTCCATAACACCCAACTAATTCTTTGCTCTGTTCTTCATTTCTTATATTTCACTATTTATATTCCCAACCTCTGGACCAGGTTGTAAATTCCTTGATGGCAGAGGACTCGTGTGATTCACACTGCCATCCCCACATCTCAGTCTCTAATTGAGAATCTGTCATATTGTCGTTGCCTGGTAAGCATTTGTTGAACTGAATTATGACACACATCTTTGAGGAAATAGTCACAGAGTAATCTGGAAAGAAAGACTTTACCAGCTGATCAAAAGTGTAGTTGGGACCTAAAATCAATAATGCTCAGGGTTATGGACACTGTGTATGTTACTGATCTTGGGGAAGATGAAAATGATGTGAAAATATGTTTCCAATAAGGCAAAAATATCTTGAATACTCATCTATCAAGTTAAAGCTAAACTGGAAAAGAAGTTCTCTTTCATTCAGAAAATGGTGGTCACATTTGTAGATGAGTCTGAACTCCTACGCACCTTTCTTGATCTGTACCCTTCCTGTCATTTCTTGTTAACAAAAAATTTATTTTTCTTGCTTTTCCCTGACGGCTTGTGATTCTGAGTAAAGAAAGGAGAAAAATCAAAACTAATGTTGATAAGGTTTTGAAATTTCAAACACGAAGTATGAAAAGAATTGGACTCCTTTTAACAGCTTGCTGGTAACAATGTACCTAGCATTGTGCTGGTTGGGGTAAGGCATGAAAAAGAAGTACAGTTCGCTGGGTCTGTTCTCAAGAATCATGCAATGTAGTTAGGAGGAATATATAAATACCCCATCCCAACATTAAAAATATGAAATGTGAAATTAAGTGGTACCATCTCATAAATAAATATATATATATATATATATGATATACACACAAATACATACACACACATATATATACATATATATTTATATACACACACATATATACCCATATATATTTCTATATCTACACACACATATATATACACACACACACATATATATACACACACATATATACATATATATTTATATATCTATATCTATATCTGTATCTTCATTGTAGGGTTTCACATGGGCAATCACTATTGGTAATAACAGAAAAGACCACTTAAACACAACACTGGACTTTTGCTCTATGGGTAGAACTTGATTCAACACTAATGATTGCAGAGGGAAAGATTACCTGAACCTTTACTTAGAGAAATCCTAGAATTAGAAAATCCAGATGCCAAATAGTTGCTCATAGAGTGAGGATCTCAAGGTGCATCCAGGGAACAGTTAGGGCCACTTTGCAGAATAATGCACAGTGGTAGGGAGAAGGGGAGAAAGAGAGAGAGAGATAAATTGGTGATACTTTGCTCTTTCCCTTTGATCTGACACAGCAGTTCTCTGGCTTTCCTACTTTTCAACACATCAAGTATCCACTATCCACACTGGGCACGGAAGATCAGCATGCTCACCTCCAGAACCCTAAAAACCCCATTCATTCTTCGCTGCTGTTGCCAAGCATACCTTGCTTCTTGGTGCTGGGTGGGGTGGGGAAGAATTATGTGGAATAGGAAGAGGACCTAAGTATCCTGATCTTTGAAGAGTTTTCCTTGCCTTATGTGCCCACTTCTGCTCCGCCTTTTCTGAACTGTCACATTTACTTGTCCCAGTGCTCAACATGGTTGCTAACTGAACTATTTCCTTTTGCTTCCAAAGTCTATCATGTCCTGTGTGTCCTATTGAAAATGAAGCTACCACTTCAAGTCACACACCAGAACCAACTTTGAGAGATGTTCTAATTTTTATCCAACTCATGCCCAGTCCTTCTTTTATTTATTAATTCACCCACTAATGGTAAAATCATCAGTCAGAGTCAGACCTATTCAGCTGCTTAAAATGAGCTTACTTGTAAATCTTTCTGAGTCACGGTTTACTCACCTATAAAATGGAACTAAAAATGTCTGCCTTATGGATTCATAATTAATATTATTCTCATACTACTTATTACCACAGTCTCTTACAATTCATTCTTCACACTCTGCCACAATACTTTTTCTAAAACACATATTTAATTGAGTTACTTTTCTGCATAAAATATCTGCAATGGACCTCCATCTTTTATAAGATAAATTCTAGACTCTGATAGAACATATAGGTAATTTTATTATTTCATGTCTGCCTATCTTCCTAAGCTTACCCACCTCACTCTTTTCTGTCTGAACTACTCATCTTTTAATTCCCAACTCAGATGTCACCCCTAAAAAGTCTTTCATCATTTTACTAGGCATAAATAGTCAATTGTCCTGTTTTTCCCTTATGGCCCCTACTTATAATATTTTTAAAATTCTTGGCCGTAGAATATAGTTATTCTTACTCAACATTTCCCCCCTTTGCTAATTTATGAGCCTTTGCAATGTTCTAGGTATATCCCTAATACCTAGAACAGTGGGTCTATTCGATACTTTTTTATCCATTTTATTTTATTTCTTTTCAGTGTTCCAAAATTCATTGTTTATGTACCACACCCAGTGCTCCATGTAATACATGCCCTCCATAATACCCACCACCAGGCTCACTCAACCCCCTATCCCCTCCCTTCCAAAACCCTCAGTTTTTTTCTCAGAGTCCACAGTCTCTCGTGGTTCGTCTCCCCCTCCAATTTCTCCCAGCTCCCTTCTCCTCTCCATCTCCCAATGTCTTCCTTGTGATTCTTTATGCACCAAAAATAAGTGAAACCGTCTGGTAATTGACTTTCTCTGCTTGACTTATTTCACTCCGCATAATCTCTTCCAGTCCCATCCATGTTGATATAAAAGTTGGGTTTTCAATACATTTTTTGACTACATGGATGGAGCATGAGTTGATACATGAATGAAAAATTTTGTGCTCCAACAGCGTCATTACTTATATATACTAGCAGTGCAACTAGTGTGATCCTGGCATTCTCGTGTTTTTCAACTGTAGTTGCAACTTCCTGACATACAGTCACTTGGAGAAGAAAGAGTTTTCATGCTCTTTTGTTACTTCTCCTTGCACTGCATGGTAACTTCACTCAGAAACAAACATATCTCAGACTGCCTTCGGGATAAGCTTGTAGACCATCCAGGTAGGGGAGACTTCCATGATCATTCAGTAGATTTGAGAACTGTTGTTCTTTCATAATCCATGAAAGATTCTTCCTCATCTTCCACATTTTAGTGAGTGAATGAGCTAGCTGAAGATGTAGTCATCCAGGAGAGTGCCCATGTTTAGAGAAACAGGAGTCTTTTTAGATTTTGATTAAGGCAAGACCACACCTAAAAGGGATGTCTTAGACCCATATGTTGGCCATTATTCCAGATATACTATAGACAAGAATGCATATAAGGAGAGAGGAGAAAATTCCATAATCACCATATGATTGATATATATATATATATTTTTTTTTCTTCTCATTGGCTGACATCTATCCTCATGGAATTCAGATACCAGAGAGTCTGGGATATTGCTGCTTTATTCTGGTGCTTGCAAAGGAAGAAGAATGCAATGTTTGCAAACTTTTTTCCTACCTTAGAACATTTCTCAGGCAACTCTTCTTTACCTGTCAGTTGCCACACTGCAAAGAACTTCAGGAAGTCAGGACCCAAAATCAAATGGAGATGTCAACCGAGAGCCAGAAATTAGAGGTTCATTTATTGAAATTGTTTCTGTCTATGATGACTACAACTTCCATTTTGCACAGAAGTGCCCTGAATAATACCCAGATCCGGGCATAATTGATCATAGCATGCTCTTTCATTCTTAAAGTGGCCTGGTTTTCATAACTGTATGGTCACCCAATTCATATATTTGTCTGTAGAAAAATAATCTTAAATTTTAGATTGATTTCTAAAGATTTTAAAAACGAATTTGCTTTTCCTTGTATTCTATTCTATCCATATTTTATTGCATAAAGTCAGAAGTTCAAACTCCAAAAAAAAAAAAAAAAGTGCTTCTCATGGTCAAGAAAAAGATGGATAGATGGATAATCACATACACGGTTCTCTTATGTTGTGTCTAACTCAGAGTAGGTCACCAAATACATTTCCATTCTCAAAATTTACTGCTCTTAGACTTGCCACAGGTGACAAATATAAGGAGATATTGTGACGGAAGGAAGGCAAAAAGGATTTGTTGAGCACCAATATATGGCAGGCATGTTAGCTTCTCGTACATATGAAGTAGTAACATTCTAGTTTCTTTCAGTCATTGAGCTTTCTTTCATATTTACTTGAAAGCATGTGTTCAGGAGAGCACATTAATTCTTTTCCATTAATATATACTTGAAATATCCTAGGTATGAGTTATGATCTCACTCTCTGGTTTTTAGATATCCTGATGCCTTTGTTCAAAGTCAGCAATATTATCAACCTTGTGATAAATTGATCTCTTAGACATTTTCTCAGCCTCTGAAAAATCATCTGCTTCAAAATAGATCTCCATATGATCTGTGTATTGGACCATAAAACTGTATTCAGGTGTCATTAATAGATATCCTTTATCCACTCGTACACAGGACACAAAATCAATTCAGTTTCCATCATTATCACCAGAATTATTTTCACAGAAGCTATTCTAAGATCAAGAAGATACCTCAGTGTTCTGCATCCTTGAGAGAATGTATATTGAACATTTGTTAGATGACCAATCTGTTCATTCGATTTAGATTACGGACCATAGGTTTTTCTCAGGATTGATTGTGAGGGTACCATTCCAGAGGACCCTTCTTATCCTCCCTCAGGGAAGAGAGATTAAAGAATAGATCAGAACTACCACATCCAGTTTTCTTCATGTCCTCTGCACATTAATTTTCTATTAACTCTTCCCTGAACTTGTGAATATCTATTCAAAAAAAACAAAACAAAACAAAACCAAAAAAAACAGACTCTAGAAATCCCAGTTAAATTAATCCTTGTTAGGTGCTGATAAATATTTTTACCATGGATTCTCCATCTGTCCATGACTGCTAAAAGTAGGGACTTAATGTAAACATTAATGTTTCATTTTATACAAACACACACACAGACACACATCACAATAAAGACATAAAAACAATATTTCAAGTGATATGTAAGAAAAAGAACATAGTGGGCACCTGGGTGGCTCAGTGGGTTAAGCCGCTGCCTTAGGCTCAGGTCATGATCTCAGGGTCCTGGGATCGAGTCCCACATCGGGCTCTCTGCTCAGCAGTGGGCCTGCTTCCCTTCCTCTCTCCTACTGTGATCTCTCTCTGTCAAATAAATAAATAAAATCTTTAAAAAAAAAAAGAAAAAGAACATAGAAAATAACTTGTATAATAATTGTAACATAGACTCTTGTTCACATTAATAATATATCATTGAGCATTGTAATTCACATTAGTCACTCATCAAGCCTTGAGAACACAGTATACCGTCACTTTGGTAAACACCAAGGAATATCATAATGAACACACTTTTTACAGGAGGTCATATTACCTCTGCCCACTTTTCCCCTCAATCCAGGAAGTATATGGTAGGGAAATCATGGAGACTTTAACTTTTGTTCAAGGGAGCATATGTCTCTTGCCAAAAAAAAAAAAAAAAAAAGTTGAAAAGAAGTCTCCTTCTGAGATCTATCCTTTATTGTTGGAAGAAAATATAAAAGTTTACTTTTTAAATGGCTTCATACTTTATAATACTGTAAAAATGCAAATAAGAGGAGGAACATGAAATTTCTGGTTTGGACTTACCTAATAGGTACCCATATAAAAGAAATTTAGAAATATATAAATATTTTTTAATAATTCTTAAAATAGCCATATACTTCCTCTTTCTAAAGTTAACCATGGGCTCATTTGTTTTATTGTTCTTTCTGAAAGTACCATTTCCTGGCTTCAAAACCTAAGGAAAAGTAAAAAACATCTGTTTTAATTATCAAAAATGACCTGGGTGAAATGAAATTACCTGGATAAAATACCTAGTTGGTTTTATGATATATGAATTTATTACTTTTTAGTATCTTGATTCCTTTCCTCCCCCTCATTTCTATTACAAAGAAAATATAGTTAGAGATTAACACAAGATTTTCTGCAGAATATAATAGTTTATTCATAAAAATATATCCTGATTACTGTGTCACATAAAGTCATGATACTACTAATTATATAAAAAAGAAAACATGCCCATTTCCAATTTTTTTGAACCATGTTGAGCTTTATTTCAATATAAGAAAGCTGGTATACATTGAGATGTATTACATTAGTTTTACAAATGTTATATGTAAATATCATATATTTATTGTGAATTTTCTATTTCAAAAAATGTTAGAGATTTAATGTAGTATGCAAAAATAATCAGGAGCTTTAATTTAGGTAGAAGACACGAGGCTGAAAATAATACATTATTTTTATTTGCAAGTAGTTCTTTCAACAATACTAGACAAATTTTTTAAGTGATTATTTTAATAATTTAATAATTAGTGATAATTATTACTAATAATTAGTACTAATTATTAGTAATAATTAGTAATAATTATTAAATTATTATTAATATTTTAATAATGATTTTCTAATAAAAGATGGGTTAACTTGTCCTTAAATCTTTAAAGTCAAGACAAATTAAAAACCATCTGCAGCTGGTTTTTAATCCTATGTAGAATCGGGATCGAGTGAACCTACTTGCTCTGTTACGGCAGGATCCTCACTTAATACGCGTTTTTCTATTACCACTTCCTTGAGGATCTAGGACTGCGCCTTGCATTTAGCAGGCCCTTAATAAACTTTGAATGAATTATTACCAGTTTTATGCTCCACTAATAAAACAAAGACCTCTAGGATCAGACAATACTTTATACTTTTGCGTCAACTGACTTTCCATCTTGCAGAATCACATTCATCTTCTGTTTCCCTAGATCAGTGCTTATGAAATTAACCAAGTTAACTAAACACATTCGGTATTTGATCCACATCAAAAAGCCCTTAAAAATACTGTGATGTGCAAGCAATGATACTCCGTGCCTTTTTTGGTCTTCAGTGTCCCTCATGTGACAACTTTGTGGTTCTGGCAATGGGACAGTCTTTTTTTTTTTTTTTTTTTTTTTTTTTGGTCTGTTTTAGCTTGTTATTTTCCTCACAAAGGAAGCTTTTCTGTAAGTTAAAAGACATATTTTAGAGAATAGAAACGTACCAGGACACCAAGTTAAAATTTTATTCTCGCATCCTTAGATGAAGAGATCCCCAGACTCGCCAATATCCCAGAAATGAGTTTTGTGTTTCCTTACTGAAGTGGTGCAGGGACTCTAAATTACCGTAAATCCAATCTTGCTTGCTGATGATATCAAGTTTCTTTAAAGTACTTTCTGTTGGGTTTGTTAAGAGTTACTTAATTTTCTTTTGTAGTATCAATCTAATTATAACCAACAAAAAGTTAAGCAATGTCAATACACTAGATTGTGTGGGTAGAATGTTCAAGTTTTAAGCTGCCCTCTCTTCTGTAGAAAGCATATCCAGAATTCCTTTATCTGGCATAGAGCTCTAACCATCCGACATCTGATTTTCTCCTACCTATTGAAATTCACAGTGTAATCAATAGCCTTCGTAAATCCAGGGGGAGCCCTACTCATAGAATTTTATGTCTGGGTAATATATGGATGTGCTTGTGGGCTTGTTTTTGCATCTTACTACAAACTAGCTGGGAGATGGAGAAACTTCATTAAAAAGACATTTGTCAGGATGCTAGAGGAAAAGGAAAATCCTCCACAGACTATTTACCTAATCTCCAGCCAATACAAGATTTCTCCCACCAGGAATCATTTATTGCTTTACTGGCCTAAGTGATGGGACTGTTAGCATCTCTTTTGGCTGACTGCTTTGCAATCTAGCTACTTTCAGATGTGAGAAAAGCTATCTTAATATTCATACAGAACTTCTGTCTCACTTCATTTCTTCCAGCATTGATCTTACAGTGTCCCGTGGGCAAAGCTTATTCTCTGTTCATTGAAACCCCAAATGTGTCAGAGTCACACAAGTAAGGTATCTGGGAAAAGGCTTGTCCACAGTTTAGTAGGTCCACCAAAATGTTCACATTTGCTGCTTATTTCATTTGCTTCTCTCCTGCCTTTTTCCATGGGGAGCCTCCATCCTAATACCTGCTTTATAAACCCACAGTCACTGGCCAGCAGATTTTAAATTTATCAATTTATGCTGAAAACAGAAGATGATATGATTAGATTAATGTATGCATTGCTTGTTGGAAGCTTGACATCCTAACTTCAGCTCTGGCTTGCTAGGAGAAGAATTTCTAGAATTCTGAACGAATGGTCTGTTAACAAGATTTAAGTTGTTCACTCACAACAGTTTTGCAAATAAAATGACATCTTGGGAAAGCGTTAGCGAGAGGAGTGTTTGGGATGCCAAACAATGTCACAAAAGCAGGACTTGAAAGCCTTAAAGAGGAAGAAAAATAAGGACACAGAGGGGGCTCAGTCAGTTAAGCATCTGCCTTTGGCTCAGGTCATGATCCCTGAGTTCTGGGATGGAGCCCTTCCCCCCCGACCCAGTGATCCCTGCATGGAGCCCTACATTGGGCTCTGCACTCAGTGGCGGAATCTGCTTGAGATTCTCTTTCCCTCTACCCCTCCCACTTGGGCTCTCTCTCTAAAACAAATGAAAATCTCAAAAAAAAAAAAAAAAAAAAAGAAGAAGAAGAAGAAGAAAATCTATGCATGTGAGCAAACAACCTGTGTTATTGTGGCTGACTGCCTCAGTTGGCTCCCTCTACCTCATCATACTGGTAGTAACTGCTTGCGGAGAGAACTCTCCAAAGTGAATAAATGGAATATTAGCTGTATTCTTGTATGTGTTTGCATATAAATTCAACTCCCAAATGTGTTCCTATAATTGTCAGCCTAACAGATATTCTAGAATTCAAAATCTAACAAAATAATTATAGGTCTACAAATGTGCCAATAGAAAAAGGTATTACCTGTAGTGAATCACTGTTAATTAAACTTGGATCATGATACAATTCTGGTTATTTCCTGGCTCTGTGCTCTTAAAGACTGCTTTTACAACTGTTGCACACCTACTGGAAAGCAGTCTTTCCAGTAATGTGATACTAAAGAAGCCTTCTTCCTTCCCTGCTGTGTTTGTAAGAAATATTCAGAACAGGTATGTGTGTGGGGCCGTAACCCCATTCTTTACTCCCGATCTAATATCTCATTCCCAGACACCTGTTTGCCACATACCACAAGGACTGCTCAAAACCCATATATAAGACAAAATGTGCTGTAGAGTAATAATGCTAATTTGCCACAAAGTCACGTCAGATGGATGGACCTCTTACAGAATGAAAGGCGTGGGGGGCTCTACCTCTCTAGGGGCCATGACCAGCACCTTTTCTGTTCTGAGATGACCAGGAAAACTGGGGATACTTTTTGCAAGAAGGTTGGGGAAAAAAAAAAAAAAAAAAGAGGGCAGACGACATTTCAGAGAGGAATTGAATTTAGCTTGTTTAAAAGAGTCTCTATTCATGACAGATTTTTGTCTCACACAGAAAATAACATTTTCTCACAAAGGGTACTGGAATTAATATTCTGAGCCTTTCTCTGTGCTGGCCACAATACCTTGATCAATTGTTTGTGTGTTTTAAAATATTTATTATTTCTGTCTGTTTTCTCTCACAGTGCTTTCACGCTCTGTATCCCTAACATTCTTGTGTTTTCCCGACAAACAGGTCGTCATGGAGATGGAGGTTATTGGCCAGTTGATACTAATTTGATTGATAGAAGCACTCTCAATGGTAAGTCTATCAATTAGGTTCTATTGGATTAGTTATATTAATTAAATGCTTAATTCTAGAGTGTCTGAGGCGATTTTTTTTTCAACTACTGAAAGTGTTCAGAGCCCCAGACCTAGGGTTTTAGTGGGGATAATAGAAATGTGAAATTATTAGCAAACCTGTAGCATATCTTGCCAGCAGACAGTGCCAGTGAGAGTCAACAAGTGTACAAAACAGAATCAGTTAGAAAAGCTTAGAAAAATCACTTTTGTAAGTGATGAGGGGTTGTTAACAATTTAATATTTAAAGTGTTATATGTACTTAAAATGTTTCCAAAAATTTAATATTATTAGAGAAGGGTGATATCTAAGGTAGTTTGAAATAAACCCATCAGCTTCCTAAAATGAAGTCGCTGGAACCTTTTGCCTAGAGAGTTTACTCTCCAGAATCCTCTGGCACCTTATTGCTAATTTTTCTTTACACTGCCAAGATTAAACATTTCTGGGCGCCTGGGTGGCTCAGTGGGTTAAAGCCTCTGCCTTTAGCTAAGGTCATGATCCCAGGATCCTGGGATCAAACTTCACATTGGGCTCTCGGCTCAGCAGGGGGCCTGCTTCCTCCTCTTTCTGCCTGCCTCTCTGCCTACTTGTGATCTCTGTCTGTCAAATAAATAAATAAAATCTTTAAAAAAAATTATTTCTGTTCGCTCTAATGGATCACTCACATGCTTTGGATTTGAGCAGACAGAGGTAATCTCTTAACTGCATAGAAGTAGCTTGTTGGTGTTGGAGCTGTCTTCTAGGACCTCAGTTTTGCTGACATGGAAACTGTGGGAGAATGGAATAATACTAGCCAAACTCCCACAGGACTGATGTATAAACACTAAATTCCTTTTATAGGTTTTTATAAAATTGTTCCAGTTGCTATTGTTTGGTATGGTTTACTATAAATATATTCCATATATTAAAAATACAAATATGAACACTGTGTATCCATCAACGAGATTAAGATATTAAATAGTCAACTTACAATTGAGATCTCTTACAATTGATATATGTCTGACTTATCACATGCTTGCCACCATGTCCTCCATTCCTCATTGAGGTAACCACTCTCCTAAATGTTCTAATTTATACACAGTTGTCACCTTATAGAAATGGCATCATACTATATGTATTTGTTGCAACTTGTATTCCTCTTTAATTTTGTTTTTAAGATTTATCCATATGTTTACAAATACCTCTCTTTCATTTATCTTTACTGCTGTATACTGTTTTATTTTATGAAAATAACACAATAGATGTATATAACCATTTTAGCAGGATTTCATGAGAAACTTGATTACTGGATAGATAAATATTCATTTGGGTGGTCTCCTATTAAAAAATCCATTGGATAAAACTGCAGCCAAAACTGCAATCTAAAAATTGCTTGCTGGGTGAGAAACTAGAATAAGGGGGTGAATTACATGATTATTTCCTATTCTGGGCTATGATAACTTAATACATCTATTTCCCCAAAGAGGATATATGTGTCTGTAGAGTAGACCAGATGCCCAGATAAAGACTCAGTGCCCCCTCCTCTGGCCAGTGGTGGACTCAGGGACATATTTTTACCTCTTACCTCTTCTTTTGTAATTGCTACACACACCCTCTTCCAGTAATAATACATTTACTTGACCACACAAGTATAATTTCTTACATTTAAGCTTCTTCAGTATATTCCAATCAGACCTATCTGAAGTTATATCCAGGAAGCTCCTTCCAGAGTACTACAATCCTCACCACTATTGTCTTGCACACAGATCCTTTTCCCTCATTAAGCAACACTATTGTCTCCTATAGGTATTTCAGGTTTAGACACCTGGTATAGCTAGTACCTGGCCCTGGTAGTTTCCAGACTCTCATACACACAAGGGACACTTTGGGGAGCTCACAACAAAAAGATGAGAAGAGGGATATGTTGGGACTGAAAACAGACCAAAGACGTGCTCCTTAAATAGGTTTAGATAATGGTGGCTCCCTTCCCAAAAGCATGCAGGTTTTATCATCTCATTATTTTGCCTCAAATTTTAAGCCTCAACAATATGCCAAACTCACTTCACGCATTCAAGCAGTCAGTTAAGAATGGCTACGAAGCCCTCACTGCATCCAGGGAGCGCACTACGAGCTAAACCCGTATACTGAAAGCTAGACCCCCACAGGAGAGACAAAGGAAGGAGAATTACCCAGGACCAGGCAGAGAAATACACTCCGGGAAGATGAAAGAAAGTGAAACAAATCCCAGGCATGTGAGGGAGGGTAAAGAAGGTTCTTCTGGAAATTGGGTGGGAAAACAGCATTGTAGTGGGTTTTGCCCTGAGATCGGGATGTTCTAGGTTTAGAGTCCATGCCAGGAATTAACATCATCTTCTTTCATTTTATCCTGCAGAGCTGATGTTCAGATGCTGTTCTCTAGAGAGTTTCAAACTGGAATTCATCCATAGCTAAGGGCATAACTATACTGACATAAGATGGTGTTGTTTTTTTGTTTTTTTTTTTTTAAAGATTTTATTTATTTATTTGACAGAGAGAAATCACAAGTAGTCAGAGAGGCAGGCAGAGAGAGAGAGAGAGAGAAGCAGGCTCCCTGCTGAGCAGAGAGCCCGATGCGGGACTCGATCCCAGGACCCTGAGATCATGATCTGAGCCGACGGCAGCGGCTTAACCCACTGAACCACCCAGGCGCCCAAGATGGTGTTTTTTTGAAGAGACAGAGTGCCAGGAAATTAGGAGAGAGTCAGAATGGTTAACTGAGCAGAAACGGTTGTCCCTTCACAGTTCCTGCTCTCTGCTCAGACATGGTCATGTGTGTCAAAGGTACAGTCGGTGCAAGCCTCAGACAGAGAGCCGTGTGTTCTCTCAAACTGCATGTCCTGAAGAGCTTTCATTTTGGATAAAACTGCCAAATTTAGCAACTCAAAATAGAGGAGGCCCGCGAAAATTTCAGTCATTTGTAATTGCCTCTAAATAAAGGGAAATGTTGCAAAGAGTTCCTATCTCAGTGTATATATGCATCTCAAGGTACATACAAACAGGCAACTAGAAATACTTGAAACTTAACAGAGCCTCCTATATTCTTAATTACTAAATCTAGCAGTCCTCATCTTGGATAAAGTTTCAAAGTGTGATATTAACTATTTGAACTTCATGTTCAAACTAAAGGGAGGTTTCTGAAAAGAAACCCCGCACCACGATGGACACAGACAGGTAAGTCAACAAGAACTTTACAGAGGAGTCAGACCTCAAATGAAGAGAATGGCAGTGACAGTAATTAAGGGAAATGCATGTCATTGCCATTTTCTTTATTTGAGGTCTGACTCCTCTGTTATGTTCTTTTTTTTTTTTTTTTTTTTTTTTTTTTTTTTTTTTTTTTTTTTTGCCATTGAAGCTTCCTCGTGAGAAAGATAATTGCAGTTAAATTGAGTCTGATATATGTTATCTCACCAGAGAAAGTCATGGAGATAAAATAGAGGAATGACAGCCAGTGACTTTGAACTAGTTTAGATAGATTATTGTCATCACCCCTTCGCACTTTTTGGCATCACTTAATGACGTTTTAGATATTTCCTGTTAAATGAATGGGATGAACAAAGCACCTGAATCATTTTAGAGCCCTTACTGGAATAACAAATTGTTACAAGCTACTGGACTAATTAAGGTGAATTGATAACCTCTGAGAGACATGGGCAATGGAGGGCAAAGTTCATCTGTTTCCCATTCTGTTTGGCTAACCCATAAATGATGGTAAATATGTCATTTAACTTTAGCTCAGGTTATTTCAAGCCAATCAGCTAAGGCATCTTAGAAACCCTACCTTCCTAATTAAAGTTCTGATAATGTCTTAAGCCTTAGGAAGGGGGTATAATTTCTAAATTAATGTGCAAATGAAACCTTGACTGATAAAACACTGACCCCACCCAACCGAGTCTGCATCAACAAAAGTATTTTAAAATCTGAGTTTTTGAACCTCAAAACCACGAAAAATTTCATACAGCTCCTTTTAGAGTGACGTTATTATTAAGTTTTCCTGTCTCTCCCTACACTTCCTGGAATTTATCCTTCAAAGAATTATAATAGAATAATGGCTTATTGTCAGGATACTCAAGCTAGTTGCAAATAAATTTAGACCTCACTAATCACTTACTCTCTCTTACAGAATGCCACTCTTTTAAAAATGCACTCTTGGAATTCAAGTAAAGAAAAACAAAGCAATAGTTCATGTTTACTCTTGTAGTTGGAAGCCCTTAATTAAATTGAGGGAACTGAAGAGGCATCCTAAATTTCTTGTTGATGGCAGGTAGAATCAAAGCTAATATGTACTGATATGCTTGTATTTTACTTTTATGGTGCATTCAATTTTATGGTCCACATTCTTAAAGCAGGAAAATCTTCAACTTCTAAAAATGTGATTTTGTGGTTTATATTTGTATGAATAAGAAAAACAGTGACAATTCCTTCAACCCTGCTTTTCTCATTGGGGAAGATAAATCACCAATTTCTTTTCGTCAGTGGCTCTGTCTGTAATTTGTTAAATTAGTAATTTTAGCTAAGAGGTCTAGGATTCCTCAAAATAAGTTGCTATATTGATCTCAACCTTTAGATACCAAATTAAGTTTGATAGGCATTGATGCTTTGGTAAAATATTGTTAAAAAGTCGATATTATTAATCAATTTTTAAATATTCAGAGTCATATTAGGTGCCCTTAAAACATGACTTACTCTGTGTGCTTAGGAGAAAAAATAATTATTTTCTCCCTACTTTTGAAAAATTTTGTTTTACTATTTTCAGAACTTAATAACATTTTAACTAAATAAAGTCTGCACTAAAGCTCTTCCATATTTGCATGAATTGATAATTCTGAGATTGGCAAGCTATTATAAGATATTGAGCAGACAACTTAATGTTAAGAGAAAGGTCCAGAAATAAAACTTCATGTTGTTTCCCTGATAGGAAGTCATTGGAGTCTTCCAGGTTCTCAAGCTCTAGTCTACACATGGCTCTGCCTACCTACCAAACAACCATTATCTATGGCAAATGATTTTAAGGATCCCAGACTAATCCCAAGTCCCAGGTTCTAGAATGACTTTTTTTTAAATTTTTTTTATTTCTTTTCAGCGTAACAGAATTCATTGTTTTTGCACCACACCCAGTGCTCCATGCAATGCGTGCCCTCCATAATACCCACCACCTGGCTCCCCCCACCTCCCACCCCTCGCCCCTTCTCGAATGACTCTGCCAGGAATTAAGACTGTAGGAATCAAGTCACTTAAAGTTTTGGGATCTCAATTTTTCATCTGAACCTAGAAGGTGTTAAGCTAAATCAGGGTTTCTCAACTTCAGAACTATTGCCATTTGAGACTGGACAAGTATTTGTCATGGGGCCCATCCTAGGTAACGTAGGATTCCTGGACTTTACACACTAGATACCAGGCGTATTTCCCCTCTACCATGTTGTAAGAACCAAAAATGTCTCTAAACTTTGCCAAACTTCCCCTTGGGGAGCAAAATCTGCCCAGTTAAAAACCACTGATATCCCCCAAAGGTTGTTTCAAGGTAAACAGGTCCCATGAGAAGCTCTGAGGAAGAAAAAAAAAAAAATGTCCTTTGTCAAATGAGGATTAGGAACCTGGCTGGGCCACTCATGTCTCTTTTGCCAATTCCCCCTCTTCTACCTGAACACTAGAGGTATCGGTCTTGAAAAAGCATGTCTGCTGACTCCGCACTTGATTCGGTGACCTCATCTACGCCGCTCTCTGTGCCAGCTCCCAAATTTACATTCCTAACACGGACCTTCTAGCTGTCTCCTTATAATGTAGCATCAGATCTCGACCCCAACATAGTCAAGACTGAGCTCTTGTTCTTCTCCCACTGGTCTTTCTCCCTCTCCCTCACCTCAGACACAGGACTATGGCTCAAGTCTGTACCTGACGCTTCCTTTTTTAACTCTGCCACCTGCAGTCTGCTTTGTTCGTCCACTTTCAGACTGTGTTGTGTGTCCGTCTGCTTTCCTTGACTGCCTGGCCAGCACCTCAGTGGAAGCTGTATTACTGTCTCTCTCCTGGAGAACATTAACATCATCTTGGCTGGTCTCTCCCTTGTTTCTCTTTCCAGCCTCATTTTGTGCCAGTTCCCTTTGGCTCCCAGTGTTCCAGACACGTGATCTGCTCTCAGTTCCCCTGTAAAGAAATAGGCGCTAACTCCTAGGGTACTCCATGATTCTGCCTAAATGTTACTTTTATAGTGAGGTCTTTCATTATGACCTCCCTCCTCCTACAAGGACTATTATGGTTTCATATTACATCTTTCTTTTGAACTCTACTGTTTTTAAAAAATGCCAATTATGGTCGTAATTTTATATGTATTTACTTCATGATTTGTTTAATCTTTTCCAGAAAGTCGTAACCTCCATGAGGTCAAAACAATCATGCCTCTTTTTGAGAGGCTTGTGGGGGGTGGGAGCAATCACAGTGTTCTGATTTGATATTTACTACTTGTATTCCTCAGATGAGACAAACCTAGGATTCTCCTACTCTGCCGCCATCCCACAATGTTCTACTTTGGAAACTATTCTCAAACCACATAATATACAAGAAGATAATGATGTGTAAAGTATTAGGAAATAATATAAGCATGGCCCTATAAATACTTCCTAATGGTTCTGTAGCCTGGCTATGCTCCCTCTCTGTTCTTCCAGAAAAACAGCTCAGAAAAGGAGCTTTCACAGCTCCCTTCTAACAGTTATGGGTTGATCCCAGATGAGACGTAACCTGACATTCTACTCCCGTCACGTGATCCAGACAAGGTACATGTTTCAAGAATAGAAGAGATAGGCCACTTAATATATATTGATTTTTTTTTCCTTTTCTGGTCTCACCAGTTAGACAGACTTATGGCTATATCACAACTATGTGTGCCTCTTACAGTTTCCTTTCTGCCTTCTTGAATACTTGAATGAATTCTGTCCCCATAAGCCCCTCAGCTTTACTGAGGTATCATAGATAAATAACATTGCCTAAGTTTAAGGTATACAGTGTGTTAATTTGATAGACTTTTATATGTAAAAACAATCACCACCATAGCTTTAGCTGACAACCCCATCCCATTACATAATTACCATTTATTTGTTGTAGTAAGAAAATTTAGTATCTACACTCTGAGCAACTTGCAAGTATACAGCACAGTATTATTAACTGTAATCACCATGATGTACATTGTAACCCCAGAATTTATTCTTCTGGTAACTGGAAATTTATACCCTTTGATCAATACCTCCTCATTTCCCCCAAACCCATCTCGTTAGCTACCATTTTACTCTGTTTCTAAGAGTTCAGTTTTTTCAGATTCCAAATACAAGTGATGTCATAAAGAGTATTTATCTTTCTCTGATTTATTTCATTAGCATAGTGCCCTTAAGGTCCACCAGTGTTTTGATCATAGCATCATGTCCCCAGCACCTAACTGGTCTTCAACATATTTTTCTAGAATAATTGGATATACTCTTTACCATCCCTGCCCTGTCTCTTCTGGCAATCCACAGTTCACATTAGCATGTTCAAAATTCTGAGATTTTAGAAAAGAAATATGTTTTTCAACTAAATTGACCAAGGAACTTCCTCCCCACCTCATAATGCTG
Source organism: Mustela nigripes (assembly GCF_022355385.1). Classification (NCBI taxonomy): domain Eukaryota; kingdom Metazoa; phylum Chordata; class Mammalia; order Carnivora; family Mustelidae; genus Mustela; species Mustela nigripes. The sequence continues at coordinate 70,516,347 of NC_081564.1, forward strand.
ATTAATATTTCATTTTAGGGAACATTGGGCTAGATTATCTGTGAAATTTTTTCCAGCTGATTGACTATATCAATCAGCATCTTATTTCAGCAGGAGATGCTTTGAAATATTCAATGCCATAGGAATTTCTGTTCGAATTCAAAGACCTGTAAAATTATTGAGATGTATGTTGAGCTCAAAGTGTTCTAATAACAAAACTGTTATCAATGAAGACTGCAATTGTAGGAAAGAAGCCCAGTCCCCAGGCAATCATTGGATCTGTTCTCTCCCAAGTACTATAAAAATTAAAGACATTATTATTTCACAAAACCAATTTTCCAATTACTACTAAGACTTTAGGCCCATCGTTTTTACTGAATTTATTTGAAAAAAGATGAAACCTTTTATGGTAATCAAACATCATGAAAATAAAAACTGGATTGAATGCCCATGTGACTTTTAAACATTTATTTCTTTCCTTATCAATTTTAATGAGACACATCTAGGTCTTTGATGACTCAGACAATGGACATCCAAGCTATTTATGATAACACCAAGAAAAGATGTATTAAGACAGTGTATTTTTCTTTAATTTGGAAAGATCACATAGAATAAATTTATTGAATGACATAATATCTACTGAGGGCCAACTCTGGGCCAGGGCCTGTGGCCAGTGTGTTATATCCATCATCTCATGAAATAATCTCCATGTTCTGGTGGATATTTGCAAATCTCTGAATTATATGCAGCTCCCCCTCTGAAGCCCCAAAGGCACTAAGTGTTATCTGGCCTCTTCTGGACTCAGAACTCTTAAGGGTAGTGATCTAGTTTTGTGAGCTCTAATTTTTTTCCTAATTTGGAGCAGTCTTTGATGCATCCACATACATGGCTGATGGCCATTGCTTGCAGATTGCATATTTGTGAATTTACCTACTGCTAAAATTTATTTTTAGCCACCAAAATCAGTACCTGTAGAACTTCTATGGTCATCTGTGGACATGTGCAGAGCAGCCAAAAATTTAAGTAGCTCAGTAGTCACAGACTCAGCCGAATTGGAACAAGGGGAACCTCTGCCTTATTATTTCAGTTCTCATAGCATAAATAAGTGTCCTTTCTACCGTGTATTTAGTGTCAATTGTTCCTATTTTTGTTAGTTTTCTGGTGGAGGGAATCAGTGTTTAAAGTGGCCCTTATATGTAGTGATGAGGGGCTGCTCAGTGTTCCTACGTGCGAAAGGCCGTGTGATGTACCTTGTGGAGAAAATGTGTATGTTAATTAAGTGTCACTCAAGCATGAGCTGTCATGTTGTTTACTGTAAGTTCAATGTTAATGAATGTACATTCTATATTAAATAAAGTGTCTTTAAGCAGAAACACCCATAAAACAAGGTTATGCATTGACTGATAAAAATGTTGTAACCAGAGACTCCCAGGAACCTAACATTGAATTGCCTCCAGAAGCTATACTTAGTATTCCTTAATTCAGTGTTTACAGCAACTTTATAGAACAAATTACTACTAATAATGAGGGTCAACCGTATCAAAAGAGTCCTTTCCACTTGACTTTCTGAACTATGCACTTGATATCAAATATTCTGATTATTCAGGCTTTGAATTGAGATTGGGAAATTAATGAAAGATCCTGAATACCAAGTTTTAAACTGATGGGAGCTTTTATGAGGAAGTCATAAAGGCCTGGAGTCAAAGATTTATAATGGGAGTCCTCAAGATCCCTAACTCTCCGAGGCAAATGGCACCAATATAATCTCACTAATGTGCAGCAGAGTCCAGAGTCATTACTTTCTGACTTGAAATGTGGTGTCTTTCTGGGTGGAAAGGAAAAAAAATGAGTAGAAATTTGAAAAATTCTAGTTTACAAGGTTTTAAAAATGTTCGCAAGTTGTACTGCTCTGTAGGACTCAAACTAAGTTGGTCAGAAATGGTGAACTGTTAAATTTAAGTCATGCTAATAAAAACCCATGATATCTCCAACTGTCTTCATTGGAAGCTCTCACATAAAAGGTTAATTTATTCCAATCAATTAATTTATTAACCACAGAAAGGGCATATTGAGATACTACAGTAAAATGACTTTTTAAATGGTAAGTAAAACTATGTTACAGAAAGTTCTGACCTTTCATTACTTACTTCATTCCTTTGTAGTAAATGTAAAAATTACTTCAAGGAAATCATTTCTTTCACCTAGAAGCAGAATCTTTTAACAGAAAGTGCTATTTAAACACTTTTGATGAGTTTCTCTCCAAAGATTCAAGTTCTATCAGAAGTGCTTAATATTTTTCCAATAATAATGACTCAGCAATAACTTAAATTTAGGTGACTATTGTTTCAAAAAAGCATTGATTCTTAAATAACTGTCAAAAGATAATGTTTTGATTTTGAAGCAAGAACTGGGTTTTCTATTCATTTCTGAGAAATTAATTTATTTTTCACATTGAGTATTATTTCTAAGAATTTTGTAGTTGGGAAGTTTACATCAAAAGTATCCCAAATGGTATGGTAGATTATCAATTTAAGCAACATTTTATTTAATGTTTTCATAGTACAACGAAATTATATTACTCCCTATCAGGTGCTAAGTTGATTATTTTGTATATTTTCTCTAATTCTGACAATAGCTGTATAAAATAAGTATTATTATTTCCATTTTATAGGCAAAGGCACAGAGGGTCCAACGGCCTAAATATTTTACTGAGGAGGTACCGAAAACTAATATAGCTTGTTAAAGAAGCACATTCAAACTCGGGTCTAGGAAAACATCTGAACTCATTGCTTTCTGCTACTTTTTATATTAAGTGATAAATAAAATAAGCTAACATTTACTTTTTAAAACACTGTGACTTGTAATGAATCACATGATGTATAGAACACAGTATTTCTAATTGATCACTGAGGGTTTAAAGAAAGCAACTTAAACCACTCTCACTTACATAAGCAAATTATAAAAAATATCTTATTAGTCTGTTATTTTCACCAAAATATCGTCTACCCTGAGGTACTATCGCAACACAGGAGAAGGTTTATATCAGGACTTAATGACACTCTTTCAAACCCAATGATTGACATTTAAGTGGGATCCATACCTTTTTTTTTTTTTAAAGATTTTATTTATTTATTTGACAGACGGAGACCACAAGTAGACAGAGAGGCAGGCAGAGAGAGAGAGGAGGAAGCAGGCTCCCCTGCTGAGCAGAGAGCCTGATTCCGGGCTTGATCCCAGGACCCTGAGATCATGACCTGAGCCAAAGGCAGAGGCTTTAACCCATTGAGCCACCCAGGCGCCCTGGATTAATACATTCTTAACAGGTTGAAAATTAAATGTGTTTTATGAATAGTTTCTTTAAAAACAAAAATGGAAATAAATTGTGCGTGATTGGTGTCAAAGAGTTTGTCTTTCACATCATCTTATAAAAAGTATTTTCTCATAAAGCAAAGACTCCTTGATTATCATCACCCTGGAATATTCACAGTACAAAGTAGCCTTTTTCCTCCTCTCCCTACTTTCTACTTACTATGGTAGGTTAATTCTTCTTTAAAAATAAATAACTAAATAAATAACTTAGATAGAACTCACATACCATAAATTCACCCTCTGAAAGTGCACCAAGTCAGGCGTCTTTAGTATATCCACAAGCTTGTGCCACAAGCACCACTATCTAATTCCAGAATATTTTCAATACCCCCAGGGGAAAACCTATACCCATTCGCAGCCCTTTCCCATTCACTCCTCCCATCCACTGGGAAACACTAATCTACTTTCTGTAGCTATAGATTTGCCTATTGTGGATATTTCCTATAAGGGGAATCACAATATTGAGCTCTTGTGTCTGGCTTCTCTCCGATAGAATAACCTTTTTTAAGGCACATGCGTGTTGTAGTGTGTATCGCATATAGGTTCCTTATTATAGCTGAGTAATACTCCCTTGTATGGAACAACTCCATTTTGTTTCTCCATTCTTCAGTCAATGGACATTTGGGTTGTTTCCACTTTTGGCTATTCTAAATCACGATGCTATGAGTGTTTCTGTGCGAGATTTTGTGTGGACATATATTTCATTTATCTTAGGTAGATAACTGCTCTTTCCTCTCATTTTTCACTGCTTTTATTCCCAGCTTCAGGAATGCCCAGAACAATAGGGACTTTCACATCCTTAACAGCTTGCTAAACACCAAGCTGTCACATCTCCCTAAATCTGATCTCCATTTGCCTGTCTTTCCCCAGAGCCACCCATTGGCCAGATGCATCCCCCACATGGCAGTGTCACTCCTCAGAAGAACAGCAACCTGCTTGTGATCACGGTGATCACCGTTGGCGTCATCACAGTGCTGGTGGTAGTGATCGTGGCTGTGATTTGCACCCGGCGCTCTTCAGCCCAGCAGAGAAAGTAGGTAACAGCTGGTTCCTAAGAGGAGAGAGGTCACCATTGGACCTATCACCTTCTCGAGTTAAATTTTTGACAAGTCTCTTCCTGTGTTCTTTCATAATTCACCACACATTCCCTTATCCTCTGACCTGAGCAAAAGGTTGCCTTTTGTTGATTCCAGGTCCATAACTTGAGGGAGTGAGGGCCAGACTTGAAGACTTAATAACAGCATCCATGTGGAGACCCACTTGGCGTTTCTGCTTGATTTTACTTCTCTGGGCCAGATTCTTCCTTTCAGGTGATGGCAGGTGTTCCTTTAGCAACATTTAGAGAATGGACTTCATCAGGTCCCAATGCATGGCCCTCTGAACAATTACGTATAAAATGTTGGAGTTGTGTGATCCTCTGAAAGTATTTCCCCATTCTGGCAGGCAGACTCTAGGCATTGAATCGATGTTTGTTGCAGGAATGACTGCCACACTCAATACCGTTACAATACGGTGGAGTGTTTAGCTTGAGATAGTAGTTAGGATAGAAGAGAGATTCTAGAAATTCAGAAGAGTTTGGATTTCCTGGCTGTGCTTGATTCTCAGAAATTAAACTTTTGGAAGGGTTTAAAAATATTTTCATATTATGCAGTTCTAGGTTATAGCACATGCAGAGGATGATACATCAAAGTCAAAGTTTAGAATGGAAAGATGGCTTTAATTCAGTTTATCCCCTTCCAGCAACATCCATAACCAGCATATTAACCTTGTGGCAGCTAGCTGTGGGAATCAGCAATAATATCCTGGTTATCCTCTGCCTCTCTGCCTCTCTGCCTCTCTAGCACTTTTCAAATCTTGCCTGATATGTCCCTTTCAGCTGTACTTTCTCACTGAATTGGCTGTAATAAGCTCTTCCCTTGATTTTTTTTTTTTTTCCTTTGGCCTCAGGCATGGTGCCGGCTTGAAAGCCCGAGGCATGGACCCATCCATTGCTGGTTTGACAACTACATGCTACACACTGTGTCAGAGAAAGATTCTCCAACAAATAATTGTTCCTCTTCCCTTGCTAATATCTTAGTTTCTCTCTCTTTGAAACAGTCCTATGACCCATTCGCTGATCTGTATTGTATCTTCCAACTTTTGAAGTAAAGCGTTTAGAAATAGGATACAGGAAGATGTACGGACTGAAGAACGGGACGTAGGAGTGTCAGTGCAGTCTTAACTGACGTATGTGGCAGGGCACGTTTTCTATCTGGCTGCATTTATGAGCCTGTCCATCTTCCAGCTGGTACTCACTAGTGTCCTAACCCTTTGTGCTTAGACAAGAAACCAGCCCCACTGAGCTTAACTGACTCTCATGTGTTAGCATTCTGGGAAATCCTAATCACCCACAGAACTTCCACACACTGGACACTTAGTGAGGCTCTGGAGAAAGGAAAACTATAAGCGAGGAAGGCATGGAAGAGCCTCTCGGTCGAGCTACCCCAGGAAAGGTGTGGTGCAGGTGTAGCATGGTAGAACACCAGTGGGGCCGGGCTCTCAGGCTGAGCTGAAAAAGACTCACAGTCACGGAAGTGGGAGGGCATCTAAACCAAACTGGCCCTACCTCAGGAGAGCTTTAAGAACAGGGATGGGTTCCCTAAACTAAGTTTAATTAACTCAACCATCTGTATGTAGCAGGGTGTTGTGTTTGTTCCGTTTTCATCCTTGTGAGAAGAAAGTTGGAGGGTTACATCGACCGGATGAATCGGGTTCCTGAGCACGTTGCTTCCTGAGAGAAAATGCCAGTCTTCTCAAAGTGCAACAGTGGGATCTGATGCTATTTTGAGAAACTCTTAAATTGTCTTAAATCCCACTCTAAGCATTTTGTTAAGAGCTTGAGGGTTTTATTTAGAAAGAGTCAAGGCTGAGCCGTGGGTATGATTTGTTTTTAAAATTAAGAAATGAATGAGAGAATAAATCACTCCATGAATGACTGGAAACCAAAGACAGTGGATTTATAGCTTCTGTGCTCCTGCCACTTTGATTTTTCCTCAGCCTTCACCCAAAGTCTCTTAATATGTACTCGGCATATTTTCACAGTTTTGCTTCATATATCTTTCTCCTGTAACAGACCCATTGGCGTTCATCTCAGCCTCTTTGTTTGTAGTGTTAACAGAAGAAAAAAAGAAAAATTCTTCTCCTTCAGGATATTCCTGAGTTTTAATTTAGCTTTCTTTGATTTGACTGAGGATCCTTCCTCCTGATACCACCACCACTGAGCCTTTTAGAACAAATTAAATGATGCAGATGAAAGCAAAATCAATTCCAATCTGAGACAGAAATAAGGTTCCTTACAGAACTCTCAGAAAAATGAGAGTTTAATGTAATTAATAAAGTGAAATAAGAAACACCTTCCTGGGGTCCTTCAATATCTCTTTATCTGTTGGTGCTAGAGAATGTAAATTGTCTTTGCGTTGTATTGGGGCTCTTGAATTATACCCACTGGATTTGAAACATACTTCTGTGTACTATCAGTACACAGTTTATTCAAGTTAGTGTCCACACATTTTATCCTGCAATTTATCTATTTAATAATGATGTAGTTATCTGATTGATTCACTTTCCAGTTGGTAAGATCTTATTTTTATAATATAAATTAACTAATGGAAGTTAGAACCCAAGTTCTAATTCTAATTCTCCACTTCTTGGATTAAATTAGTGGTATTTAACTAAACCTAAAGGAAGACCTAACCCCTGAATGTTAGTTTCCTGAAATGATAAACAGGACTAAATACTTATATCATTTGCTCTATCTTAAAACACTGAAATTCCCCATGGACTATTATCAAATTATAGAATTGTATGGTAGCACTTAGCTTCAAACTAATATGAAGTAAAAATAATTTTGCCTTTCTTTTTAGTTACCACCTTAAGTTTTTTTTACTACTTTGAAGAGAATCCCTTCTGTCGCGGCCAGCGCGACAAATCGACCAGGAACGTGAGGGTAAGAGGATGAAGAAAAGAACTCGAGAAGCAGAGAGATGGGGGCAGGAGGAGCACTGAGGAGGATGTCCAACAGTGCTAAGTTTATTCAAAGCATTAAGGCCAAATATATAGTGATATTACAATAGGCGAAGCAATACATCTGTGTCTAGTTAAACAACCACGAGTTCCCATAATAAGTTTCACAATTAACTATAAACAGACCTCGTGATGCCTAATGGCTGATGCCAGTACAATTGTTCTGTACTGATACAGTAAACCTGAAAGTGATTTATGGGCTGTACTAGGGCAGCAAGGACCAGCCACGAACTTATGACCCCAACCAAATTGTTCTCATTTGTTTAGCAAGCATGTGGGAAGTCACGTAGGTGAGCACACAACACATAGCACAGACCCTTTCTCAGTGTTACTCAACTTTTCACGTCCTAAACCTTTTGTTAGGTTATTCAGACTTTAAAGGAAGCACAAGTCAGGGCCTGGTTTGGTCCTCGTCTCAAACCTATTGCGGACTCCCACACCCCTCTCACATTTTGAATTAATGAAATTATAGTAGAATATTATAATGTAGGAAAAAATGTGTTTATGAAAGCTTAAATTAAGGGGGTTCTGTGCCTTTTAATAAAATAATAACATTTTGTTAGGCAAAATATAGAACATGTGTCACTATAAGTTAGAATTTCTCTATAGATACCAAAGACAAAATAGTTGACATTGAGAATATCCTGGAAATCCAAGACACATGGTTATCACATTTCTAAGGCAGCTACCTGGGTAGATAATAAACAACTTGTCTGAATACACTAAATTTAAATATGTAAATAAAATTCAAGGTTCACTTGATAGAGTCACCAGTTGACTAAGCCTCCTATTTATAGATTTTAAATGTTAGTCTACATTTAAATCTTGACAAAAATAATTATCTCCACTACTGAGAGTCAAATGTTTTAAACTCTTAAATGAGGGGCACCTGGGTCGCTCAGTCAGTTAAGCATCTGCCTTGGGCTCAAGTCATGATCCCAGGGTCCTGGAATTGAGTACTGCATCGGGCTCCTTGCTCAGCAGAAAGCCTGCTTCTCCCTCTCCTTCTGCCGGCTGCTCCCCCTGTTTTTGTGCTCACTCTCTCTCTGTGTCAAAGAAATAAATACAATCTTTAGAAATAAATAAATAATTTAAAAATATTAAATGCAATCTACTGTAGGTTTGGTTACTTTCACTGATTTTTCAAATTTTTGACATCTTAATTGGTTTTCAGTCCCCAGATGCAACCCATTTGGTCTTCAATATAGCTTAATTCCGCCACAGAAAATGCAGATTTATTTGAGTATCTAGAATGCATGTTCCCTAGGATTCTGGTACAACTGTTTTTTGTTTTTGTGGTTGTTGTTGTTGTTGTTTTGCTTTTAATAGCAGTTAGTAGAATAAAAATAATCACTATAGAGAATTAGGAGGCTGAAAACATTTGGCAGAGATTTGGATGTAAGAAGTAGGACAGGTACTTATACATCCCAATATGTTTTTTCCCCCGTTAATTTGCATCATTCTTCACGCTCACTTTAGGCCTTCTTCCTTTCTGAAATCTTCTGTAAATCCCCAGTGGGGCAAAGTGTCCTCGCTTCAACCTCCCAGCAGATCTTGGGCACACGTGTATCTGACCAGCAGAATTAGAACAGAGCTATCTGTCAGCCTCCTGTCAACAACTTGAACAGAGGATGCCTCAGCACAGAAGGGAATTTAATAACTTATTGCAATGTAAAAAAAATAATAATTTATTACAATGTGGCAAAAGAATCTAGGAGATGATAGTATTTCAGAATTTCAAAGGGTGCAGCCTTGAATGAAATGGATCCTAACCCAAGGTTGGTTTTTACCTCATATCCTAATTAAAAGTGAAAAGGAAACAAACTTCTCTTAAAGTAATAGGTTATGTGCAAAGTGAGAAACATAGAGGACAATCAAGAATCAGAGAACCCTGCAAAAAAAAAAAAAAAAATCCTTTGAAGTTGATAATGAAAAATTCTTATTATTTAATTCAAGTAATTACTATGTGCTTAGTATGTTATCTGCATGATACAAAGTAACAAATCTGATTAATGTTAACTCTTGAGCTAAAGATCTTTCTGCAGTTCCTCTACTAACTTCCTGATATCATTAAAAATGTTTCTGTTAGGGGAGCCTGGGTGGCTCAGTGGGTTAAGCCTATGCCTTCCGCTCAGGTCATGATCTCAGGGTCCTGGGATCGGCCCCCGCATTGGGCTCTCTGCTCAGCCCAGGGAGCCTGTCAAATAAATAAATAAAATCTTTAAAAATAATGTTTCTATTAGAGGCAAGTCCCCCTATGATTTAGTTCCTGCACTTTTTCAGCTTTACCAACTGCCAGTCCCTGTGGTTGCTCCTCCCTCCCACAATGCAGAAATTCACAGTAGCCATGCCATTTTCCATTCATTCATTAAGCTCCCAATGTCTCACCTATCTTTGCATTCCTAGGGCTTACCAAATTTCTTGACACGTACTCAGTATTCTGTAAATGTTCACTGAGTAAATACATGAATAAATGTAAAACAATGGACAAGTGAAAGAAACAGAATTTCCTCAGTTTCGTGAGGAAACCAATTCACAACTGGGAGCATCTGGCCAGCTCTGTAAGACAGACAGGAATCAATGCAAGATGAGTGGCAAAGAAAGAGACAAGGAAAAGTGATTTAGATATGCTAAGATTACACTGACCTAACAGAGTCGGCAAGGCTTCCTGAAGAAGAGACGTGTCCAGAAAATCTTTGGAGTCAGTAGTTTGAACTAAATAGGATTGTGAAGGCAGTCTGGACAAAAGTAGGATGAGAGAGATGAGAGAGAGGGGGTGAGAGAGAAATAGGGAGAGAGATAAGGTGGAGAGAACAAAACCATCAACACTTGATGATGCTGTGAACACAGAGCCTTTATTCAAGAATTCATGGGGGAGGAAGAGACCCTCGCATCCTACAGCTGTGTTTGGAAGCTGAAAGTTTACTGGTACCTGTGAGAAAAGATGCATATAGGGAGGGATAAATATGATAGATATTCTATATCTAATAGATATTCTATATCTAATACAAAAACTAAGTTTAAAGTAAAAACGAGCCAAATTCACTAAGACAGTGTTTCTCAAACTTCAGGTGCCTCTGATTTCCCTTGAGGGCTGTTAAACCACAGATTGCTGGGCCTCGCCCTCTCACAAGGCTCCCTCCCACACCTGCAAGCTTCTCATCTGGGCTGGAGACCGGGAATGTGCGTTTCCAGCATGTTCCCAGGTGTTGCTGGTCCTGGGACCATACATACTTCAGGATCCATTGGGTCAGGTTCATTTGCATACAAATTTTGAGCATTCTGAAATTTGTGGGAGAGAGGAGCTTAGGGGACCATAAAGGGCAGCAGTCATTATGTCAGAGAACCAGCAGATGGACAGAAGGCTGGAATGACAATGTTCCTGCAGGTTTTAAGACAAATTTCAGGCAATTTAGTTATGAGCAGATGTCAGTTTTATTACCAACCTGCTGGATGGGCAGCTAGGCTACCACCAGCAGGGAAGGGAGGCCTCTCCAAGGTCAAAAATTTCTCTCTTGAGAAGACATGTTATAGAGAAAACAAAAGTAGTGAGTAGATGGTGTTTCATAGAACAGATACAAAAAGGAAATAAAATCTGTTTAGTCTTTAGATTCTTGACTGACAGCTGAGCAGATGAGTTGCTTCTCAGGAAAGGTCTTGATCTGATTAACATCCATCAGAAAAATGTGTATGCATTTTATTGGGAATGATAATTTTTGTTTTCCCAGGTGGAGGTTATATATCACAACATACAAAAAAATCTCTCCCTCAGTCAGGTTTGGAATTTTTTTAAATAAAATACATCTGGGGAAGCTTAATCCTGAGGTTATGGTGACTGACTGACTGAATGAATGAATGAATGAATGAGTCATGTGTGTAAATGAGAAAATTCATAATTTATTTTTAGTTTCCAAGATTATTTGACACGTTTTCCCCCACGGGCTATTGAAATATTGAGTTATTATGAAAAGGTTTGCTGTCTTATCCTGGATATGGGAACTGGTACTTCTCTGTATGCAGTCTTGTAGGCACTGGGATTAAAAAGTTACTTAGCATTTTGATTTGTTTGAAAGATAACAGGGTGAAATCTCCAAGTTCAAAAATGGCATTAAATTGTTCTAGAAGTTACCAGGGGTAGATTACATAGAGAGCTGTGTGTGATTTGCAGATTGTTTCCTGTGGGCAGGTGAAGTAGAAAGAAATGAATTCAGGAAACGGATGGTTAGCAGAGAGTTATTATCTTAGACTCAAGAAAATGATCTAAGGGTTATTACAGACCATTGTCTAGAGTCAGTGTGGTACTGCTGCCGGGAAATCAGCAAAAGGTAGGTAATGGTAGGGAAAACATGAGAACAGAAAATACTGCATTATTTCTCCGCTAAACTACTCGATAAATATGAAGTCTGACGTTGTCTCCTCTCTTCAGCATGCTTCAAAAAAGACCCCAAAAATGTAAAACAAAACAACAACGAAAAAAAACAGATCGCACTACTAAATATTCATTAATTGCCTCATATGCATGAAAGTCCATTTCAGCACGGGAAAACAGAGCCCCTTGCAGTGGCCTTGTACACGTTACAGAGGTTTTGCAGACTGCTTTCTTTGGACCGTTGAGCAACCACGAAAACAGTTAATCCTCAAAATGCCGTTCCTTGCGAGTGAGGAAGTAAGAAAAAGTTACTTCTCTGGGGTTCTGTAGAGGTTAGATTTTAACAATCTGAATTCTGTCTTAGAAGAGATACTATTAACCCCCCCCCCAAAAAAAAATAATAGAAGCTACAGTTGGAGATTTTAAAAAGTGGGGAATTGTAAAGCAGAGGTTGAAAACTTTCTGAAAAGAGGCAAGTAGTAAATATTTGAGGTTTGGTGAGACATGCGGGAAACCTGGGTCTTTGTTACAGCTACTCAACATACTACAGTGTGAAAACAAATGAGCTCAGTAGGATTCCAATAAAATTTTATTTACAAAATCAGGCCGTGGGCAGATTTGGTCTACAGGCCATAGTTTACTGACCCCTAGTGTAGAGAACGGTGAGCAGGAATATCATGCTACTTGACTTAGCCTGTAGGGACATTTGTATCTCACTAGCCCCCCAAAGAGACCACCACTGAAAAATGAACTTACAGTTGCTAAATTCTTACTGAGGAAAATAAGAGATATTTGAAGCCTACTTCTAAACTGTGTTTTCTCTTCAAAGGATGGGTCCTACTGTGTTTGCATCCAGAGGCCCAAGTGCTTTATTCTCCTTAGAATATCCCCAGATTACCTTTTGTCTTCAAATGGCACATTAAATTATACAGCTGAGCTATAGGCTTCCTTCTAAGCCCCAATCTTGGCCGGCACAAATTCTGGCCTTTTTATTTCTCTTTGCCCCTTCAAAGCAACTCCATCATTTATCTCCTAAACAGATGTTTCAGTCAAGTACCTTATGACTAGCTCTGAAGATTGGCAGCTGGCTCCATCTAACCCACTGTCACCTTCTGTGAGAATTTGTAGCTGGTGAAGCGGGAGTCAGGCACTCTCTGGCAGGCAGCCGAGCCCTTGGGGATTTAGCACCGCGGCTCGGATCATGGGGTGAAGCTCCAGGGGAAAGGAGGAAAGGCAGCCAAGACACGCCTGCCAATTCTTAGATTTCATAGGTTTCCTCCTGGGAACACTCTTACATCCTTCTCTGCTTCTAACTTGAATTGACTGAGAAAAGAGAGCGAAGACCATTGAATAGACGCACTCACACTCACCTTCTAATTTTGTGTTCCATAGGAAGCGGGCCACCCACAGTGTTGGAAAGAGGAAGGGCAGCCAGAAGGACCTCAGGCCCCCTGATCTTTGGATACACCATGAAGAAATGGAGATGAAAAATATCGAGAAGCCGTCGGGTGCTGATCCTGCAGGAAGGGACTCCCCGATCCAAAGCTGCCAAGACCTCACACCAGTCAGCCACAGCCAGTCAGAAACCCAGCTGGGCAGCAAAAGCACCTCTCATTCAGGTAACTCTCCTGGGGCATCAGGAGAAGCCCTCCATTCTGAACCCCACGGGAAGTTTTCCACTCCCTTTTTGGTGGGGTCATCCTTCCCTTCAATCTGCGGGTCATTTACCAGTAGTTAAAATAACCTGATGTAAATTTGGTTACCTAGTTTCTTTTCCAACATCCTATTACCTGCCTTTTATAATTGCAGTGCCTCTTAAAACTTTTAAGAGGTAACAGGTGGTACACTTGGGAAATACTGAAATGTGAAAGCCAAATGAATTTATTGCTTTTTGTTAAATCTTGAATGAAAGATTTGTCAAAGAAAAATTTAAGCTGTTTTACATTTTTTTAATTCCCTATGTCTATGGATAACTGTAAGTTGATTTTAAATTTGCTCTCAATCTTTGCATTAAAAATAATCATATTAGGAACACATGGCATATGAGCACATTGATTCTTCTGTTACTTTGGCCTTGACTGTGACAATCAACGTTCATCCCCATGCAATCACATTTTATAATCACTAGCCTGCCTTGGTGGAGTCTATGTGCAGGCTATGCTGATATACAAAGTGACCACAATGGAAAAGCCTACTCTTTGATGATTAGGTGTAGAACAATCCATATGCAAAAAAATAACCAAACAAACAAACAAGAAATCTAGAAAGTGGTTGTAAGAGAATTCATTTTCTATTGATTCTTGTATTTTAAAAATGTTTATGGGAAGCAGAATAATCATCTCTTTTCAACACACACACACACAACCTCTTGATCTACTCATGATGTGTTTGCAGAATGAGTAGCTGTTGTTTTTAACTGAATTAAATATTTTCGTTATTTGAATGTGTAACTGGTTTACTAGACTTTTTTAGCTTAGAGTTATTTAAACAAGGAATTCACTTACTGATTTTCAATCATTGTTGAGTGTTCTTTTTCTAGCTCTTAAAAAATATCTCAAGCAGATTCCCTAACTCTTCCATCATTTTCAGTGGTTAAACTACCTTCTAGCTCTCTTAAAAATTGTGATATGCAATTGAAATTAAAGTTTCTTCTTCCCTTATGGCCAGCTCACCTTTGGCTCTGAGGACTGGGGTCATAATTTGTTGTTTAAAGCCTCCAGCACCTTGAAGGAAAGGGAGTGGTGGGGGTGGGGCAGAGGAGGGGGCACAGTCTGTTTCAGAAACCCCTTAATTCATTTCTCCCATCCATCTGATCCTCCCAGCTGTATAGGAGGATGAGGAGGGGAGATGAAGAGGGGAGAGGCAGAGAGGGAGGAGAGAAAAGATAGTTTGAAGTTTGGTGATGCTTTTTGTGCACATGGGCTGTCCTCATGTGACATCCAAATTCTCTCTTGTGAAACGCAAGCAAGTATGAATTCTTTATGAGACCCTGTGGGATTACATGATGTGAGATGTCAAATCAGGGCTTAACTCACTCCTACTGGTATATAACTGTGTCAACCTCACTATCCCCTGCTGGGTCAGCTGCATTTGAGTGAATTCCAGGAAGATGACTCAAGCTTGAGCAACTTTTCAAGTGCCCACCTGACCTGGGCCAAATGATGAGAGAGCCTGTATTCCAATCCTGGCCCTGTTTCAGTCTTGCTCTCTTTAATAACTTCTTCCTCTGTTTAAATAGACGCAGGGTAGACCAGCAAGCCTGCCGCTTGAGCAGACTAATACCTGGAGAATGAATGAAAGTTGGACATTTTTTGCAAGAACCTCCACCCTTTACAGATGCTTATTCTGACTGTTTTTGGTTTCTAGAGGGCACCAGAAGGACAGCCTCCCAGTGGAAGGGATAATACTGCCTCTCAGCCCTCAGAAGGTTTTACCAATTATTTCTAGAATTTCTCCTTCTTTGCATTTCCCTTTATCTTTTATACACTGAAATGACATTTTGGGACAGCCAGACTACTTTTGATCATTTAATAAGTCCTGGGAGAATCTTAACTCCAAACAATGGCTGTTTTCTTTTTTTTATTGTGTTATGTTAGTCACCATACAAAACATCATTAAATTTTGATGTAGTGTTCCAAGATTCATTGTTTACATGTAACATCCAGCCCTCCATACAATACGTGCCCTCCTTAATACCAACCACGAGGCTCACCCATCCCCCCACACCTCTCCCCTCTAAAACCCTCAGTTTGTGTCTCGGAGTCCACAGTGTCTCATGGTTCATCTCACCTTCCAGTTTCCACCCCTTCACTGTTCCTTTCTTTCTCCTAATGTCCTCCATGCTATTCCTTATATTCCACAAATAAGTGAAACCACTTGAATATTGACTTTCTCTGCTTGACTTGTTTCACTCAGCATAATCTCCAGTCCCATCCATGTTGATGCAAATGTTGAGTATTCATCCTTTCTGATGGCTGAGTAATATTCA
Source organism: Mustela nigripes (assembly GCF_022355385.1). Lineage (NCBI taxonomy): Eukaryota > Metazoa > Chordata > Mammalia > Carnivora > Mustelidae > Mustela > Mustela nigripes. The sequence continues at coordinate 70,532,114 of NC_081564.1, forward strand.
CAATGGCCATTGTCTTTAGAATGATGCTTTTGCCTGTCTGTTTTTATTTGAGGACCTACTCTATAGTAAAAGGAAAAGCAGCACTCAAAATCCTGCTGGGTATATTTTACATTATAACAAGCGTTCTCTACACTCTCCTGGTTAAAAGAACAAAACTCCATGTCAATGAATAGTATACTCTTAAGTGCTCTTATCTACTAGGAAACTTTAAAAATATTTTACATTTGGGGTTGACTTTCTTTTTTTGTACATGATTTTAGGTAATCTTAGGAGGTTTAGTTCCCTCTTCTCTTTTTTGTATGGTTTTCTCAAATATTTAACTTCCCACAAACACTTTATGGCAGCAACTGGAGTTATATCTTGGCTAGAAAATAATATTTATTTCTGTACTTTCAGGAGACTCAAAATTTGTTGCATTCTCTCTCTTTCAGTTGTGCCTTAGGTGTATAATTTGTGTAGTTTTATTGTCTTTTTGGTCATTCTTTGGAGGATGTGTGGACAGATTCAGATCTAGGCAATTGTCTTTATCACGGCTGTGTAGAAATTTCCCCCAACATTATTTTAAATTTTGAATTTTATTAACTACTATTTTAACCAAAAAAAGAATACATTTATGTAATTTTAGAAGAAAGAAAATAGTACAAGAAGTTGTGAAAAATAATACCCAAAGGAACAAAAAGGGTGTTTGCCTTTTCACCGACCCCAAATTCCTTATCCCTTTCACGAAAGGACAGCAAGGTTGAGAATTTTGTTTGTAACCTTTCTATACAGATATATATGGACACACATTTATAGAGACACATAAACACACCTATATACATATGCATTATGTACAGATATAGAACATATGTACATATATTATGTACAGATACATCTGTTTATATACAGATGCACATACACAGAAATGTGTATTATACACCACAGGCTTTTATGTGTGTGTTACACAAATGGGCATATATGGTGCTCTTCAGAACTTCAGTTTTATTGTTTTCAACATATACTTTTGCTAACATTTTAAATCTACACATATATTTCTTATTATTTTTAGTGATTCTTTCGTGTGGTATTTTATGGAATCATGATAAATTTATATAAATATACCTAGCCTTACTTTTGAAAAATATAGTTCATTCCCTGTGTTTTTATCATAAGATATAATGCCTTTGGGCCTTAAGTACTAGTTGCATAAACTGTGGTATATTCATACAACAAGGTATCTATGGAACTGTTAAAAATGATAAAACTGGGACACCTGGCTGGCTCAGTCAGTAGAGCATGTGACTCTTGATCATGGGGTCACAACTTCAAGCCCCACATCGGGCATCCAGTGTACTTAAAAAAATAAAACTAAATAAATAAAATAAAATGGGTGTTGCTCTTGAATATAGAAGTATGAGTGGTTTAAAATAAATAAATAAATGTTATAAAACTGACTTGACAGAGAAAGATGTTCTTAGTATTTTCCTAAAATGATAACAAAATAGGACGTATGATGAAATGCCACTTAAGAGCAAAATAGGCATGGTAATATCTGCCTTTGGACTTTCACATTTAAACACATAGGCAAATCTTATACAGAACAAAACATGTATAATGGTTCTTTCTGAATAACGGGGTTATGGTAAATTTTATTAATGTTTGCGCAATGAGACTATACTGATTGGGTGACCAAGAAAGTAGATATAACTATTTAAAACCTCAATAAAATGAAAAAGGCATCGGGGTGCCTAGTAGAAATTATGTAAAGTATCGCAACATTGAAGAAGGTGTGTCTCTCAGGAATATTGTTTTTCCTGTAGGTCAAGACACTGAAGAAGCAGGGAGCTCCATGTCCACTCTGGAAAGGTCACTGGCTGCACGACGAGCCACTCGGGCCAAGCTTATGATTCCTATGGATGCCCAGTCCAACAATCCTGGTGGGTAAAGATTGGTACCACAAGGAAGAAATAGTGTTTTCTGTTTTCATCTTTTCTGTATTGAATTATCAAAAATATTTAGAGTTTTAGAAAGGAAATCTTGCTTTTCATAATTCCCTTTCTCTGCCTCCTAATTTGATCCTCCTTCTGTTTTCCCTATTTCAATAAAGGGTACTACGGTTCATCCATTTATTTTTGTTCAAAACTATAGTTTCATGCTCTTTTATCCAAATTTCATCACATCCCAAATTAAATCTATCATCAATCTTTTTTTTTTAAAGATTTTATTTATTTATTTGACAGACAGAGATCACAAGTAGGCAGAGAGGCAGGAAGAGAGAGAGGGGCAAGCAGGCTCCCTGCTGAGCAAACAGCCCGATGTGGGGCTCGATCCCAGGACACTGGGATCATGACCGGGGTTAAAGCAGAGGCTTTAACCCACTGAGCCACCCGGGCACACCAATCATTAATCTTATAGTTCTCGCTTACAACACCTGTCCCAAATCCAACCTTCCCATCTCTACTGCTCTGTCCTCAACTATGCCACCACCAACTATTTCAGATTTTAAACTATAGCTCTAAGCTTGTAACTAGTCTCTTTTCTTTAGTTCTTTCCCCTATAGTAAGTTATCTACAGAACAGCCTTACAATGTGTGAATCAGATCATGTCACTCCTCTTAACTTCCCATCATATTTAGAATGAAATCCATGATTTTACCATGTCCTACAGGCCCCATGTGATAAAACTTCTGGACACACCCCTCACTCCATCTCCTGCTACTACTCTAATCCATTTCAGCCTCATAGCCTTCCTCCCTGTTCTTTGGACATAGCACACATTCAAACTCACTTGCTGTTCTCTTTCCCTGGAATTTCTTTTCATAGGTATTTACATGGCTTTTTCTTAATTTCATTCAAGTTGTGTTCAATGGCCACCACCACAGGTCTTCCCTGATCATTGTCTCACACAGCATTTTGGGTCACTCTCTGTTCTATTTATTCTGCTTAATTTTTCTTTATTAATGTGGATGACCATCATGCTTGCATTTTTGTGTTTGCTTATTTATTATGTGTTCCCCATATTGTAAAGTCTATGAGAGTAGAGATTTTGCTTCTTTGATCACCTCGTATCTTTGGGGACCCTGGGTGGCTCGGTTGGTTAAGTGTCTACCTTCGGCTCAGGTCATGATCCCAGGGTCCTGGGATTGAGTCCTGTATCAGGGTCTCTGCTCAACGGAGTGTCTGCTTCTCTCTCTACCCCTTCTCCCTGCTAGTGATCTCTCTCTCACACACACACCCTATCTCTCAAATAAATATATAAAATCTTAAAACAAAAAAAACAAACAAAAAAACACACCTCATATCCTCAATGCTCAGGACAGAGCCTGGCACAATTGGCAGGCTCCAGTGGAGACAAATTAAGTGAATGAATTCGTAGCTGCTGCTTTCTACTTTACTAGATACCATGTTTCCTCCATGCTCTAATAGAGCTCTCAGTCTTACTCTCATGAGTACAAAAATTTTTATGGAACTTGTAATGAGTTCCAACTGTTCAACTCATGGGTTGATATAATTATTGTGCCTATTTCACTAATAAGACAACTGAGGCTTAGAAACTTGAAGTACCTAGCTTTTAGTCATGCAGCAACTAAGTGGCAGAACCAGAATTTGGACTCAGAAAGTCTGGCTTCAGAGTTCTGAGCTCCTAATCACGAAGCTCCCGGCTGTAGTACTCTGTGAAGCCATTGTCCTTCTTTCATTCCTTTTACTACATAAAGAGGCACTGTAACCCTCCAACTACTCTCCTCTTATAACAAAGTTCTGTATGTGCTAATCTTCTATAGCTTTCTTCTTAAAAATCATTGTGTTTCATGTGTCAATTATACTCAAATTAAAAAAAAAAAATCTTCCATGGACCTTTATGTCCCATGTATAACTTCCTTATCCAGTAAGTTCCCATAAATTATTGATTTGATTTTTCTTCCACAATGTCTTTTCAATCCCTGGCTACCTTCCTATTCCCCAGAGTCAAATATTAATTCTCTTCTTCATCTCTTCTTCATGACCTCACATCTGAATTGTCAAACAGCTTCATAATGAGTTTTAGGCCTTTCTAACATCTTCCAGACGGCTATGTATCCTGCTTCTTAGACGTCTTACTAAAACAACTTAAATACGGCATTCATTCCATAAATTTTTGCAAAGGCTCCCCATTGTCTGTCAAGAAAAAAAAATCCACAAACCACTGAGCATCTCACATCTGAAACTACATTTCTAGTTTCCTGTTGCTATGCCTACATGGATGGATGGATGGATGGATGGACGGATGGACGGTTGGATGGATGGATGCTTGGATGGATGTATGTATGGTTGAATGGATGGATAGATAGATAATAGATAGATAGATAGATAGATAGATAGATATAGAAAGATATACAGATGTATCTGAGACTCCTGTCAGGCTAGACTAATTGCCAGTCCATAAATACAATTGCCCTTTCTTGTTTTTTTTTTTTTCCCCTCTGAACATTGCTCTCCTTTTGGAATGATTCCTTGGCTCTCTATCTAACAAAGTTGTATGCATCACTCTCAAAGTGATGCTCTCATAAATTCTTTCTTCTGAATGTTGTATCCAGAAATGATGGCTTCCTTGCTCATGTTTGAATAACATTTCTTTCCACTGCATTTGTGGCATTAATTATAGATAGTGCTGCCTCATATGCTTAGGTATTCAAGTCCAAATCTTTCCTCTTCTAACAGATTGTGAATTACTTCATGATAGGGAAGGAATGTATCTAATTCATCTTCACATTCATACATTGTATAGCTCAATACTAGCACAAAATTGGTGCTTGCTAAATATCTGTCAAATGACTGAATCAATAAGTAAATGCTTTATAAGAATGCCTTATATTTGTAACACACACGTTTAGGGAACTTTTTTTTTAATTGGTTACAGTTAGATGATCTTCTAATAAGATTTTATGATATATTAAGGGCAATTAAAATTATTTTCATTAAATAGGAAATGAAATAATGAGCTTAGAAAGTAGAAAAAATGAAATGAAATCTAACAAATATTGAGAATTTCTGAATATTATTCACTTGCTAAACACCTTGCTAATTACTATTTCATTAAGTCCTCATAATATTATCATGTGGTAAGATTATCCTGATTTTGCAGACAGCAAACAAAGACTCATATAGCTTACTGACTCACCAGGAGATAACTGGGCAACCTCTGAACTTCTATTAATACTGCTTTCTCAAGTATAAGGATGCCTTGAATGCCTTGTATTATTTGTATCCCTTTTTTTTTTTTAACAATAGGTTTTTTTGACAATAGCACCTCCAGTTTACAAACAGGCAAACTAAGATTCTGAGAGTATGAACCCAAAACCTGGTCTTGATCTGGCTACCTCACTGTGCTGCCTTATGTTGTCACCTGGAGCTCTGGGCTGCTCTATTTTCTTACCTAAAATGACAAACCTTTTCTTATTCCTAGAGTCTTACTCTACATGAATGGGGGCCCTAAAATGACCAGCAATTAATTTTGCTGTTATTTTTTTAAATTATCATATATTATGGGCATATTATTTCAAACAGTTAAATAGCTTTGCAAAATGTTCAAGGACTTTGTAACCCAGCGACCCTGTTCTTATACCTATTTTGCTCTTGGGCATCTACCCAGCAGAAAAACATACTATGTTCATCAAAAGTCACATACAAGAATGTGTGTGCAGTCCTTCTCCTCATGTCACATCTTTATTACACTGTAACATATTCACACAGTGGGGTGCCATGCATCATTCAATGAACTAAAATGCTACAAACAATAGGTTGTAAGACAGAAAATTAACATATCTGTGTGATTCAACTTATGAAAAATTTAAAAACTGGCAAAATGATCTATGGCGTTAGAATTCTGAAGAGGAGTTACTCTTGATGGGAAGTGATTAGTGAGTGACCGGAAGAGAACAGATAGATAGACAGATAGATAGGTATCAGATAGAACATCTGATAATGTTCTGTTTCATCCCCTGGATATGGTCACAAGGCATTTTTCTTTTAAAAATCACTGAGCACTACTTTGGATATTCCAGGTTTCCAGTACATATATTATACTTAAATAAAACTCCAATAAGAAATGAAGAATTGATAGAAAATACATCTTTTGAAATAACTTTGTCACATTATATTCTTTGTCATCTCCAAGCTCTGTGTTGGCAAAACTTGATCTAATGAAAGGAAATTACTTCAACGTATAATCAAAGTTGATTTTAAAATAAATTCTTCAGCTTTCTGATAAATAAAATAAGCTCTTTGCAACTGACATGAAGAATGGGCTTTAGATAGTTCTGCTGAACAAATTGTAGATCTCTATCTTGGCAGAGCAATGATTTCATGCAGAATAGAAGATGCATTTTCTGATGGCCCCACTTGCGGTTCTTTAGATTTATCAAGTCTTATATAAACTACATCATAGCGCCATGCTGATTTCTAGTCATGTGTATGAAGATGTTTGCTGTTCCACTTAAGAATCATTAGTTTTGTAAGACTATTTTTCCTCTCTTCCTTGACATTTCTCATCATGCTCTATAAACTCTAAATTAGCAGATCAAATATAGACTATCTGAAGTGGTTTTCCGTTTTTTTCAGATCCGTGGGGAAATGTCTTTAATTTCATTGGAGTGCAAAAATCTGTGTATTTGTCTATGATAATGTTAACTTATTGGTTGAAAACATGATGTGGCATATGTTACTTCTTACCCCTAAACACATTTCACAGTTAAATAAGCTAATGCTTGTGAAGCATACCAGCTCAGAACACAGGCAAGAGAACCCAGGTATTTTGATTTTAGGATCCAGTGCACTTTGTTGTAAAATGGTGGCAAAGACTGACTATTTTTACAATGGACAGAAGAATTATACTACATATGAAATTACTTATAAGAAATCAGGAGAATCAGATCTAACTTTCCTGAATTTGTAACGGCTATATAAGGGTCAGATGCTCGGTTTCCAGGAATCAAACTCTGAGACAGAATTTCAAATCAGGCAATTTATTAGCAAGTGCTTTCTGGAATAATACCTGAGAGGGTAAAGGATGCAGGATTGGGAGGAGGGAGAAATGGAATTGGTGGTGCCCTTTAAGGGGGACTTCAGCTGACCCCACAGGTTGTTCTACTGATGGATCGTCCTTCAGAGTTGTCCCAAAGGAGGCTTCTGGACTTTGTCTCCAATCTTTGTCTGGATATTGATGCAGGCTACCCCCCAATCTCCCACAAGAAATGGGGTATAATCCTGGGTGAGCAACTTTTTTGGCTAAGAGCCATTTCTGGAAAGATGTAGATTTACTTACATTTCTAGTATTTTATTACTTGATGGAACATACGTATTTGTTCAACCTTCGATCCTCTTTCCATTTTCAACTTGTGTTTTCTTGTGAAAAATGCTGGAGGAGAGGAGGGGAATCAGAAGTAGGAGAGATTTTGATTGAAGAAGATGGCCTTTAAGATCACATGAGTTAAAAAGAATTCTGATAATTTAATGTATGAGAGTTTATTAGGCAGAATTTTCTTGAATTTCATTTTTTTTCCCCTACATCTTTGAGGGGGAAAATATAATATCAGATCTTAAAGGAAAAAAGAAGTCTCAAAAAAGTGGCCTGAAGCATCTAGTAAAAAGACTGAGGCAAAGGAAGGCATACAGTTTTTCTTTTTTGATAGCTTAGGAACTGCTTATGACTACTGGTTTGGGGCTTTCTGGAGCATTTACTTTCTGGAGCCAACTCTTTCTTCCCCCGCCCCATTCCCACCATCTGCTTTAGTCACTTGATTGCAAAACTCAAACGATGGGTTGGAGAAGCTATTAAGAAGTGAAATAAAGCTGCATGAGAAAAAGCAGATTTTAAAAACCAGTTTTGTTGGCTTGAGGCATCATGCTACCAGAAGGCCATTTGTACCCACATATGAGGATACTTGTAACCTCTGAAACATTTGCTTCTAAGTCAGAAGTCTCGTATGAGCCTTGGATTCATGGTGTTAGAAGCCAGTATCCTAAAACTGGTCCCTGCTTACTAGATTCTAGAACTGGGCAATCATTCCATCACCCTGCAGGCCCTGTGAATGCCCACATCTGACCAAGAGTGCTTTTCTTAGGAATAATGAGTGCAAACAACTGTTCTAGGACCATTGTAAACACCAACACATACAAGTTTGCAACTATTCAGAACCATGGGAGCAGTGGCAAGAAAGAGAAAGTTAAAAGCTCATTTAAATTTGCGTTAGAAATGAGGTCATTGTCTAATATGTTTGTGACTCCAAATAATAATTTGATCATTACATTATTAAGAACAGTATTTGTTCTTTGACTCTTGAATGGCATACTTCATTCTTCTTCTTACTATGAGTTTCTGCAGGAGGTAGTAGTTTTATGTTCCTCTCTAGGTCCCACAGTGCTGTGTCAATGGATTTGCAGAGCAGTTGTTAATGAATGACAGTTGAAAACCCAGAGGTGGTTTCTTCATAGTTCCATAAGCTAATGACTTATTAAATAAAATTAATTGATTGGTAATTCCACTGGATTAGCAAAATCAGCAGGTCAATAGGATAGTGCAGACAAAGTCAAGATATGGCTTTTAAGCTCATATCTTATGAGTTTATGAGTATGCAATTGTGTTTTTAGGGAGGATTTTGCAAGGCAAAAAAAAATGGTTTATCAGAGATACATAAATAATCAGAATATTTCTGATGAAGAACTGGTAAAGGTAAAAAAATTTTGGGTGGTGGAGTACAAAAGAAATACAATCATAGCTTTTGGAAAAGCTTCCTAGAGCAGTATGAAAAATAAGAATACCTTGCTTTTTAAGGTTTGTGTCACCTAATTCTTTTCTAATTCCTAATGTCTTAGACATTTCTACAACAAAATACCACATCTTTTATACCAAGGCCTTTCTCATCTGAGTAAGTCTTTTGGGCAGCCTGGGATAACTTATAAAAGACTAAGGCGTGTCTTGAGAAAGTCAGGGATCTGCAGAAAAGGGAACAGTGTGGTGACTCAAGCTCATCTCAAAGGATTCCTTCAGACCCAGATCAGAGGCTCCCTTTCCTGTGGTCTCATCTTCTGTCTTATACTCATGGTATCAACATGTACACTTAAGTGTTTACTATTTCAGATTTCCAGACTTCTAGCTGTAACTTGTCGAAGAAAATCTCAGTTGAAAAGGGTAAGACAGAAGGGAGCAAGGCTGTAGGATCCACTAAAGGTTTCCAAGTCCCCTGCTCATAGTGTCCTCCCTCTGATCTCGGTACATCCTCATGGCCACCCTGTGAGGACAGTGGTCTGGTCACTTCCACATCACACGTCATATCCGGGCTGACTAGATCTAAATAAATGAGGACTTCCCTTAGCTCATGAAGGACAGAACAAAAATTTGGTAATTCTACCAACTTAGATTTTGTTTTATAATCATAATTTCAGTTATTTTCCCCTGCCAGGAAAGAATTTTCCTGTCTAATCTCAAAAATCTTAGCATCACATTTCCCTCAGGTTCAAATTTGAGTTAAAACCTACCATTTAAGGGTGTCTGGGTGGCTCAGTTGATTAAGCATCTGCCTTTGGTTCAGGTCATGATCCCAGGGTCCTGGGATCAAGTTCTGCATCAGGCTCCCTGCTCAACAGGGAGCCTGATTCTCCCTCTTCCTCTGCCCCTCCCCTTCCTCTGCTTGTGCTCTCTCTCTGAGACAAGTAAATAAATAAAATCTTTAAAAAAAATAATAAAAGAGTAAGGGAGAGGACAATCTTTTTCTTTTTATGTCTTTTATTTCATATCAGAAAACCAATTTTAATGAATGCTTTCATATACCAATGTCACTGTTCAGAGAACAAAGATTTTTTTTTTTTTTACTTTTTAATTTAAATTCAATTTAATTAACATAGACTGCATTATTAGTTTCAGAGGTAGAATTTAGTGATTCATCAGTTGCATGTAACACCCAGTGCTCATTACTTCAAGTGCCCTCCTTAATGCCCTGACCCAGTTACCCCATCATTCCACACACCTCCCCTCCAGCAACCCTCAGTTTGTTTCCTATAAACCCTCAGTTGGTTTGCCTCCGTCTGTTTTCATCTTATTTTATTTTTCCTTCTTTTCTCCAATGTTCACCTGTTTTGCTTCTTAAATTCCACTTGGGAGTAAAACCATATGGTATTTGTCTTTCTCTGGCTGACTTATTTCACTTAGATAATACTCTCTGGTTCCATCCACTTTGTTGCAAATGGCAAGATTTCATTCTTTTTGATGGCTGAGTAATATTCCATTGAAGATATACCACATCTTCTCTAACCATTCATGTGTTGATGGACATCTAGGTTCTTTCCATATTTTGGCTATTATGGACATTGCTACTATAAACATAGGGGTGCAGGAGCTGTTTCAGATCACTATGTTTATATCCTTTCAATAAATACTTAGTAGTGCAATTGCTGGGTCATAGGGTAGCTCTATTTTTAACTTTCTGTGGCATCCCCATAGTGTTTTCCAGAATGGCTGCATCAGTTTGCATACCCACCAACAGTACATCAGTTTCTCTGCAACCTCAACAACATTTGTTGTATCTTGAGTTGTTTATTTTAGCCATTCTGACTGATGTGATGGGGTGTGATGTGATAGCTCACTGTGGTATCTTATTGTGGTTTTGATTTGTATTTCCCTGATGCCAAGTACTGAGCATTTTCCATGTGTCTGTTGGCCATTTGTGTATCTTCTTTGTTAACCTGATTTTGAAAAGTGGAGTTCCTTTTGCATTTGTGCTGCATTCCATTGGTCACCAGACCAACCCTGGTGAACTGTATCAGGGAACTCGACAAGGATGTGAATACCATGCAGTGGGACTCTATTGCAGGCATCTCAGATTTTGGCTGTAACTAGATCATGAACCCAGGTAGTTTGACCTCAGTGCTTGGGCTCTTTACCACAATGTTGAGAATAACTACAGAACACACATTTATGAATATTCATACATTTCCTAAGGGCAGCATGAGGATATTGGTGGAGTTCATGGATATTCCATGATTATTTGTTAAAGAACACCTGAAAACGTGAAGGAGATGAAAATATTTATCAAAGGCAGTAGACACTAAATTTCCAAAGAGTCCAGATGTTATATAGATCATCGCAGAAAAGACATAGTAAGGAGAGGTAGAATGAGAAATCATTTCAGTTAAATTCTTTTTACTTCAAAATTTTATCTTTAATTTTTCTACCTCTCCTCCTCAACACATCTCTCAACTCTGTCAAGTACCATGTTGAGAAATACCTACAGAGGGTTTTATTTCTTAAAATTGTAGCTTAAAAAAAAATCTCTACTTTAGATTTCCTGTAGATTGTATTTAGTGTCCACATTTTTAAGAATGTTGTAAAAGCTTTCCAGTATCAATATGCCCTGTTCAAAGAGCTAACTAATTCGGTGAGGGAATTTCTACTTGAAAAATCTTTGTGCATCAGTGTGAGATATAAATTCAATTGTCAGCAAGCTGTGTCAGAGCAGATTTCTTGTCATATTTGACCATAGAGCAGAGATTTATTGAAAATTCTTGATGATATCGGTTTCTGAGTTGTTTTACATAAACATAGCAGTGCAGTGAATGCTTTGAACTGTAATGTGAGGGAGGGAGAGAGAGAGAGAGAAAAAAAAATGTGTGTGTGTGTGTGTGTGTGTTTCTGGCTCTCAACCCTGACATGTAGGAGAAAAATACCAAACGGCATTTCAGTACATAGTGTTGTATCCAGCTTACTTTAGAATGATGATTTCTGCAACAACCATCTTCTAAGTAGGTGTAGACTTCTGTGCCCTTTCAGAAATGAATCATGAATCAAAATACTTCAAAACCAATGCTTTGGAATACAGACTATTCTATTTCATGCTAGGGAACAGACAATGGGAATTGTTGAGATCCAGAAATATACAATAGGTTTATTATTTTTAAAAGAACTTTTATTATTTGCAAGCCATTTGTACCCAGGTCAGTAGTGAAAATTCCTTTCTTCCATAATGAAAGACTTGGAACTGCAATATAAATTTAGTCTCTTGGCTTCTCTGAGTTCTCTGATTTTATATTCTGTGGCTTGCCAAATTATTTTATGTTTTTCTATTCAAGTTTATTCAACTCTAACTCCAAGGAGATATTTATGAAATTATTTTTCCCTAAATGTATTATAAAATATTGGTTATGTTCACATAATGATATTGATAAGGAAATGTGCACAATTTGTGGAGTGGATGCCTTCTATATCTAAGGGAAACTATCATTGTCACATTTATTTATGAGTAAAAATTGTCAACCCAGAGACAGCTTTACAATCTGGCAATCAACATTAATGGCTACGCAGTGATCCCATTTGATCAGTAAGATGGGTGAAATCATTAAATTGACTGCCTTGGGAGATGAGAGTTTAAGTTTCCTAAATATAGACATTATGTTATCATATGGCTCTTATTTACAAATGTATTCAAGTCCATTATTATTACTATTATTACTAAAGTATCTGTACACCCCAGGAAACTAAATAATATATCAAACCACTTAAATAGTCTCCAGTGGGTTAAAATGACAGATTTCAAAATATTACTTCTAGAAAATCCTTCTTATTAACTCACTTGAAAAATATAAAGTATCTCTAGCACTGTACTGTGAGAGATAGAAAGACTACAAAATTATAACCTCTTTCTTTAAGAGATTTATAATCATTTTAGCTAATATCTGGCTTGAGTCTCTGACTCTTTTTATAATTTTCCTGTCATCTTTTTTTTCTTTTCCTTTTTTCTGGAGTCTGTTCATGTGTTTATTTACCCACCATTTACTCTTGATAAAATATCTTTAAAGACATTGTGCTATGTACCACTTATTTTCAAATTTTCCATCAATTCTTCCCAAAAATAATTTAGAAAACTTTGTAACACCTCAAGAATTTTTAATTTAACATTTAAAACACTTTGTTATAAATATCTGTGAAGGATGTAATTTCTTTAGTATACTACTCTTTTACATAAATCCAAATGCACGGAAATACCATAGCAATTCAATATCCACCATCATCCATTTACAAAATATATGAGGAAGCATCTCTCTAACAGAGAAAAATTTGGAGTGCCTGGGTGGGCTCAGTTGTTAAGTGTCTGCCTCTGGCTCAGGTCATGATCCTGGCGTCCTGGGATCAAGCCCCACATTGGGCCTCCTGCTCATCCAGAAGGCTGCTTCCCCCCTCCTACTTCCCCTCTCTTGCTGTCTTTCTCTCTGTGTCAAATAAATAAAATCTTTAAAAAAAAAAAAAAGTTGGTGGACTTTAAAAAAAAAACAGAAAAATGTATACATGTTTCTCCTTGAACTGGTATCTACAATTCATTCTCCCAACAGAATAATACACAAATATAATCTGTCTTTATGTCTTTTATTGATCATCTATCTTATTTCTTTGCAGTATTATATTTTAATAAGCTGAAATTATTTGTTTAATTATTATAAACTTATGTGAGCATAGCTTTAGGTTTAACTGCTAAGGTTTTTTTCTTTAGGGTTAACATTACAATTAGTATTTCTGTACAATTGTGTTTAAAGGAAGATTTTATTAGCATTCTATCACTTAATGACACAAATGAGGCTTTTTCTGCATAATTACTGGATACATTTGTGGATGAAAGTACTTAATGCATCAGTTCTATTCCAGTGTTTTATTCACCTAAACACTGAGAAATTTTGTTTGTATATATGTGTGGGTGAGTGTTACAACAATGAGAAATTTATAGCACTCAATGATTTGAACCTCCTAATTACATTCCAGAATCATACTGTGAACTCTCATCTGAAGTTATTTTTCATAATATTTCAACTAACTGGATATTGTCCTCCAGTTATGCTGGAAGTAAAAATTTTAGAAACTGCCTGACTTTCATAAGTATTTGTTACTCAGTCAAGCTATTTGCTTTCTCATTTTTAAGAGGTTCATCTATAAGAAACTTCACCAAGATTTATAGAATAATTATAGAATACATCTGCAAATTTTTTCCATGAAGTACTTCATATAATACCATATATTATGACAGGATTGGAAACATTGAAGCATCACTTTCAATATGCTGTTACCAATATAATTTTTTGAAAAATGTTTTTATTCTCTTAAAATCTATATAGTTTGTATTCATTTCATGGAAAATACGCATCATTTAACCTACTTAAAAGTTAATCCTTATTTTGAAACCAATACTTTTTTTCAATTGTTCAATTCAGATAAACATGTTAACATATATTTCAAGGAGTATTATAAATACACTGAAAAATAAATTCCAGAATGCAATTTCAAAAGCTGTTTTACTAGAAGCAGCCCTTTTGATTTGAAGTGTTTATGTTTAATGTAATGAATCTTCATTTTAAGTTAGAAAAAAATATTTTTAAATCTACATGTTGTTTCTAACTAATTTAAATAATGCAATATCATCCGTATCAATGATCATGAAGTTACTTATGTAAGAGTAATATGATAAAAAGAAAGGTTCTCCTGTGGTAAATGAGCACGCTCATGCATGTTAAACTCCAGTAATTGACATTACTGGAGTGTAATTAAATAAAAATAATGCATATAATAGAACTAACTTTATTGATGTAATAGAAATATACTGCTGAAGATCATTCTAGTATCTAGTTTAGATTGTATTTTTTGTTAATAAAAAGTAGGGAATTCTAAACATTTTATGAGATGATGTAAGATGAAGAGTGACTGCAATCAGAATCAATATTTTATAATGTGACATAGTTTAATAGATATTGAATAATGCTCAATACACCTAGGAAATATTATCTAAGATATTGATCTGTGGGTTTAAGCCAGCACCACTGAAAACTGTTTGGTATTCCTAGACAACATTTAGTTATATTTAAATTAACGTGTCACTAAATTGTACTGTTTTGCTGTTCAAAGGCATTTTCTTCCCATTTAAATAAAAATCTCAAATATGATTATTTAAATAAGAATCTTAAATATGATTATTGCTTTTTTCTCTCCAGAATCTCTCTCAAAAGCATTACATTCTTTCATGGAAGTAACAGAAAATTCCTATTTCCATTGCTCACTTTACACAACATCTTCATTTTCTAATCAACCCAACATATTCTAATGCCACAGTTCTTGCTTAGGAAAGAGAAAAAGGCAAAAAGAAAACAAAACAAAACAAAAATCAGAAGGCCTTAATGGGGCTTTGCAGTGGCTCGATTCATTATTTGAAACTGTGGGAAGTTTGAAATCTCAGGGTAGTGCTCTCTGTAAGGGACTGGAAGAGGCAGCTGTCTTTCTTAGAGTAGGAAAGGAACTGTGGAAAGAGAGGCAAGTAAGGGAACCTACATGACACTATTGATGAAGTTCTAGAACCTAGGTGACATGGCAGTCAGGGCTGCCTGAGGGATGCTACACATAGGACTGAGGGGGAGTGGATGGGGGAGGGGTACAAGGTGCCAGCTTTTGCTTTGTCCTCAGCCAGCCTTGTGCTCCCTCATCACTATGATGAGTATTTGTAGGTTTGAAGATGTGAAAATGTAGCCCTTTCCTCTTTTCTTTGTTAGGTGGCTACCTAAGAAAAATAATAATAGGGGCGCCTGGGTGGCTCAGTAGGTTAAGCCTCTGCCTTCTGCCTAGTTCATGATCTCAGGGTCCTGGGATCAAGCCCCACATCAGGCTCTCTGCTCAGCAGGGAGCCCGCTTCTTCTCTCTGCCCACCTCTCTGCCTACTTGGGATCTCTGTCATATAAATAAAATCTTAAAAAAAAAAAAGAAAAGAAAAAAATAATAATAACAACACCTTTTTTTTTTTTTTTTTTTTTTGCAGCTGTCGTGAGTGCCATCCCTGTGCCTACCCTGGAAAGTGCCCAGTACCCAGGAATCCTCCCGTCTCCCACGTGTGGATACCCGCACCCGCAGTTTACCCTCCGGCCCGTGCCATTCCCCACACTGTCTGTGGACCGAGGTTTCGGAACAGGAAAAAGTCAGTGTAATGCATTTTCCTTTCTTTTTACTAAGAAATGGATAAAAACCAAGGACGTCTTGTTCAATGTATAGCATTTTGACATTCTCATTTACCTCTGCTCTGGGTCAAAATCAGAGGACTGATTCTCTGGCAGCCTTTCCACAGCACTTTCCATGGACAATATGGGTAGCTGTGGGGAAACAAAGCTTAGTAAAGCAATGATGTGTTGGGTGCTTGAAATTCATATGTTTCTGTCAACTAGGGAATGACTAATCAAGTGACTGTTCTCCAGCATATTCTTATGTAAGTGTCCGTTGGTTATATTTAAAGGTATCTCATTGATTCCTCATGGACCAATGCTTAAATGAATACTTTAGCCTTCTTAAATCCATTAAGCAAGATCTTTTGATTTTTTAATTAATAATTGTTGGAGACGGAAAAAAATTTCCAAAGGAGTATTTCATTTGTTTTTGTATTATTATTTTTCTGATTTTAATGAGATAATAGTTGACATATAACATTGTGTAAATTTAAAGTTTAGAATGTGTTGATTTGCTACACTTACATATTACAGAATGGTTACCACCATAAAATTGGTTAATACCCTCCTCACGTTATATAATTTCCATTTCTTTTTTGTGGTGAGGTTTTAAATGTACTTTCTTAGCAACTTTCAAGTATACAAAACAGTATTATTACCTATAATCACTATGCTGCACATTAGACGCCCAAGTTATAATCACTTATAACTTGAAGTTTGTACTCTTTGACCAAGATCATTCTTTTTTTCTCTGTCCCCCAGATCCTGGTAACCACAATTCTAGTTGCTATTTTTATGAGTTTGTCTTTTTAGTTTCTATATATAAGGGATATCATACAGTATCTTTCTTTTCCTGACTTTTTTCACTTAGCATAATGCCCTCAAGGTCATCCATTTGTTGCAAACAGCAGGGTGTCCTTCTTTCTCATAGCTGAATAATACTCCATTTTGCATATATACCATATCTTCTTTATCTACATCCATTGATGGATGCTTAATTGTTTCCATACCTTGGCTATTCTGAATAATGCTACAGTAAGCATGGGAGTGTGTGTATATCTTCAAGATCTCGTTTTCATTTCTTTTGGATAATACCCAGAAGTGAGATTTCTGGATTATAAAATAGTTCTATTTTTTTAATTTTTTTTAGGAAACTTCATACTCTTTTCCAAAGTAGCTGTGCCATTTTACATTTTCAGCAACAGTGCACTCTTTTGTCCGTGTCTCTTTTGTCTTTTTGTTGATAGCCATTCTAACAGGTATGAGGTGATATCCCATTGTGATTTTGATTTGCATTTCCCTGATAATTAGTAAAGTCAAATACCTTTTCCACATATTTGATGACCATTTATATGTCTTCTTTGGAAAATGTATATTCAGTTCTTCTACACTTTTTAATCCAGTTTTTTGCTATTGTATTGTGTGAATGTGTTACATATTTTAGAATGTGTTACATGTTAACCCTTTATCAGATATGCAGTTGGCAAATATTTCCTCCCATTCTGTAAACTGCTTTTCATTTTGTTGATAGTTCTCTTTTAGCTGTACAGAAGCTTTTTAATTTGATGTAATCCCATTAGTTTATATTTGCTTTTGTTGCTTTAGCTTTTTGTTGTCAAATCCAAAAAGTCATTGCTAAAACCCATGTCCAGGAGATTATGCCCTATGTTTTCTTCTAGTTTTACAGTTTCAGGTCAGGTCTTACATTCAAGTCTTTAATCCATGTGAATTCATTTTGTGTACAGCATAAGAAATCCAGTTTCATTTTTTTAAAAGAGGCAATTCCGTCTTCTCAATGCCATTTATTAAAGAGACTATTTCCCCTGCCCCTGTATTTTCTTGGCTTTTGGGCGTAAATTCATTGACCATGTATACATGGGTGTATCTCCAGGCTCTCCCATACTGTTTGACTATTATAGCATCTTAATATAGTGTGAAATCAGGAAATGTGATGCCTCCAGCTTGATCTTCTTTCTCAGTACTGTTTTGGCTATTTCAGGTCTTTTCTGGTTCCATACAAATTTTGAGATTTTTGTTCTATTTCTGTGAAAAATGGCATTGGATTTTTGATAGGGATTGCATTGACTATGTAGATAACTTTGGGTAGTATAGAAATTTTAACAATATTAATTCTTTCAAACCATGAGCATGAAATATCTTTCCTTTTATTTATGTCTTCTTCAATTTCTTTCATCAAAGTCTTATAGTTTTCAGTGTAAAGATCTTTTACCTCCTTGATTAAATTTATTCCTAAATGTTTTATTCTTTTTGACACAATTGCAAATGAGATTGTTTTCTTAATTTCTCTGATAGTTCAGTGGTAGCACATATGAATGTAACTGATTTTTGTGTATCAATTTTATATCCTGAAAGTACTATTTGATTTGGTTTAAGGAAAGTAAGTATGGACAGAGACTCCCAATCTATTATATACACCCCGGTGGTTTCTCTTATGCCATTTGACTTTTTTTTCCTTCAAGAACAGCATTTTAAAATTGATTTTATGGCTCTCTTCTCTTGGTTAGGAACAGGTGACTCAGCAGCTCATGTGAGATAGGATGTTTTGTAATAGATAAGATGGTAACAACAATAAAATATATTTGTGAGGTAAGCTATATTTTTTTCTAGCCTAACAGGAACAGCTCTAAGAAATCATAAATCCTCTAGATGTAGCAAGGTTAGAATTAAAAGGCATCAAAAATCTGCCAAAAGAGAATTAGATTTATTTTCCCTTTTCTCACTGCACGTCATGTCTACAGAATAGAGTTGTGTGCAGAAACTCAGGAAAAATGGTTTCCCAAACCATATTGAAGAGAATTAAATGAGAAAGATATGGGAAGTCCAAAAAGAAAAATTTCCAAATCCCAGGACAGCTAGGAAGGTGATTCTAGTCAAAGAATTCAGAACCACGGGTCCCTTCTTTAGCTTCTGAAACAAAACTAGCAGAAAATAAATGATCATAGTTTTTGTTTAGTTTCTCCTCATCGAATCACCGTCTACTATTTTCTTTTGATTTCATCTATATCCTCTGACTTTAGAAGTGTGAGAAGAATGTGTAGAACGACCTTTATCTCTTGACTACACAAGACCAAGTCAAGCCAAAGTTCAGTTTTTTTAAGGAAATTAACCATTTTGTTTTATTTTTGGTGTATTCCTGTCATCTCTTTTTCTCATTTAAAGGCATAGTTTCCTTCTGAGAACTCAGCATCCCATTACTCTTTTCTTTTTCTCTTGATTCGGTGCAATGTGGAAAACCATCACATTGAATCCTAGGCATAATCATTCCAGAAGTTAAATTTCAATGAAAAAGAATATAATAAATGAGTTAGCATTTTTTTTCCTTTCCCCATTTGGCCATTGGCCAAAATCAGTTATATGGAGAAGCTCAGTACCAAGAGAAGTATATATTCCACCCAAAATGAACTAGAGAATTTGCAGGGGAAGAGAGGGAAGGGTGAGTTGTGAGCAAATAATATAGTTTGTCCAAGATTACCATACACCATCAGGATGGTCTGAATCACTGTTTCTCATCTCAGAGTCCATGCACATTCTTCTACCATGAATGTAGTTGTTTCTTAGGCTGCCATCACAAGGTACCATAAACTCGGTGGTTTAAATGACAGAAATTTATTCTCTCATAGTTCTGGAGGCTAGAACTCCAAACTCAAGGTGCTGTCAGGGTTATGTTCCCCCCAGAGTCTCCAGCGGTGGATTTATCTTTGCCTCTTCCAGCTTCTGGTAGTCCTAGACATCCCTTGGCTGTGGCAGCGTAACTCCAGTATCTGCCTCTTTCACATGGCTGTCCTCCCTTTGCCTGAAGAGGTCTTAGAGACCCAGACCTCCAAGGACATATTTGGGGGCCAGAGAGCAAAGTTTTGGGTTTTTTTTTTTTAAATTCATGAGGAAGAGAGAGTGTGAGAGAGAGAGAGGCGGAGGCAAAGGAAGAAGCAGGCTCCCCGCTTCTGCATTGGGATCCCAATGCAGGGCTCGATCCCAGGGGCCTGGGATACAGATGTTAAGCCAGCTGAGCCACCCAGCTGCCCAGGGAACAAACTTTTATGAAGAGAACTGGTCTCCCAACCTCCAATACCTGTGAATGCGACCTTATTTAGAAAGAGGATCTTTTCATATGTCACCAAGTTAAGGTGAGCTCATGCTGAGTTAGTGTGGGTCCTAATCCCATATGCCTTGTGTCCTTAGAAGAGAAGAGACAGACACACAGGGAGAAGATGGCCGTGTGACAACAGAGGCAGAAGCTAGACTGATGCATGCAAAAGCCAAAAAACAATAAATAAACTAAGTTAAAATGTGTTCTTATTTGTGGTTAAATACTGCAGATTTGTTTATGTCTGTGGTTAGAGTCTCATGTAGCACTCTTGTGCAGGACTTTGATAGAGCAGGCTGTGTATATGTGGGGACAGAGCGTATACTGGAAATCTCTGTACCTTTCTCTCAGTTTTATACTGAACCTAAAACAGCTCTGGTAGAAATAAATAAATGTGTGAATGAATAAGTAAAGATATAAATGAATAAAAGAAAAATTTGGTCTTTTTAGTAATTTTTAAAACTTTTGTTAATTTATTTAAAAGTAAGGATTATTAAATAAGGGTAGTTATAGAACTATAATCCATAATGTAAACATAAAATATATAATGCAATTAGTATATAAAGTTATATAAATAAAGGTTCACTAAAGAGGGCTTAGCTTAGGGGCACTTGGGTGGCTCAGTGGGTTAAAGCCTCTGCTTTCGGCTCAGGTCATGATCCCAGGGTCCTGGGATCGAGCACCGCAGGGAGCCTGCTTCCTCCTCTCTCTCTGCCTGCCTCTCTGCATACTTGTGATCTCTGTCTGTCAAATGAATAAATAAAATCTTGAAAAAAAAAAAAAAAGAGGGCTTAGCTTGGGTGCCTGGGTGGCTCAATCGGTTAAGCAGCTACCTTCCACTCAGATGATGATCCCAGGTCCTGGGATGGAGTCCCACACTGCATGCTCAGCAGGGAGTCTGCTTCTCCCTCTCCCTCTGCCTGTTGCTCCCCCTGCTTGTGTGCTCTGTCTCTCTCTCTCTGTCAAATAAATAAATGAAATCTTTTTATAAAAAGAGTGCTTAGCTTAATTTTTGAACTTGATATAAAATCATAAGACACAATTTTAGATCCCAGCCAAAACTTCACAGATTTTTAAAATATATATTCATTCATGCATCAGGTAATTTTTTAGCAAAAGGAATGTACAATGTGAAAGAAATAGAGAGGAATATGTGCTTCCATGTGATAGCTTAGGAAAGGAAAAGAAATAAGTACCCTCTTTTCTAGGAAACCAAATATTCTCTAAATCACTGTCAGAACCATTTAACTTCCAGCCATTCAGTATCTGTTCTAAATGCCTTAGAGACCACTAAACATCCCTGTTCCTTCTCAAGCGAAAACATTTCATGACTCTGGCTGGAGATATCTTATTAGTCACCTTGAGAAACAACAAAAGTCACACACAGGAAAAGAAAAAACTGTGCCAAGTGTGGAGGCTCTCCTTCCTCCAAAGTTACCTGAAAGACCTTTGAGTTGCCCAAGAATCACTAAATGAATCACATAAACTCTGCTTCGAGAGAGCTGTTCCTTTCTGAAAGTCACAAATAAAGCTGAACTTCTCTCCTACCAAAAGAAAAAGAAAGTTGTAGGAGATCATTTATTTGCATTACACACATTTGGTTATCCACTGATAAAGACTTATATAATTCTGGTGGACAGATACCTCCTCATTCTACTAACAAGCCATAGTTCTGGTCTTAGCTTCAGTAGTTCAATAAGTCTTGTTCCTGGGGAACAAGAAACAGTGCCATATTTTGAAAACTTCAACCAACAGATAGTCTTGAGGCCCCATTTCTACAAGTCACTATAAACCTGGTGCCCCCATTTTCTCATCCTTGAAAGAGGTAGATACCAGAGATTAGGCAATTTTTTATCATTCCTTTCAGTGTGGGTGTTGCCTTAGTGAGAAGGCTGGTCAACCTCACTCATGTTATTTTTCTGTCCCAACTCTCCCCCCAATTGGAAATCCAATAATAATGGGACTTAACCTAGATAGAATCATGGGCATAGTTGAGTTTATAAATTTCTCTATAGGGACTATGCAAAAATTCACACTATCAGAAACTGGGGTTACTCAGGAATATTGCACAGTTTTTGTTCTGAGATTAATGAGTGAATTGGGTTCCTTAAGTGTTCATGTCTCAAAGTCTTTGTGTAGAGCTACTGGCATGCTCTATTTCTTTCAAATACTACAATTTGCAATAGAAGAAAAATGCCCATTTCCATTTTTGCAATATTTTTGCCAGTCATTCTATAGCAATTATTTATGTGTTGACATTAATTATTATAAAGCACCTTGAAATTCAAATCTGCTGTGTAATTGTACGCTATTTGTACAATGGAGTTCCACCATTTCATCATTTGAAAACGAGTGCCTTGCCAGCACTTCCTTGATTCTTCCTTTATTTTCTGAATTGCAGGAAGGCTGTGCTTCATGGGCAAAGGGAGGTGTTTTTTTGCTTTCCAAGCTCTGAAATACCATGTCACTGAGCCAATTCGCTTCATATAGGTGTCCTGATACTGGCAACTGAACTGGCCAAAGGACTCATCTGACACGAGGGCTTTGCTCCAGGGGAGCCATGGCTATCGTATTTAAGAGGTTTGATTCCCTCAAATGTCAGCCAGTTCTGAAAAGCATTTCTTTTGCTCCACATAAAATACGAGAATTATGAATTGACTAAAGAAAACCTTGCCCATTGTATTAGATATTAAGCAAACATCATTTTCAACAAAATAGAACTAGTTCCTTACAGATTAGTGATGCATTCAGTCTCCCATTCCCACTTAGCACATTCAATTAGGCACTTACCTTTCCACTGTGTGTGGTACTAAAGATTGATTTTGCCAGTGAGCTGGTCCATCTGTGCGGAGCTACCATTATTCCCTCAAATGTGTTCCCAGTGGGAATCATGGTGACCACCTGAAGACCTAGGGATGGAGGACTGGGCATGTGTAGAATTTGTGTCTTTAGAGATGCCAGTGAGCAATGCCATTAAAGAGAATAGGAATGGGAGTGACCCCCAAATATTCCATGATGTCATCAAAATTTCTCTGAAGCCTGAGGTTTTTGAGAAACTAAATTTTATTTTTGTGTGTGTGAGAAACTAAATTTTAGAAGACTAAAAAAGTGCATGTCAATTTTGTTAAGTCTAATGTCAATAATATTTTAACATAAATCTTTTTCATTTCAAAAATGTAGAAGAAATAGAATATGAAAATATGAAGGAAGGAATAAAAAACACAAAATATATCATTATTTCTTTAATGGCTAAAGCAGTTTCTAAAATATGATATGGATGTATTACAATCCATCTCCAATACAGTTACTTAGGGCAGATTTCTATGGAAATTGTGAAATTTCTTTCCCTGGAAAGATATTCTTAATATGGTAGTATGCACCTGTAATAAAAACCAACCCATTGGTAATGAAGAGGGACCCAGATATAGGTTCCTACAACCTCTTCTCTCTGAGCTAGAGCTAAGAAATACTGTTATTTGGATATTGACCATTGGTCATTTTCTCCCTTAGATTAAATATGAGTCCAGACTAAAACTGGTATAATTTTCTTTGCCTGTAACACTATATTGTCAACCATCTAATTTATGCAGTCTTTAAAGTTTTTATTTGTTTGTTTATTTGTTTGTTTGTAATCTCTACACCCAATGTGGGGCTCAGACTCAATGACCCTGAGGTCAAGAGTCACATCCTCTTCCAACTAAGCCAGCCAGTTGCCCCTAAGAATATTAAGGAGGGAGAAACAAGTGTTCTTGTATTCAATCAAGACTGCATAATTTGAATACAAGAACACCTGTTTCTCCTTTTTCCTCTTCTTCTTTTTTTTTTAAGATTTTATTTTATTTATTTTTTTAATATAATTTTTTATTTTTTATAAATTTTTGAGTAATCTCAGTGCCCAGTGTGGAGCTTAAACTCACAACCCTGAGATCAAGAGTCCTTAGAGTCCCACCATTTTTTTTAAAGAGTTTTATTTTATTTTATTTAAGATTTTATTTATTTAGTTAGTTACTTGACAGAGAGTGAGCATAAGTAGTCAGAGTAGCAAGTAGAGGAAGAGGGAGAAGCAGGCTCTCCACTGAGCAGGGAGCCCAGTGTGGGGCTCCATCCCAGGACCCTGGGGATCATGACCTGAGCTGAAGACAGACACTTACCCAACTGAGCCATCCAGGTGCCCCAACAATCCTACCATTTAACCTTGATATTTTGTATGCATGTGCCCCTCCCCTCCATGATAGGGCTTCCTAGCTTAGAGATAGGAAACTCCTCTTGCCAGAGTTCTATCAGTTTGCTGTCTTGATTACATTTTCTTTGAAGAAATCTTTTATCAAGTCTTTGCCTGTTTACCAGCTCTGGTTGCTAGGTGGCCATATCCTATCCTCAGCCAACCCTATGTGTCCCCTGCCTCTGTCTTTGATTAGGGTAAGTCCGGAGGCTTCTCAATGACCCAGAGGATCTCTAGCCCTTTCTGAATATAGAAAAATGAGACTTAATATCAAACACCCTCTGAAGGCACATTTCATTCCTGCATATCTTTAATAGAATGTCTTGATCTTTGGTGACTTGAATCTCTACTCTCTTCAGAATTATCATTTTCTTTCTGGCTCCGCTGCCCTTTGCTGACCTTATGGAGCCTTCCAGAGAATTGTCTCAAAATTATCTCACAAACTAATTATGTCAAAATAGTTCCTGGTTAAAAATTCTCTTCCAAAAGTGAGATATGCTATCTTCTGTCACTGCATTTTTTTCCCACTTACTCAGTGGAACTTTCTTTAAAAGTAAATCATCAGAAATATCTTATTTCATCAACACTTTAGACCTTCAAAGCAGCTCTTTGCGTTTACAGTTTCACCTGGACCTGTTGATTTTGAATACGGAGGATAAAAGTCAAGTCACAGTGTTTTTATCATAAGAAACTGCCTTGCCCATATTTTAGTCCCACTGAACTGTGTTCTCTGGAGAAAAGGTTTTTTTCTGTGCACGGAGCTGTCCAAATGCCCCAAAGGCGATCACAAACGACTGTGGGAAACCTCTTCAACTACAGTAATCTGACTGAAAATTACAAGGTTTGCTACCAAAGAGGAAAAATTACAATTCTGCATTCAGGTAGCTTGTTCCAGCAAAGTCATCTCTCATATAACTTCTGAGCTGGATGTGCTTCTTTTTTGCTATGGAAGACAATGATTGTGGCTATTATTTGTATCATTTTATTAGCAATGCCTTGAACACCTGGTAGCTCTGATTTGTTTGACAGTTGACATGGCATGTTTAAATCGCAGAAAAAATTGGCATATTGGTTGGTAGATAATAATGCAGCTGTAGCTGGGTTTCGGATATTGAATTTCGCTGGCATTGCTACTTATGAAAGGAGAAATAACTCTTTTTTTCTTGCTTCATCACTTATGATTACAGGGCCCTGCCAGTTTGGGCAATAGAGTCAATGCTGTCTATATATTTTACTATTCTTCCTGCGAAAGGGATCCCTGTGTTGCTGGATCTAGTTCCACTGTTTAAAGAAGATGTGCTATTATGTCCCAGAAATGTATGAAGGAAGAGGAAGGAGAATGTTCATAACTTTCAGAAGAGATTGGCCAGATCCCGACATGTTTCTCTAAATGGAGACGCTGCAGCTGGCTTAGGGAAGGCAAGCTTTGTTCTGGAGTAATGAATGGCTTTTCTTGTCTCCATTGCAGCGGTGAGTGAAGGACCAGCCAGCCAACAGCCACCGCTGCTGCCCCCAGCACAGCCTGAGCACCCCAGCACTGAGGAGGCACCAAGCAGAACCATCCCCACGGCCTGTGTTCGACCAACCCACCCACTCCGCAGCTTTGCTAATCCTTTGCTACCTCCACCAATGAGTGCAATAGAACCGAAAGTCCCTTACACGCCACTCTTGTCTCAGCCAGGTAAATGCCTGTTTGTTCACATTTGAAATAGTTGTTTTCCTCTGTGCCTCTCCTTAAGTGTATGAGGGTTCCGGAGAAGACGGGATGCAAAAATCTGTTCACCACTGAGGTTCGTAGGGCAGCTTGTAAGTGTCTGCTTTGGCAAGCAACTGGCTGGTTATAGGTGCCTTTCATTCCTTCGGAAAGCCATTCGTGGATCCTGAACACTGCTGGAAACATTCCTGGTTCTTT
The DNA here is from genome assembly GCF_022355385.1 of Mustela nigripes. Lineage (NCBI taxonomy): Eukaryota > Metazoa > Chordata > Mammalia > Carnivora > Mustelidae > Mustela > Mustela nigripes. The sequence goes on from NC_081564.1 coordinate 70,558,324, forward strand.
AGTCGGCCACGTGGATCTTAGAATTTAAGGCTAGGCACCAAGACTAGACGAAGAGGTATAAAAGCCTGAAAAAAACACTCTTCAGAGCTATGCATGTAAACCTATAATTCCGCTTAGTAGCCTTTCAATTGTCCTCTTCCAGAGGTTCTTATTTCCAAGTTCCAGGGCCAGAAAGGAGAAAAATGCAACTTCTTAATTTTAGAAATGATAAAACAAAAACTTGGTTAGGAAGTAACATCTCTATGGTAACTGTGATAGCCTGACTTAGGAGAAATACACATTCCATCATTCAGATGATCATAATAGAGTTCTCGTTTATATTAGGTCTTCCTCCACAGTTTCTGGGTACTCTGGAGCTCACAGCTGTCAAGTCCTTAGAATTTCCTTGGTGATAAGTGGATAAAGGAATCCTTAGTTATGTTAATGAATGTGACTTTTCCTGGGTTTTTGTTTGTTTGTTTTCTTGCTTGCTTATGAACATGAACTTTGGTCAACCCCCTCAAAGGTGAGGGCCGGTTGCTAGGAAGACCAACCATGACTAGAGAGTTGGAGCTTTCAGTCTCACTCCCAACCTCCAGGGAGGGGAGAAGGGGAGGTGGAATCTGCCAAGGACCAATGACTTAGTCAAGCATGGCTATGCAACAAAGTTCCATAAAAATCTCAGAGGACAGGGTTTGGAAAGCCTCCAGGTCAGTTTACATGTGGAGATTTGGGGAGAAGGATGGGACTAGAGAAGGGATGGAAACTCTATACTCTTTCTCTGGACCTCGCTCTATGTGTCTCTTCATCTGGCTGTTGATTCATATCCTTTATCATACCCTTTAATAAATCGGTAAACATGTTTTCCTGAGTTCTGTGAGCTGCTCTAGCAAATGCATTGAACCCAAGGTGTGTGGGGCAGGGGGAGGGGGTTGGTCCTTGGAACCACCAGTTTGTAGCTAGTAGGTCAGAAGCAGAGGTAGCAGCCTGGAGCATGTGAGTAGCATCTGAAGTCAGGGGTGGGAGGCAGTTTAGTATGGCCGAATCCTTAACCTGTGGAATCTGTTACTATTTCCAGGTCGATCATCTCAGAATTGAGTTGAATTCTGAGACACCCTGCTGGTGTCTGAGAATTGGTTGCTATTGGTGGGGAAACCCCCTCCCTGCGACATTGGAATTAGGAACACTAGCCTTAAAGAATGCCTTTCTAAGAAGATCAGTTGGCAGAGATGAGAACCAGAGTGCCTTCTTCCCAATGCAGTGTTCATTTGATTGCCTCAACTGGTATCCAGTGGCACTAATCCAGAGTTCCTCTTTGTTTCTGTCAGGGATTAGGGGGCAGAGGGAGAGCAGAGAGGGGGAAAAGAAGAGGAAGGAGAAGGAAGAGAAAACGAAGAAGAAAGAGGAAAAGCCAAGGATAGGATAAAAGATAGAACAATAGATAGATAAGGAGATACATAAAGAACGACCTAGTGCTTAAAATTATTTGAAGGATTAGAATAATTCTTAACAACGCCAATATATCAAGCACAAGATAGCAAAGTTCAGGGGTCCCAAGTAAGTAGAGGTGCATAGACACAGCTGGATTGGCAATTCAGCAAATATATGTAAGTTTCTGTTATTCAGATCCATACCCACAGCAGCTGTAGTCACCGAAATAATTTATAAGACTCATAACGACTGCAACAGCTAGAAAAGCCACAATTGCAATTATGAATATTATCTAATTTAAAGAACGTTCCTTGTTCCCGGTACCATATTAAGTGATTTGTGTTAATGCTCTGTGGTGTTCTGCCTTTGCTGTGGTGTGTGGTGTGGAAGCTCAGCTACCAGCTAACGCGGGGAGGTGGGATGGAGCATAACGATGTGGGATTCCCGTCCTTGGGATGTATGAAGACTGTCCTCTCTGACACATAATCTCGATGGCTGCCATGACTTCGTTTCACAGGAAATAGCTCTCCTAACCCAAAGGAAGCCCACACTAGGATTTAAAAGAGATCTATATTGCCCAAACCCCACTCCCCACATCTATACACTCCACTCACATTATGGGCAGAGTCTGCTACTTTATAGTGCCCTGAAACTATGAGGTCTTTGCTAATCGAGACAAGGACAGTAGGAAGCAAGAAGATTCATTTAATGAAATTCCTGTGTGCCGATCTCACTGCCTGGTGATTTCTGGTTGCACTGTTTCCCACTGCAGTACCAACCAAAAGAACAGACCTCAGAAGTAACTGGTATTCAACCTTTTGTTGAACTTGAGTTCTATGCCTGGCATGTTTCAGCAGACTTGTAACACTACATTTGATCCTCAGAGCAACTTTGCTACTTTCTTAACCCTAGTTCATGGCTACCAGAATGGTGACTCAGTTAATTTACGTAATATAGTTAAGTCTGCACAACTACTGAGGGATGTATCTGTTTCTATTCTTTTTGGTTATAGCACAGGTTCTGAGGTTTGATGAACTCATTTGCACCTGTTATTTGTGTCTAACTTATTTAGTGACCAAAACAAAGATAATTTATTTAAAAACTTATTACCTCAAATCATTCAAAAACTGATAAAAATAAAAATGAGAAACATCTGAAGTAATTTTGAGTTAAGGAATACCTTTTCCTCACAAGGCTTCCTCACTCATATTTTAAATGAGGAAAGGTAAGAGGTTTAACTATTTTATGTGGAAGAACACCAGTTTCACAATACCAAAAAACTAGGTGCCAAAGCACTTTAATACTGTTAGCTACTCTCTTTAGTTGGGAGTAAAAATTAACTATGTTATCACATTGAGAAAAAAAAGAGGAAAATAAAATTGTGAAGTCACTTTTTTTTTTTAATTTAAAGGTTTTATTTATTTATTTGACAGAGATCACAAGTAGGCAGAGAGGCAGGCAGAGAGACAGGAGGAAGCAGGCTCCCCACTGAGCAGAGAGCCCGATGCGGGGCTCGATCCCAGGACCCTGGGATCATGACCTGAGCCGAAGGCAGAGGCTTTAACCCACTGAGCCACCCAGGCACCCCTGTGAAGTACTTTTAAAAGAAATTTTACCATGGCAGAAATATTTACCTTGGAACACACGCTTCGAAATCAACCCATGCTCCAGAGAACTGTGGTAACAAAGAACCCTCATTTTAGAAAGAGCATCTGACAATAGACAGAACAAAGCCCTGGCATTGTTATTTACTACTTATTGTTTTCTTCCAGTTACAGTAATAGGAAAGCGACCTTAAACAAAGTCTGACACAATGTAGCATAACTAAGCTCATTATGTCTTTAAAAGATGGGAAATAGAGTCCTTTCTGCTGTCTCTACACCTGTTCTCTCAAAAAATAAGCATATTTGAAGAGCCATTCTTTGATCTAATGCCATGTGGGCAAGATCTCATTTTCTTTGATCTCCACTGTACACTTAAGAGCCTTCTTTTTATTAACTATCTATCTAGTTTTAACTATCATTCTTGTTTTTATTTAAACTGTTTCTTAAAAACTCTCTCTTTTTTTATGCTTTCCAGTATCTCTGGGTTTGGGGGGATTATACGTTTTTTATGGTTCTCCTTTAAATGCCATCTTCCCCCCTCTCACCTTGAGGCATATCCTGCGATCACTTTGGAATTATTAAATGCTTTTCCTTTTCATGTTTCTCCTTCATTGTCTCCCTGTGATTCCTGTTCATTTCATAATGTCTTACCTCATGATTTTCAAATAAGTTCTCCCTGCATTGCTTCTGACACATGGTAAATAGTATGCTTTTAAGAAAGGGCTGATGTTTACTTATTCTAATAGAAAAAGAAAATTAGCAGACTGACAAATGTATTAGCTGTGACATTAACTACATGCTTCTTAGCCTAAAAGATGAAATACTTAGAGCTTTCAACAAATTTTAATTCTAAGAAAATCATTACTTTAGTCAAACTGATTGATGAAGTAAAGTCATTCTCTTGTCGGCTTGAAAAAAAAAATACCTCAAATAATTTTACTTCGGATTTCACAATAAAGGACTGAGTAATTTCTAATGAATTTATCTTTACTTACTGCAAGTAATTACTTTAGAATATGGTAATGTGAGGCATTGCTATAATTTTTAAAGATCACCGCAAATGAGAAGCTCCTTCTGCTTTGAAACCGCTTGAATTAGGATCAACCAAGAAGTTCTTTCCCTACTCATATTCCTGTGTGTGGATTTTTTAAGGGCAGCATCATTGATCTGTGCCTCAGTTGGACTTCCAGTAATGCATGTGGAGCTGCATTCTCAGGGTGTAGGGCAGCGCACAGTATGCAGTAACTGTCTCCACGGAGTTGGGGAGACTTTTGCGGTATTTTCATAATCGTGTAATTAGAAAGTCAGCCGGTTGTTATAATGACTGAAATTCTGTCCACCTGAAAACACAAATTCGTTCCTTCATTGTTTTTCTTTTTCTTTTCTTTTTTTTTTTTTTTCTTTCCCCCTTTCCACCTGCCGACTTAAAATTTAGTTTCCTGGACTAGAGTACTTTATGGTGTTTCTTACAATTTCATCATCCCCTCGTGATAAAGTGGTTCCGTTTCGTAATGCTTCCCAGTGAATAACTGTGCAGTCTTGACGCATTTCAGGGAGGCTCCAATCACCGCACTTTGCAAATCACAGATGCGGACGTCTAAGTGATTTGGCTTCGTCCCCTTTCAGGTTAAATAGAAAATGTTTGATGGAGTGTTGCGCTTCTGGCATTATAGATCTGACATAAATTCTACAAAGGGCCAAGATAGGGTGGTGTTTTTTTTTTTTTTTTCTTCACTAGTGAAAATTCCTTTTAGCTGTGAAATGATCAGCTGCACTTTAAATGAACCTGGATTACCAGACCATTTGTCTTCTGAGGCTGTAATTCTAAAGAGAAAGAAAATGTGACCTCTTAAATAGTGACTTTAATACTAACTAGTGACTGTTTTACAACATCGGCCCATGGAGTTCTTGCATCTTTGTAAAGGGGCTCACGGGCTTTACTGCCCTCCATTTACACACTGCGTTTTCGCATATTTTCTTGTATAAAAGCAAAAACCTAGAACATTCCAATCTTTCCAATCTTCGGGGAATCAATATGTCAGTGGACATGACAAGACCAAAACTCATCTCATTGTACTACGAAATTGAGTTTGATTTTCCTTCTGCAAAATGTGGTATGTGCTTCAATTTGTCTGAGGAAGCACAGGGGTGGGTGGAGGTGGCTGACAGTGGGCAGGAAAGTCATTTGATTTATATTTTATGGCTGGTTGGGAAATCATGTGTTCCTGCTATAACCTGATCTTTTTGACAGGCCTCATTTCAGTAAATATGCTATCACACAAAACTGCCAATAAATTACTATAACACATTAATACAATTGCTGCATTCCCTGAGCCACTTGTAGGCCACCGTAGAGGGTGTTCATCAAGGAGACCAAAGGAGTGTTTTGTTCTGCTGAAATCAGTCACAGACAGAGGTCATGGGAGAACAGACATCCTTCCACAGGTGAACCAAGATGGTCCCTTTTCAGGTCAGTCAGGTCAAATAAATCATTGGCACAGCCAAGTAGGAGATATACGTTGATTTGACATTATTGGGACCAATACCATTAATCAAGTCTGGTGGGGAAAATGACACTATCTCCTGTTACATTTCATCTCATATGTAAGATCATCTCTGTTTTCATTTATTTGTTTCTGTAGGCAGTTCCTTGAAGTTCTCCTGTCCTCATTCTTAACAGAATTTTTTTGATAGGTGAAATCTAATTTCATTTGGTCTAGACACCCTTAATTATCCCTTAGGAAAAATAAGTCAAAATTACCTCATATATCACCAATGTTTGTGACTCTGGAGCCTACTTGGTATTTTAATAAAATATTATTTTCTCTAGTATGAGGTTCCAGTATTTAAAGAGGAAAGAGCTCTTCTAATTGCCTCAAAGGGAGGGAAATGATTGCTAGAGGAAACATTAGAAGTAAGTCATGTGACTGGTGTGTCATTTATAAATGACAAAACCAAAGTCTAAAAGACTAAGCAGCTTCCCCAAGGTCAACAATTGAACTAATGGCCAAGTATAAGAATTCAGAGAAATAGAATATTGAAGAGAAACAAAGGATATTATTTAACTTCTTTGTGATGTGAATAGCTATTCTTAGTTCAACTTCCCCACCCCCACCTCAGGGCCTCTAGGATATTCCTAGTTATTAAATATCCATTAGAAAGAATTGTTGCATAGAAGGTAGTTTGAGTTATTTAGCTTAGCATTTGAGTAAATGTTGTATTCCTTCAGGTAGGCTAGATGGAAGAAAGAAGTTCTAGCAAAAGTCGTGACTACCCAGGGACTCGGGACTAGCTCCCATCTGCTTAAACTCACTTGTCCGGCCTGCCCATGTCCCTCTTCAGGACAGTAAGGAGACAGGGAGCTGACATTTGTTGCTTCCAGTACCACACACCACAGGTAGCCAAGGCTTTGGAGTCCAGCAACAAAAATAAAGAAGAATAGAACGAAGCATAAAGTGAAGATAAAAATCAAGGCACATGAGAATATTCTTCAGGTTGTGAATTAGAAAATGTCAGGGTCAGCGAGCAGGAACAACAAACAGCTGGTGTTTCTTTAGAATTGCAAAAACCTGTTGGGAGGAGGGAGGACAGTTGGGTCAAAATCTAAGTCCTTTCAACCAAACTTTTGCTCAATTAAAAAGAATAAGAGAAAATATTGCACCAGAAACAGTTATATCAATATATAAAATTGAGGTTACTTGTCAACTTAATGCAGTTAACCTCTGGGGTTAAAGTATTGAGTTACCACCTACATAATCATAAGAGAAAATGAAAAATATCTATTTTTGGAACTTCGTTACCAAGTAGACTACATACATTTGAAACATACGATTTAAGAATGTCCTTCGATTTTACTGGGGAGTGGGTGGCCCGGTGAGTGCCAGAGAATGACAAGGAAAAGGAAAAGGTTGAGCAATAAGTTGTTTTCAAAGCAGCAAACATTCCTTTCACATTTCCTAAGAATGTCATAGGTCACATGGTTAACTCTGCTATGTGAATTTTGTTTCTTATGAAACATCTTGAGGATCAAAGTGTCTTTTTCTAAAATAAGTTTACGTAAAATTAATAAGGTTAAGGTTTTAGATTTTGCCGCCTTTTATAGTTTATAAAGGACCTTTCCAAATGAGTTTATGCCTAACAGAGAAGTAACTATAATCATCATTACTGACACAGAGGGAGACACTCACAGAGGTTGAATAACTTGTAACTTCTCTAGGATCATGTGTCATTGTCCTTAGGACCTTTATGTAAGCCACAGTGAGCACTCAATAAATATCTGTGAAGCTGATCAGAATAGAATAATGAAGGTAAAAGCCAGAAATTGAATTCAGGTCTTCAATTTCAAGTCAAATGATGATTACAGGTGAAGCAAAGCAACTTGAGAGTTGGCAAGAGGATTAGAAAAGCTGAAAAATTTATGACGTCACAACCATCCGAGCCTAAGGTATTGTGTTCTCAACTATGTATGACATCTTATTCCAAAGCTGAATTAAATTGCATTGAGTGGGAAAAACAAAACAAAAACAAACAAAACAAAACGATAATAAGCCACCACCCCTGGAAAATCTATTCACTAATTTAACATCGATACTACAATGGAGAATGACATCCACCTTCTTCATAGGAAGACAGAGTGTGGCTCAGTGGAAATACAGTCCTGAGTCTTTCCATTATGCCAATTTTGGGATGAATTTTCCTCCCCCGAGTCCTACTTATTCTCATCTGTGAAATTTGATAGTCTTTCATCTCTAAAAAGAATGAAACTTATGAAATTCTAGCAGTCTTATTTACTGGAGAAACGAGGGTGTATATTCTATCTATATTTTTTCTTTGCTTTGTCAAAAAGTATGAGTAAGAGAAGGGGATTCACTCAAGTAGATACTGAACTCATAGTGTGCACTGTCAGTACTGACAGAAGTTGACGGAATTCCTTATAGTTCACCAATTAGCATCCGGTTTCTGTTCCTTCGGGAGCCAGGGGAAATTTTGGAACAAATAAAGTGTTCACATAAAACTCTGGGTTAATGGAGTATTGAAAATGTGTTGTGAAAAATCTAGCACACTGAAAACAAAAAAATCCCTGTGATATTAAAATAAAGTAAGAAAACCATTGCTAAAACCATTCAGAGCTCTCCCCTTCGGAATGTTTATAATGTTTATCTCACTAGCTGGGACTTAATGGAGGATTCAGGTGCCCTGTTAAACGTCCTGTGTATTTCATAGCTAGAGTTGATGTTCTTATTCCTAGCATCTTTTTACCAGAAAGAAAGTCAAGACTCTCAGGAAAGAATGCCTTATCTTTCGTGGTAAAGGGATTTTATTTAGCAAGCTGCTGCTACTTCCTTTCCTTCTTCCCCCTTCTTTTCCTCCTCCTCCCCCCCACCCCTTTCCACCTTCCGCTCCTTCTTCTTTTCCTCCTGCTTCTTCTCCTCCTTCTGCTTCTCCTCCTGCTTCTCCTCCCCCTCCTTCTTTTTCTTTTCTCTCTCCTTCTTCTTCTTCTTTTCATGAAAAACAAGAAGTCAGCCCTACTGACTTCAAACCAAGAGACATATTATGACCTAATTGCAGAGAGAGGCTTATAGGAATTAAGAATAATGATATTCGCAATGATACCCTTTTCACATCTACTCCCAAGTACCCTTCTTCAACGTACTTCTTCCCATTTCCCATCCTTTTACCCAGTTGTTGGGGCTGGGGTCACCTGAGCCACCGAAAGAGCAGATTTCCAATTATAATAATGCGTTGACCTAGTCTACCTTTCAAGGTTGAGATAGCTCGTTTAAAACTTGTGTTTCAGTCGGTGTTGCATGTAAAATTATAGTTATTGGTTTGTTCTCTTTTCAGCTACTCTTTGGAGTGGTGCCTCAGTTAGTTCTTTGAAATAGGTGGCTTTGTGCACAGGATCTGAGCTGATGCCTACCCCAGGGCAGGACTAAAGACAGCACAGTGGGGCCATGTGATGAGAAGTATATCCCAATCCCCTGTTCTCTTCTCTGGCAGGAGCCACATAGGACTGAAAGAGCATTTACAGGGGGGAAAAAAAAAAAAAAATATATATATATATATATATATATATATATATATATATATGAAAACTCTAGGACCCCGCTTCCTTGCTCATTGGCTGGGTTAGTGTCAAATAAGTCACTTCACCTCTTTATGCTTTCATGTCTCACCATAAATGGTGGAAATAAAATCTAGTATGGAAAGGGTTTGTTCATGTAAAATGAATTATATTAGTTAAAAATGTGAGCCCTGCATCCAGGAGCTTACGATTTGATATAAGCGGGAGACCACACTGAGGTATACATGGGTCCTGGTGAAGTCCTTATATTCAGAAGCTGTAAGATTAGGTGAAAAGGGGGTTAAAATAAATTATAAGGGTTTAGTGGCAGGTGAAACAAGATCTAACTCCAGAATGTTATATTTCACTCCCTGTGTACCCACCAGAAAGAGGGCAACCCTTGTACCCTTGCACAGAGTGGTGAGCAGGCGAGAGCAGAGGGTCTGTCTGCTCAGCGCTGTCCGAATATGGTTTCCTGAGTAGAGAGAGAAGTGTGCCCTCTTCCACTTGAACAGGTCTTGCTCTCAAATTATAAATATATCCAAAAAGCAGGAAGCTCCCACCAGACCCTTTAAATGACCAAACGGCATTAAATTATATTCCCTCTCTAATCTCTTAATCTGTTTTTACCAATTGGTATGAGAGCCCATTCTTCAAACCCAGTAAGGATTTATGTCCCAATGGTGTATAGATTTGGTGGTCACGTGCCTGACTTTTCTCTCTTAGAAACAGTGCATTTCCTAAATTGCTTCTCAGAACGAACCAGTTTAACATGACTAAAGCCCATGGAATTTCCCAGAACCCAGCTCTAATATCTGACTTAGCTCTTCCCTGCATTAACTCTCTGCAAAGAGAATAGCAGGGCAAGGAAGAATGCAAAGTAGGGAGCAAGAATTGAGCTGTTGAAAGTGGGAAAAAGAAGTTATCAAATATATGTAAAACATTACCGTTATCTTTGTCTTCTCATATATATATATATATATATATATATATATATATATATATACTTTTTAAGATTTTATTTATTTGCCAGAGAGAGAGAAAAAGTACACACAAGCAGGCAGAGAGGGAGGCAGAGGCAGCGAGAGAAGCAGGCTCCCCATCTAGCAAGGAGCCCAATGCAGGACTTGATCCCACAACCCTGGGATCATGACCCGAGCCGAGGCAACGGCCCAACCAACTGAGCCACCCAGACACCCCTCATATATTTTATTTTATTAGGAATATTATATATAGTATGATTCATTTCCAAATGTGATTTGACATGTAAGTTTTTCATTTTAAACTCTTCATGAACATGACTCGCTAAAGCCACACTCCTTATTACGTGCCGGGGAATAACCTACAGATCTTATTAAAATGCAAATTCTGACTCAGTGGCTCTGAAGGAGTGCCTGAGATTCTGCACTCTGTAGATCACACTTCAAGGAGTGAGGTTCTAGAACATACCACGCGTCCTTCACCTATAGTATATGGAAGAACTCGAGGGTTTTGTAACTCACTTGAAATTAAATTCACCTGTGTGTGTGTGCGTGTGTGTGCTTGTGAGGGAGCACATGCACATTTTTCCCAGCGAGTGCATTTACAGCTTTTGTTAGAGTCCCAAACTGTTCATTATCTATAACAAGTTAAGGACCACTTAACCGGCCACTTTGTCATAATCCTGCATTTAGGCTCAGTGGTGCAATGTAAACAACAGAGTATTTTCTGCTTTGCTTCATTTTGTTTTGTTTTTTAGACCAATCCAAAGGCCTTTAGTAAAAAGTAACTTTCTGGAAATCTAAGGCCAAGAGCTGAACAGGTTGCCCCTGCTCAAATGAAATTCTGCAAAATTAGGTCATTCATTTTCTTGTGCAAATACCTGGGGCCTTAGTGTATATTTGTCAATGCCTAATGAAGGAACTGAATTAATATTTTATTGTCTTAAAAGGGATCCCCCTTTGGAAACGGTCTCTTTTTTGTTGTTTTTTTTTAAGTGAGACTAATAGATAAGATTCATAACCACCTGTGATAAGTTTTCCCCAGAAAGGGAGGTTCTGTGGGAACCCGAGATGGGTTGTCATTTAAGGAGGTCATCAGAACCTGTTCCTGGCATCTCGTGCTCTGGTGTGCAATGGCAAGTGCTTCATCACAGCCTGGATGATTACACCCACGTTTCCTCAAACAGTGACTCACGGTACAATGACAATTTTAGATTCATCTGGTGTCATACCAGGGTGACGAGCATAGGAAATCAATAAAAAATATTTAAACAATATTTTTGGTGGTGACCATGTAAGTGAACCGATATGCAGGGGAAATATAAATCACAGAGAATGGGAGGTAATAAAAGAAATGTTTATTTGAGTACTGAAAAAGTTAGGTTGTATTATATAATATCCTGAAAAATATCATCATAAATCATTTATTGGACAATAAATCATTCTAAGGAGTAAATATATGTTTGAGGAGGCTTGGCAATAGTAGAGAGCAGGTGCAAGAGAGGGGAGTTTTTACAGAAAAAGAACCTCCTTCTCCAATAAATGTTGGAACAAGTCTTCCTCCCTCCCTCTGTGCCCCCTCTTTTTCTCTCTCTCTCCCCACAGATGTCTTTCTTTTTCTTTCTTTTGCATTACAAGTTTGTTTGGTTACCTCCCTCTCTCATATCACACTTCTTAAGTGGTAACAGGACCTATACAAGGACCTACCAGTACCTGAGTATTTGAATTTAAGAAATTACAGATCAGAGAGAGGAACAATGATAGAGTATTGAAAAGTACCATGACAAAAATGCTTTAAGACTTTTTCCCTCAATTTCTTGATGTTTTTGATGTCTGAGAATTTTCTGCACATATTTACCTTTCTCCTGGTACTCCTGGGTTAGACAGATGGTACAGGATCCAGTTTCTGAAACCTGTGCCAGTCGGGGACCATCTGTCGCTCAGGCTCCGTCGCCCTCTCCTCCTTCAGCTCCAGTGCGCTCCCTGTCTTCCAGCTGCCACACAGTCAGTCCCTTCTTAGTTAGTTCCTGCATATATTCTTAAATTTTATCTCTTTATTCTACACGCAGTATAATTCTAATGAAATACCGCTCATATGGCTTATCTTCCCAAGCCAACATTTAATATGATAATAGACACCAATTTTCAATAGTCTTTCATATCACAATAAAACCTAGTATGTGCTGGATCCCAGTAGATACTCCAGGAAAAAATGAACTGATAATAAGCATGGTGATTTGCTTGCAAACTCTGTTATCGACAGTTGCCATTAGCAAACACTTAACATGTGAATTTGCTATCTTATATTAATGTTCATAGAAACACAGGAAAGTATTGACTCATGAGGAATCTTGGGATCAGAGAAGATAAAATAATTAATTCAATGTTACATTATATTGAAATGTCAGGGCCAAGAATTGAACCTAGGACTCTCTGAAATCAAAGCCTACTTTTCTGAGCAACTATATAATAATAATACATGTACATAAAGGGACAATGATTATGCAATTAGTAATGTCACAAATACTAAACACTCCACATATATTTTAGTATCTCCCTTAACATGTAAATATATATCTATAGAGAGATTATTTTTTCCAGAGGTATTCTAAGACTAATCCATGACAAAAAAACTCCAGATACATTCACAAGAGGAAAAGGAAAAAAAAAATAGACTTTGTTTATTTCTGTTTTCTCCATGTATTATTTACATTTGCCTTAGCTTTTATTTTTTCTTTTTTTTTTCATTTTCCTTTGCAAATATGTATTGATTACATATTTTTCATACTTGAATTGGCCCAACACATCCAACCAGAAAAAGTTTCATTTCTCTTTGGAAGACTAAAATAAATATCTATATAAATGTCAAAAACCCAGAGATACCATGGGCTTATTTATTAGCCCAATACAAAATATCCAATAGCCTATTTTTCACAACTAGCTTCCAATCGTCTTATAGATATGAAATATTCAGAAACTTCATGCTGCAAGAACATGTCAAATATTGAAAAGTTATGGAACATTGCATAACAACATATCTTCCTTATAAATAATTTCCCATATATGGACTTGAAGAGATCTTTCTGACCCAGCATGACAAGGATGAGTCAGAATTTTTCATTGACATTTTGTTCCACTGCAAATAAAGAATAAAATCTCAATCAACAATATCTTTGGGGGGAATAGACTATTCTCAGGAAATTGCATTTCTGGTTAGCTCAGGGTAAAATATAAATAATTTTATAATAAAAATGTTTATCAGTTGGCAATCCTATGATAGCTATAAATAAGGACTATGAAGAATGCCATTCTACACATGTCTTGTCTATAAATCCCACACCATCTCCGCAGAGTAGACCATGTCATTTTATATGCAATGGACCCAGAGTAGAGGAGAATTGAATAGCATCTTCAAGATCACCGTTACTAAAGTGCGGAGACAGCGTGTACGGCTAGTTCTGCATGATGGCAATATTCATTCCTTGATTGCTGGAGAATCACAAAAGCATACCAGGAAGGACCAGAGTGAAGAAAATGCCAGGGATGAGAAAGTACAACATGTTTTCAGAGTCTACAGGTAACATTCTTTTGTTAGAGAGAGTGATTCCTAGAGTAATCACAAGATAATAAGCGAGGGGAAGGTAGGTTAGTGACTTAGGAGAATCAAATCGCAAACTGAGATGAAAATGGAAAGTGTGTAATGTAGATTGATGCAAGTGAGAACTGATGGAGGAGAAAGCGGCAGGACTTGTCTTCCAAAACAAGAAACAGGCAATTGAGTGAATGATTGGCTATGAAGAATGAGGGGGAAAGTGAGGTACAAGGTGACTCAGCTGTTTGAACCCTGTTCCTGAGGCACACAGTTATAGGCAAACAGAAGGAGGGGAGTGAGCTGAGGAGGTACTTTGTGAGAGGAAAGCGAGCACCGGAGAGAGTGGAGTTTGTTGAGCCTGAAGGGGCAGGGGACCACACAATGGAGCTAGACAGTGGGTGTGGGGAAGTGGGAGGAATTCAAGAGGGAATCAAAACTGAGAAAGGAGAACCCTCCTACACTGTTGGTGGGAATGCAAGCTGGTGCAACCACTCTGGAAAACAGCATGGAGGTTCCTCAAAATGTTGAAAATAGAACTGCCCTATGACCCAGCAATTGCACTACTGGGTATTTACCCTAAAGATACAAACGTAGTGATCCAAAGGGGCACGTGCACCCGAATGTTTATAGCAGCAATGTCCACAATAGCCAAACTATGGAAAGAACCTAGATGTCCATCAACAGATGAATGGATCAAGAAGATGTGGTATATATACACAATAATACTATGCAGCCATCAAAAGAAATGAAATCTTGCCATTTGCGACGACATGGATGGAACTAGAGCATATCATGCTTAGCAAAATAAGTCAAGTGGAGAAAGACAACTATCATATGATCTCCCTGATATGAGGACGTGGTGATGCAACATGGGGGCTTAAGTGGGTAGGAGAAGAATCAATGAAACAAGATGGGATTGGGAGGGAGACAAACCATAAGTGACTCTTAATCTCACAAAACAAACTGAGGGTGGCTGGGGGGAGGGGGGGTGGGGGAAGGGGGGTGGGGTTATGGACATTGGGGAGGGTGTGTGCTTTGGTGAGTGCTGTGAAGTGTGTAAACCGGGCGATTCACATACCTGTACCCCTGGGGATAAAAATATATGTTTATAAAAAATAAAAAATTAAAAAAACAATAAACTGAAGAGTAGATTAGAGAATCATTTTCAGAGAGGTGAGAGCTTTATTTAGCATGGGGTAGATAGATGACAACTCCCAGAGAAAGAATTTGAAGGAAAAGAAAGAAATTTGAAAAATGAAATATGAGGTAAGTCTACATTTTATGAGGGAGTAAATAAAGATGTACTAGAGTTAGAACAATGGTAACATTTTTCAGAATCCAAGAAGGTAGAGCATTTCAAGGAAAAGGCAGTTTTAAACAAAATAAGTCCTTGATTCAAAGTTGCCATTGTTTTTATTTTCTTCCAGTATTTTACTATAAAAATATTAAATGCTCAGAAAAATTATACAGTCAACTTCCCTGTACCCACCACCTAGATTCTGTATTTTTGCCTCATGTTTATCCAACCATCCACCTTAATTTTTGATGCATTTCAAAGGAATTACAGACATCAGTTCACTATATCCCTAAATACCTCAGCAAGTATATAAAGATGCCATTGCCTTTGGAGCATTCCATTGATTTAGCTGTATAATTTTAAGAGAAAAAATAAAAACTATAATAATATTGCTGTGACTCCTAGAACTGAGAAAACATAATGCTAACAAGTCCTATAGAGAAATTTATAAGGCAGATACCCATTAGGTTGAAAAACTATGATGGTATTTATGACCTTTATGTCTGACATTTATATAGATTGGTGAGGTCAAAACCAGGTGTCTGAAGAGAGACATGGTGAATAAATAAATAGGTAATGTGCAAGTGTAGACAACCCCTAAAAGTATGGCAGCAAAATACAGAGAAGAAGTTGGCTTCTTAATGGAGAAAATGAAAATGCTTATCTAAGTTACTTTCCTCAATGGCATACATATTCTTTGGGATGGAAGTGGTGAAGGTGTTTAACTTACCGTTGAAAATATTTTTAAATGTATGATCATTGACATATATGATCACCTCTTTGAATAAGTAAATTACTGTGAGTTTTTGAAAAGTTCTTCTGCCATGAATACCATTCATGTTGTGCTTTGGTCAGTCCGAGAAGTATATTTGTAAAAGTTAGAAGAGATTGGGTTAGTATGATAGTGTACTAACCACAGAATGTAATCTGAAAGGTGTGTTTCTGGCCATTGTGTCTTAATATCAGAGTGTGTGTGTAAAGGACAGAGGGAAAGAGATAGAGACAGAGACAAAGATTTGATGGCTTCTATTAAAAAACAAAATCAGATTTTAAAAGTCAAGTATATTGGATATTAAGAAATCTGGGTCTGAATAATCAAGATTATACTAGAAAAACAGAATCCTCTTTGGCTTATTATCTTTATAAAAGGAAATATTTCCAATATTGGCAAAATAATTGATTTTTGGAAAGTAAGAATCATTATATTTATATACCACGTGAAATATACATGAATGCCAACTTTGTGTACTAGTGTGGATGAATTTGGGAATGATCATATTCTACACAGAATACATAATTACAGAAGTCGTGTGAGCTAATATCTGGATTTCTGCATTGTTTATGCATTTTACTGAGGTTTTCATGAAACGATAGGAAACTTTATGCTGTGTCACTTGTCTTTATGAATTCAGGATGTAGTTTCTCTAAAGTTTGATCGTTAGAATATCAGCAAAACTGGGATAATACAAGAGGCGTTTTTAAGCCTAGTTTTGGTGAAAAACAGAATTGACAGTTTTCCTCCTATAGGCACAAAACATCTAAGTAGATGAATTGATGGAAATAAAGAACTCAAACCTGTTGTTTCTTGTTGCAAATAGACTAGAAAAAGAAAAAAAATCAATGTGGGAGGAGGATACAATTGTCCCTTTCATAACAAATTATCTGAAAATGATCTGGAATATCCATGAAATTAACTGAGAGCCCTCTTGACTTTGACATTATATGCAGAATTTAGGAAGTCATGGTGGACCTGTGAACTTGGGCTGTGGGAGCCTGCCTATAAACAACACAGGTGTTTAGTTTTGATTTTATAGTTTTTGTTTTGTTAATACATGGTCCAGTAACCTCAGAAAAGCAGCCAAAAAAGAGAGGAACCTAAAAGTGTTCTGGTGAATTAATTTCTCAAAATCATAGCTGGTTTTCCTGAAAGCTTTCTTATCCAGAGGTATCTAAATCAGGAGGCAGCTCAAAGGAGCAGGATTATGAGAGCAGAATCTCTGTGGCCTCCTCTGTTTGTTGTTGTCTTGTTTCCAGGAACAAATCCTACAAATATGATGTCAGCTCTACTCTGTATGAATTAGGCACTGACGTAGGTTCTAAAGACAAAAAGACACGTTAGACAATCTTAAGGACAAAAAGACACATTAGACAATGTTTTTGTCCTTGAGGGCTTTTTGTCCATCCTTTTCTTAGTCACCATTTCCCAACATAAACGTTATAGAATGACTATCAAACTTAACTCCCTTTAAAGCCTTCTGTAAGGCTCTCCTTTATCCATTGTAAATGCAAAATAAACACCTGCCCGTTATATAGGATTCTTAGGGATTCAAAGCTATCTGGGGCAATACTGACCTCATGTCTCCAACCCAGTTGGTCACTTCATCAACACAACCTCAGTGTTTCCCTTATTTTTGAAGAGAGGTGGGAAGGTTGCGAAAAGAACATAAAGCTTCTATCCCCAGAAGTGACATTGAGGTATGTTCCTCACCTTTAAAATAGAATACACATAGAAGACTGAATGTTTTAAGATTGATGCCAAAGTTTACATACTTGAAATTCAGTCACCCATGAGGAATGCCTGAGGCTGTTGTATCTAGATAAATACCCACCCTTTTTGTTCCATATGTTGTTTACGTGAAAAGGTAGACAATGTTGCACATTTCCCATGTACATGTTTCTTATTTTTCCAGAACCTCAAAAGCTTCTTGTGTGTGAGAAGTATGTACAACTATATACTTCTATTTTCCACCAGCCATCCCGAGCCTGTAAAGAACTGTTATTTAATAGTAAATACATGTGACAGTGATATTATGGTTCACGCTGAAACTAGATGGAGAGAGGCCATTTTATTTGTCAGAATGGGTCAGGGACCAAGGAGAGATGTGAACCAAGCCTCTGCAAAACTATCCATTTTATCCATATTCTTAAGGGTGATGAAGTGGAAAATGAGTTAGGAAATAGGAAAAAGTAGGCAAGGATGGAGAAATTAATATTGAAATCAAAATCATGCTACCCGCTGGCCGCTGATTTGACCTGCGGGACTCTGTTCACCCCGTTCCCGCTGCAGCCTGTTCCCGCATTTCTCACCAAGAATCATTTTACTTGGGAGAACCCTCTGCAGAGAGATGCTAGCAGGAGTTTGCACCTGGCAGTCATACATTATGTACCTAATGAGCAAATGAAATGTTTAATAACTGTACTGTGAAAATAAAGCTTAAAACAGTCAATTCCTGCTGAGGATGCTTATCTACACCTGATGCACGCGGCTGGGCCATCTCAGATCTTCAGCTTCATTTGTATTTTTATCCCCTCAGTGGGTCCTGCTGAGGAGAGTAACATTAAAGCCAAAGCAATGCTCACTTAATTAGTTGTATACCTGTGTAGACCCATTTATTTAGCATATCGACATCATGTGTTCTACCTAAGGGTCGCCTGAAACACTTCTTCAACATGCACCCTGGGTAGGGGAAAATCTATAGTGGTTTCAGATGGAACATTTGTAAATTTAAATTTTTCAATTAATCATGGATAATGTAAACTTGCTGTAGTTTAAACTGCCTATTTTTAGTTGAGCTGTCTGTTAGTTTGAAATAAAAAAGCAGAACGACCATAATTGTTATGCTTTTTATTAATAACTTTAAGAGAAAATGATAGAACATTTTTTTTTTTTTTTTTTTAGAAAGTACTGGTTTAACTCATAAGTTACTGTAATTGGGTTTTAAGGATTTATTGGCTGGAGATTTCTTTCAATTCTATTTTTTTTTTTTTTTTTTTTTTAACCATGGATTAACTAGTGCTTCCTAAAGCTTAAGGAGAGCAAAGAAATCCACATGTAAAGTTCAGTATGGGTAGAGTAGCTGTATTCTCCTTCCTTGTAGAATGTTATAGTGAATAGCTTAAAGATTAAATTTTTTGACCTTTATAGCTATAAGGAAATCGAGACCCAAAGAAAGTAGGCTGCTAAGCCAAAGTTACAAGACTTTATGACTTGTTCTTTGAAGTCCCAGTTAGGACTCTTCCTCAATATGTAAGTATTTATTTAAACACACATTCTGTGCCTAGAATTTTTTTTTACATATCATGGAAAAAAAAGTAATACAGGAAATCACAAACCTTTTGTCATGAAGACCAGCTTGGTCTTCAGGACTGGGGACCCATCCACTCTCAAGGGCCTGTCTGTGAAAGACAATGTTTCAGAGCCACGGTGCCAACCCTCTCACCACTCACTTGCTGCCCCCCTCAGCCTTGTTCACATCCTCTCCAGAAGTGACACAGTGCTCTTGTTCACACCTGAAAGTTGTTCTTCATATTCCGAAGTGATCACAGAGGATCATGACTGCCAGGTTAAGATTATATTAAATTAGTGGCTGAAAGCCATGAAAAGAATTCTTTTAACTTCTGTCTTTCATTTGCTTTTGCTTTGATATATTGCTCTGATAAAACTCGGAGAAGTTTCATTGAAATTTTTTGTGTGTTTAGACCAATCATTAACATAAGCTCAGTTCTCCCAAAACAAAGAAGTAAATATGCAGACTTCTCTGGTGGTTACTCCCTAGATCTACAAAGAATAGGAAAAAACTCTCAAAAGCTCTGTCATTGCTCAACATTGAAGAACAGAAGTTCAATTCCCTGGTGTAAATGCTCTTTCTAATTCTTACTGTTCGCATTAGTTCTTTGGGAAGATAGGAGGGTAGTTCTCCTTCAGTGACTCAAAACATCTCGGAGCCCAACAAAGGCTACCATGCCTTAAGGCGGCCATGATGAGGAATGAGCACACAGAGACTGGGGGGGTGGGGGGGGGACCAGGGCCGCAAGAACAAAGCTGGCTTTTAAACTGGTTTTTGAGGACAGTGTGAAAAGGACCAAATTGGGGGCGCCTGGGTGGCTCAGAGGGTTAAAGCCTCTGCCTTCGGCTCAGGTCATGATCCCAGGGTCCTGGGATCGAGTCCAGTGTGGGGCTCTCTGTTCAGCGGGAAGCCTGCTTCCCTCTCTCTCTGCCTGCCCCTCTGCCCACTTGTGATCTGTCTCTCTGTCAAATAAATAAAATCTTTGGGAAAAAAAAAAAAAGCCAAATTGCAGCAGAGGAAATGTGGCAGTGACAACCTCGACCCTGTTACTGAAATCTAGGAAGGTTCAATATGAAGGAATGGCCTCAAATTAAATGGTGCCCCAACAATCACAATTCATCAGTAGGTGAGAGGCAGCAAGAGCATTCCCAGTGTCGTCTTCAGATTGCACTGAGCTCCCAGCTGCCACTCTCTAAGACGATGCTAAGTGATTTACCCTGCTTTCTCACTTGGCCATAGCTCATGCCATGAGACTGGTGATTTTATATAAAGATGTTTGCTTGATTTCAATGGTGTAGAAAATGGATTCAGAATTTTTTTTACAGATTTTATTTATTTATTTAACAGAGAGACAGAGAAAGAGAGAGCACAAGTAGGCAGAGTGGCAGGCAGAGGGAGAGGGAGAAGCAGACTCCCGGCTGAGCAGGGAGCCCGATGCAGAGTTCGATCCCAGGACCCTGGGATCATGACCTGAGCCGAAGGCAGCCGCTTAACTGACTGAGCCACCCACGTGCCCCGGATTCAGAATTTAACCAAAGGGGCAAGACACTGGTAGGGTCTCCAGCACAAGGTGAAGGATTAGAGGCACGATGTCTGGTCCTGTGGAAGGATGGGGATGCAGACTAGAAAATCCAGATGGGAGCCACTAACACATAGTGAACTACAAGTACATAAGAAAGGAGAGAAGCTCACCATGGAGAGCTTTTAAGGACCTAGTGTTCACCAGTGTCCAGGCTTGAAACATTGGTGGTTCAGAGTAGAAAATGCTGAAATCTACCCAAATGCAAACGTAGCATAGGAACAGAGTTAATGCCCACCGAAAACCATATGCATCAGCTTTTGAATAGAGCATGTTTTCATAGAAGTCTTTGTTTTACAACATCTGTTCCCCTTTACTAAAGGGCAGTTTTGAAACCAAAGTTATCTTTTTGGCTACTGGTAACTCTCCTAAGAAATGTGCTTCATAGTCTTTTCTTAATTCCCCATCCAGGAAAAGGAGAAAATAATATTTAAGACCATAAAGTACCTCAGGAAAACTCTGCTAATGAACTCTAAAAACTTTCCAAATTCTTCCCCTAAACTGGAATTTTTATTGAAATTAATTTGACCTTCATCCTTTGATCTCCAGGGACCTTGGTGTTCTGTTCAGCAAAATAAAGAGAAGGTCACTAGATGAACTCCAAGAGCCCTTAAGGGAATAGCATTCTGAATTTCTTTGAATCTGTGAATATTACTTGAGAAAAGGCAAGTCACTTGAGGTTTAAACACTCTGTGTGGTCTTTGAAGCCAAGACAATGTCTTTAGTTCTTTTTGTAAAATGCAGTGTCTTGTATATTGTTCAACACTCAGTAGGCTCCAAATGTGTAAGTGTTGCCTGGACACTAGAGAAAATCAATTATAATGATCTTCTTTCTAATAGGTCTGAGTTATGGTACTCTCTAGGCATACTTGCATTGTACTGTAATACTTTAAGTATTTTAGATACAGTATAATACACTGTGGCTCTGCCCAAGTGTTTAGGATCCAGGACACAAAATACAGCATTAAAATATACTTTTAGAGAGAAAACTTTTAATTTTTCCACATGCAAAGCTACAAAAGAGATAGTCAAATAAATAGGGAATTTTACAGAACACTCTAAAACAGTCTTTATTTTTGTATGTTTCCTGACACCAGGAGAAGTCAATGACATAGGCAGAGCTTATTATTTCCTACATAATTATGTAGGAATTATTTCCTACCTATTATTTCCTACATAATAAGCTCTGCCTTTGTCATTGACTTCTCCTAGTGTCATTCTCTTTGCAGATAACTATGTTAAGGTGAATTGATTTACAATATGTGTTAGATATACACTGCATGTGTTTAAGAGTTAAATTGTCAATTTTTCAGACATAATTTAGTTTATTAAAAATTTTAAAGCTGGGGGAGTCTGGGTGGCACAGTCCATTGAGCATCTGACTCTTGGTTTTGGCTCAGGTCATGATCTCAGGATCATGAGATGGAGCCCCAGGAAGGGTTCTGAGCTCAGTGCAGAGTCTGCTTGAGATTCCCTCTTCTTCCTCTACCCCTCCCTCTCGTGCTCACTCTCTCTTTCTAAAATAAATACATAAATCTTTACAATATATATGTATAAAATAAAAAATTTAAAGCTAAAACTTTTTAAAATAAAACAGATTTCAAAAGACAACTGACAGAATGGGAGAAGATATTTGCAAACGACATATCAGATAAAGGACTAGTGTCCAGAATCTATAAAGAACTTAGCAAACTCAACACCCAAAGAACAAATAATCCAATCAAGAAATGGGCAGAGGACATGGACAGACATTTCTGTAAAGAAGACATCCAGATGGCCAACAGACACATGAAAAAGTGCTCCATATCACTCGGCATCAGGGAAATACAAATCAAAACCACAATGCCATATCACCTCACACCAGTCAGAATGGCTAAAATCAACAAGTCAGGAAATGACAGATGCTGGCGAGGATGTGGAGAAAGGGGAACCCTCCTACACTGTTGGTGGGAATGCAAGCTGGTGCAACCTCTCTGGAAAACAGCATGGAGATTCCTCAAAATGTTGAAAATAGAACTGCCCTATGACCCAGCAATTGCACTATTGGGTATTTACCCTAAAGATACAAACGTAGTGATCCAAAGGGGCACGTGTACTCGAATGTTTATAGCAGCAATGTCCACAATAGCCAAACTATGGAAAGAACCTAGATGTCCATCAACAGATGAATGGATCAAGAAGATGTGGTATATATACGCAATGGAATACTATGCAGCCATCAAAAGAAATGAAATCTTGCCATTTGCGACAACATGGATGGAACTAGAGCGTATCATGCTTAGCGAAATAAGTCAATCAGAGAAAGACAACTATCATATGATCTCCCTGATATGAGGAAGTGGTGATGCAACATGGGGGCTTAAGTGGGTACGAGAAGAATCAATGAAACAAGATGGGATTGGGAGGGAGACAAACCATAAGTGACTCTTAATCTCACAAAACAAACTGAGGGTTGCTGGGGGGAGGGGGTTTGGGAGAAAGGGGGTGGGGTTATGGACATTGGGGAGGGTATGTGTTTTGGTGAGTGCTGTGAAGTGTGTAAACCTGGTGATTCACAGACCTGTACCCCTGGGGATAAAAATATATGTTTATAAAAAATAAAAAATTATATTTAAAAAAAAAGGGGGGAAAAAATAAAAATAAATAAAATAAAATAGATTTCATAATCAAGAACACCTAAGTCAAAATTGGAACAAAAGTAAATACATAAAAGCTATGTACAGAAATCTGTGTTAGTTTTTAAAATGCACCGACTCAAATATAGGAAAGGAAGAGGTAGCTCATGGAATGTTCTAAGAGAAGCAGCTTTCCATGGCAATAAAGTTTAACTCCGGTTTAAGCAGAACATGGTGAACATTCTAGAAGGGAAAATAAGCATAATTCAAGAAATGGAATTCCAAAGTAGGGGTTCAATAGATTCTCAGGGTTCACCAGTCCTCTATGAAAATTCCTCTTTAAACTTTGTGCTTTTACTTCAGTGATTATCTACAATATTAATGTGAATTACACATATTGGAGCATCTGGAGAGCCATTTTATATCATCACTTTGCCAGGGGTTTTAGTTCCTGCCTCTGTATTTGAGTTTAGAACCAAGTTGACTCCAGGAACACTGCATTTCTAGTCAGAAGCTACAGAGAAAATGATGGAGGTAGACTTGATATACAAAGAGTTTGTTAACATCCAACGAAGACCAGCTGGCATTACATTCTCCGAAAGAAACAAGGTTTTCCTCTTAATTCAACCAGAGGAACTTGGTAGTCTTAAACTGAGCACATAAGACAAACCCAAAATGACTTTTGCCATAGCAGTCTGTACCCATTGATATGGGTGTTTTGTTTTAGCCAAACAAGCTCACCCATCATATTAAACTAAGGATGTTAATCCCAGTTGTGCCATTTTTATAGGACTTTGCTATTTAATTTTAAGTGTGATTTGGTCTTATAGCACAGTATAAGAATTACAAGTTTATAAAAGCCAGGCCACATGTTATGCTTGTATATATTTAAATAACATTGTAATAAAAGTTTAAATCAATGCTGGAATTTATTAGAATGTTGTTTTCCCCTTTATGTTAAAACCCTATTCGACCATGAGAAAATACAAAACAATATAATAAATAGTTTCTATCCTAAAGTTACTATAGTCTTTGAGCTAGATTTCATATTCTTTTACATTGCTTCTTCAAAAAGCTAACTTAAATTGAATAAGCTGGATTAACATATTAATGCTAAGTCCTTAATTTGCTCAGTGGCGTTAGATAGATCTTGATACAAACCTGCCTGCCCTTTCCTAAATGTGTGAGGCTGAGTAAGTTACTTCATTTCTTCTCTCCACTTTAAGATCCTCATATGTGAACTGAAAATTAGCATAATGTTTTGTCAATTAAATATTATTAGTAGCTTGCCCTCTTTGAACAAGTTATAGGAACCAGCCCCTTTAATTACATAATCTTATTTAAACCTCACAAATTATCATTTCCATTTTACAGAAGAAGAAACAGGCCAAGGGAAGTTAGGTCAGTTGACCAAGGGATTACATGGCTAGTACATAGTTGAGAGTTCCAGGATCTGAATGTAGACTAGACTGATAAATCCCAAATTCTTCCCCACTATGTTTTTTGGCCTGAAATGACTTAAAGTACTGACCATAGGTCTGGAGCTTATGGACACTCAGTAAATATTTCCTCTCTTAAAGAAAATGATTCACATTTCTCCTGTTTCTATATTTCTTTTCATCTGAGCTACCAAGAACTTAAGATCACCCTCTAGTGATAAATCACTCCAACTGCAAACTTTGGAATTTTAAAAGTGAAAGAATATAAGTATGAAGGAATTCGTGCTAGGCCAAATAAATATGAAAGTGTGAGAAAAGGTGCTATGTTACGATTTATCATTATTTTGCCTAGCATATACCTAATTGTTGACCTCTTAGACTGTTCCCATTATTTTTTTCCAATAAACAAATGGCCACAATTTTTTGATTGTAAAATAACCTCTGAGTTCTGTTAATTAGAATTAAATTTATAAAACTATGATCAAAACAAAACATTTTCCCCAAAATATGTAGTTATAGACCACTGGGATCATTAGAACTCAAATGTTATTTTTGATGGTACACAAGAACTCAGGCAAACTTCTTTCCATGATTTAATTCAAATACCCTCTGTGCTGAGGTTTTGGTTACAAAGCTAAGAATGACAAAGTCCGTTAAGTATGTGAGGTATACTAGCTGATTCAATAAGCCTTCATAAAACCTTTATTTTATGCTATAAGGACAAATTATATTGCTGCTGTAAGCTAAGCAGGATTTATAAGCAAATTTCAGACCCAAAAAGAAAAGGTATCCATTGTTTCTAACAGAAATGTCCTCTAGTAGAAAGTCAGCAATTCCTACAAATTATTTTATTGAGAGAAGCTATACTGATCACAACATAATAATATATTTTTTTCCCCAAAAAGAGAATTAGGAGTGAGATCCTATGAGCTTAGCCAGTAGGACTTTATTTTACTATAACATCTAATAGTCATTTATAGATCAAGAGTGACCATCTCTTTTAATGGGACAAATATTCCTGTTAAACAATTTAGACTTTATTTGGGCAAGCTAGCACAGGGCTTTTTGGCCCAAAGCTGGGACTGGCACCAAATGAGTTCCACTGACACTTTGTAGGGCGTGATGAACAGTCCGGAGCTCCCAGGCAATCTTTCACATTGTGATTTGGAATCCACTTGAAATTACATATGACTGGTGGAGCGTCGTCTGGAGAGGTCTAATCAGAATTTGTCTTCCATTCAGTAGAAATAAAATGAGCCCATTCATTGTGTCATAATTCATCTCTATACTCCAGAATGAACAATAACCCAAAATCAATGCCAACCCACTGGAGGTGGCTTCCACGCTTGAGAGATTGTTCCCCAGAATGTTTTATACATCACTTTCCTCACTCTGTGTTTTCTATTTCAGGGCCTACTCTTCCCAAGACTCATGTTAAGACAGCCTCTCTTGGGTTGGCTGGAAAGGCAAGATCTCCTTTGCTTCCTGTATCTGTGCCCACAGCCCCTGAAGTATCCGAGGAGAGCCACAAAGCAACAGAGGACCCGGCCAATGTAAGGCCATCCTTGAAATTTATGCTGCATCAGGTGAAACAGTGACGGCTGCTATACTTAAAAAGCAATCTTAAAACTCAAGCAGACGACTAAAGAATGTGTGACTTTATATACTTACACATCTGTATATATCTATAGATGTATATATGTATTCCTTGCAATGAGTTGAAATACCTCAGCATTTGGCTACATATAGGATGATTCTTTAAACAAAACAAAAAAATAATAATAACAAAAAGCTATACTCTGAAGACTTTTCTCAAGTTATCAGATGTGTCACTTCTAAAATCATACAGTAGCCTAGACATAGAGAATCGAAAAGAAGAAAATACAAAGTGAAGAAATGAAGGTAGGAGTTTAAGAGGAAAAAGAGAAGGAACAGACATATTTAGGAAATAAGAGAAAATTTAGTTATTGGAGAGAAAACATTTGCTAACTAGAGGAAAAAATTAAAATGTGATCAAATTAGAAAACTCAGAAAGATAGTCAATGGAGACAAAAAAAAAATCTAAATTTTGAGAGAGCAAAACAGTTCTCCCAAAAATGGATTATAAAAGAGATTTGAAGAGATATTGCCTAAAGGCAAAGATTTAGAAACCTTTACAGTGTTTCTGAATATAATTCAAGAGAAAGTATTTAAAAGGAGAAAAAAGAGCTATCATATCATATACATTGAAAAATCACAGTGGAAGGGGAGATAAAAAGATGAGAAAAACAAGTTAGAATCATCTCATTTGAATGAACAATAAATTTTTTCTTGACTTTATTGTTTTCAGTTCTGCAAGGACAAGGTGTTTTAAGGACATGGAAACCAGGGAATCTGGATATATGTATGTGTGTGAGTGTTCGGCAGAAGTATATTACATGATTAACATATGTTTTGTATACTTTAAAAAGATTCAAATTTATAGGAACCTATTGCACTACTTTGTCAGGATTTGGCTATAGTTAGTACAATATTCGTTTAGTTTCAGGGTTGTTGGCCATATCTCATCATCTATGTAATGTATCTCATCTCAAAAGGAATTATGTCAGGTAGCCTATATTTGTATATAAGGTTGGTCCTAAAGAGTGACAACCAAAGCTATGTAATATTAAAAGCAGTAAGATTGTATGTTAAAGGATACACAGAAACAGGGCAAATAAACTAGATCAGCACTGCCCTATAGGAATATAATGTGAACTATATGTGTAATTTTAAATTTCCTAGAAGCCACATTAAAAGATGTAAAAATAAATGATATTTTAATACTATCTTCCATCTAACCCAGTATTTCCAAAATACTACCATTTTTAACATGCAATAAATACCAAAAACCTGTCGAAAAGATATATTACATTTTCATACTAAGTGTTCAGAATCTGGTGTGTATTTTATACATATAAAAAATATTTCAATTCAGACTAATCACATTTCAGAAATCCAGTAGCTGCACGATGCTAGTAGTTGCTGTGTTGGACAATGATAGCTAGATAATTTAAGAAAAACAACCCAAACCACAGTTAGGAAACAAGTTTCCAACGGATCACATTCCTTCAACCTCTCCCCCTTCATATGTAGACCAGTCTTTGAGCCAAACTGGCTACTTTTCCTTCCCCATTAAGCACTGGAGATTATGTGGTATATGACCACTCATTGGTATGCAGAGATTTCTATAAAAAGGAAGCATTTTCTGCATATTTAATGTCATGCATTCTGAGCTGTTTCCTTAGTGGCTAGAGAAAGTTGGTGCTCATCACTCAAATACTCTCCAGTGGTGTGCTCTGCTGATCAATGGTATTTATTTGGCAGGATTAGATACACATTCTGACCAGGTAGTAAGTAATGCTTTCTCTCCTACACAGAGCTACGACTCAGGTCTCATTGTTTCAATAACTTAATCAAATTAGAGACCAAGAATAATCAAGTAGGACAGGTTTGTATTAGTCAAAACAAAGAGTATGTTGAGAAAAGAAAAGAAAAACTAATATTTATCGAGCAGGTAACACCCACCAACACTGACTGATTAAATCCTCCCAGTATTAACCTGAATGCTTGCCTCATTGAATCCTACACAATGAGGCAAACTTGTTACTCCCGTTTGACACCTAAACAGATAGACTCAAAAAGAACAAGTATATGAAAGAGCTGGGATTCTAATCAATACCACAGCCTTATTTTCCCCACTGGCTAGCCATCAGAATTACTTGGGAAGTTTAAAAAGAGAAAGGTTCTATGGGGCGCCTGGGTGGCTCATTGAGTTAAAGCCTCTGCCTTCGGCTCAGGTCATGATCCCAGGGTCCTGGGATCGAGCCCGCATTGGGCTCTCTGCTCGGCAGGGAGCCTGCTTCCTCCTCTCTCTCTCTCTCTCTCTCTCTCTCTCTGCCTGCCTCTCTGCCTACTTGTGATCTCTGTCTAAAAAAAAAAAAAAAAAAAAAGGAGAGAAAGAGAGAGAGAGATTCTAACCATCTTATATTAACTGCATCAGAATTCCTGAGGACAACAATGGGGATATCTGTTCTGTGATAACTAATGATCTTATATTGCTAATAACCTGATTCTCATGGCTGCCAGTAAGAGTTCTAGAGAGTATGTTCACTAACACTTCCAAGATTTCCTCAGTTCAACCTCTTTGTTGTATCCACCAATCAAATGTGCTAGAAGACTGCCTTTACAAGCATGCATATAGGCAACTCTGGTTTGGGGTGAGAATTTTGTTTCTACGTACAAACTGAAGTCATACTCCTCGGGCCTTTCATTGGTCAAGGCAAACAAAGCCCATCAAACTTCCACACGCAAAAATATACCTACATTGTGTTATGAAAAAAAAAAAAGGGACATGGTGATATCCTGTTCAGATCCTGCTGGGTGACCCACAGGAAAGAAAAAGGAGAGTAACACATTGAACATGTACCATGTGCTGGTCACTGTGCTGGTCACTACACAGGCCACAAGGTGCACAGGATAGCTATGAAATAGATGACCATCCTCATTTTATAGCTGAGAAGAGCTGTGGATCAGAGAGGCTCACTAACTTATCTGAGACCACACAGTTCTATGCTGGTAGATAGAACTTGATGTGAAATGAGACTTTTTGTTTGTTTTGTTTTTGATTAAAGCTTTTCCCTCAACACAGGGATGGTTAGTGAAACGCGAGGCAATCATTCCTCTCATCGTTGCCTCTTTCATTACCAGCATCTTCATTTAGTGGATTATATTCCGAGCACAGCCTCTTGCTTTGGCTGTGGGCCACTGTGTCATGGTTGGTAATACAAAGTAAAACAACTAGATGTGGCCACTGCCTTCATAAAAGGGGGTACCGGTGTTCACCTGGCCTGACTCTTTCTTCTCGTTCTTTCTGCAGGTATATGAACAAGATGATTTGAGCGAACAAATGGCAAGCTTGGAAGGGCTAATGAAGCAACTTAATGCCATCACAGGCTCGGCCTTTTAACACATCTTACCCAGCTGATGAGGTGTATTTTCCGGGAACTTTGCAGCATACCGATTACCCATAAACAGCACACCTGTGTCCAAGAACTCTTAACCAGTGTACAGGTCAACCATCAGGACCACTCAGTTATGGAAGATCCTGAAGCAGTTCAGAAGGAAAGAGCATTCCTTCTTTCATAGGCATCAGGAATTTCACAATGATTACCATGGGGTCCCTACACAAAAGCAAAGATACATCCTCACTGCAATGTCAAAGCTGAAGCTGCTAGCCTAGTCCTGGGTCTTTGCCACTGCAGTGACCACGCTGTCATAACTAAGGTTTGGGTTTTCCTTCACGGAGGCCTGTCATTTCCTTTCTGCGTAGGTCTAGTCTTACAAAATGCAAGTGCATTACCGAAGCCTGTACCATGCCATCGCATATCAGCGCGAGCTCATTATTTTGTTTTCAACTTCAAAGTACAAAGCACCCACGGAAATTCTCTCGCCACATAGCACCAAAGGATTGGATGTTTTCTTGACAGCACAAAAAGTAAATAAGTAAACAAAAGGCAGCGAATGCTTATGTTTTGTAACTCAGACATTCGTCTTGCACAAGTGGTGGATATTAACCAGTGGCTGTAAAATTCACCCATTTTAGCAAGTATTTGTAAATCCACCCTTGGTTAATATTTATGTCTGGAGAATAGGAACATAAAAATCTGCAACTAGGGGCATCCTGCCAGCAGCAGTCTGTTTCCTGAAAGAGGATACAATATGCAATCTTCTCAGACACACGGTAATTACATGCTTAAGCTTGTAATAGACACTTTTCAATTTGGGTGGCTTTTGTGCCATATCACACTGTGATGATATTTCAAAGCTTCACCGTGGCCATCTTCCTCAGAAGTCTGGCCGGAAGAGCACCCCTCCCCCACTTCATCCTGTCCCTCCCTGAGTTCTCCTTGGCAGCCAGCCTTGGGCAAGGTGGCCAGCTTCACATACCGCTTGGCCTCCTGACCATCGTCCCTGTCACCCTCTGTGGAAACGGCAGACTCCCTGAGAACAGGCCCTGAGGAAGGGAAGGAAAATGGAAGGCAGTTTCAATCAGTACCTACTCTTGTGTGACGTCACTTCCGCCAACAGGCTCCTCACTGACTCAGAGGGGGCAGCATTGGTCATTGGCGGCCACCAGGCCCTGTTGTCAGGGGAACCTTCTACACTATGCCTGCCCAGAGTCAGAGAGGAGCAGAGCGGAAGGTGCCGCTTGACCCTTCTGATGCATTATAAATCCAGTGGCTGCTTTTCAGAGCTGCATCTTCATTGTGAACTAGAATTTTAAACTTCTAATGCCATGTTTATCTACGGCTTGGAACTAGGTGAAATTAAGAACATTTTGTGTGCACCCTTTTAGTTTCTGAATTTCCAGCTGCATTTGGAGTTAATCCCTGTTTATGCAGCTGAATTGCCAAAAGGGAGCTAGTTTGCATATTTATCAGTTAGGCGACTTGAAAACCCAATAAGAGAGTTTCAGCTGAATTATTCCTTTCAGCTCTGTCTTTGATTTCAAGCTTGAGTAGGTCATAATTTTAAAAGAGCATGGAAGGGATAGGATCTTTACAACCTAATAGCTCCTTTTATTAGGTGGGTAATTATATATGAATCCCTGAATAAAATATTTTGAGCAAAATGGCACTGTAACAGAAGTAATAATTCAGATTATTTTTTTACAGTTTTATGTCGGGAAGGAAATCTGATGTCAAAGAGAGGGCTTGTTCAAATGGTTCATTAGAAAGTCCGGTCCATTTGTGAAGTTGTTCCTTCAACAAGAGTGCTTATTCAATTTGCTAAGATTTTCTTGAAGTTCTTCTGAAGAGCTATGTGACGTTATTCTATGGGGCAGACGACTCTTCTTCAAAATCTGGGCACTTAGGTAGACAACCCTCCACTGACCAGGAACAAGGCATTTCCTAATATAATACTGAATCTTGCCAAAATAATTCATGACTTCAGAAAATGTTCACTAGGCTAGCTTTATCCTCTCGAGGTCCTAGAATGCCCCCCCATTTCTAATGCTGATAAGGACTATTCTCTGATAGTATTTGTTATCCAAGGAATGTCAGCCTGAGTGCTCTGTTTGGAATGGGCTACAAATCTCAAATTTCAGATTGAGTCACATCTTCAATCTGTAGACTGTATCTGGACAATCAAGAGAACTATCATTCTTCACAAAATCCTCGATGACTCTAGTCAAAGTCACAGACATTAACAAATAAAAATTTTTAAAACTACATGAAAATATGCATTATTTGTTTTCAGCATGAGGTACATTTCTGGTGCATGCTCTTGGAGCTTTCTTCATTAAAGAAATACAATGGATTATTTTAGTAATTGGGAATGCTAATAACTCTTTGCTTCATGCCTCAAAGATATAGTAGAATCCATTTAAATTCTCTCAAGAGACTCTTGTTTGCTTTACCCAATGATTTTAATATGCAATGACTTTGCCACAACTTTTATAAAGCTCTGGTCCCTACTCAGAGCTCACATATGTATATTGCCTGCTCAAGTTTTCAGGTAGCTTTTTAATTTCCCAGTCTTCTGATCTGTTGACAAGAAGCAATCTGTGAAGACTGCAAGATAGCCTCTATTTTGTTCCCACTCCGAGCCTAGTTCATAACAT
The DNA here is from genome assembly GCF_022355385.1 of Mustela nigripes. Classification (NCBI taxonomy): domain Eukaryota; kingdom Metazoa; phylum Chordata; class Mammalia; order Carnivora; family Mustelidae; genus Mustela; species Mustela nigripes. Next base: position 70,590,616 of record NC_081564.1, read on the forward strand.
GCAGTGCTCTTTAAGCTCATAAATCTCTCTGACTCCCATAGGGCGATACTTGACAGCCAACCAGCAGTTCTGCCACCAGGATCATTTCTCCCTGAAAAAGAAGAAAATAAAACTTGGCAGGATATGCTCAGGCCTCCCCTGCACTGGGCTGAACTGTCAGGCAAGAGCCTCCTCTTGAAAAAGTTTAGTATTTTTCTTTTGTATTTCATACCGATGAGAAAGCTATTTTTCTTTCCTCTAGAAATTTCTGCATTTGTTAAACTCACAAAAATGCAGACAGCTCAAAATGCATAAGGCATATTTGGAGGATGCTCTAGCCAAAAGTTAAATATTTCTTACTGATTCAGATTCAGTTTAAAAAAAAGAGAATCCTACATAAAAATTCATACAAAGAGTTACCTCTTTGTAAAAATAGTGCTATAAGCTTCCAGAATATGTAAACAATGGTACTTCACATTTGGGTATTATAAAATGCACACTCAGTTGAACAATCTGGAATAAAAAAATTAGCAGAGAGAAATAGGTCAAGCCCAGGGATATAAGAGGTGAATTTATTGAAGTTTCCCATGAGGGATTGGATAGAACATTGTTCTCTTCAAAATAAGGGGAGCTTGAAATGACACACATGTTTGGTCCTCTGCCTCAGCAGGAGCTATGAAGGGAGAGTGGCCCAGCATTCATGTGTCATTCCCATCAATATCTGGAAACTTTAAAGTTTGGCACTTACAGCTTTTCCAATAAAGAATCTCTAAGTATAGATCTTTCTGGAAACCTTCCATAGTCTGTGTTTGGAGATGGCTGCTCATTCTTACCCACCCTTTTGATACATTTATCTGTTGACTTTATTTAGAGGAACATCTAAAGTCTTCTCCAATTTAAGAGAGGGTTTCATATGGCAGCTGGACTATAACTCCAACAACAACAAAAATGTCACCTCTAAAGAAATCACCCTACCATTTCATATGAAATTGTATCCCAGACTTCTTGTGGTTTTACAATTTCCATCTCTCGTCCATAAGAGAGAGAGAAATAGAAAAAATTCCCTAGTTTTATGTGTGTTTAGAAAAAAAAAAATCATCTGAATTATCGAATAGATGTGAAACAAGGTTGCTTTCCCTCCCTCAATCGACTAGTTGACTTCATACAATCGCTGAGTGTCCTGGAGGCCAGAGGCGAACATCCCTCGCCTGTTCATAACCATAATATAATACAGAGCCCATAACCTAGAAGAGCTTCAGAACAGGCATACACACACATCTGCCATCTCTTTCTCTAAAACTACTTTCAAAGCAACGTTTTACTCTTCTATTTTGTCTATTTCTCTAGTGACTTTCAGAAATCACTTAAATATTGCACAGAAGAGCTTTTCACAGGATTCCATGGCTTTAAATTACACTAGCTACTTAGAAAATCATAGATATTTTGTGTGATATTCCATCCCAATGAAAAATATGCATTCCCGTGCCTCAATACTTTGCTATCCAAATACCTGCTTTCAAGAGGTAATGATGAAAAGAAATGCCTGAGTATTTTCCTGGTCAGTGAGGTTGCAGAAGAGACCAATACCATGCCCATATAAGCAAACAAATCTTACTTCTGGGCTCTGCATTGCCACCCTTGGGTAATGTTCATTTGGCGACTTCTGGCTGCACTCTCTGAAGGATTTCTTCTCTTGCTCTCAGTAGAGAGCCTTTGTACATGTCATCCTATAATTTTTTGTTGGCTGGAGAGCAACAGCTAAACTCTGCAAGATGTCACAGATGCATGGGCCAAGGGATCTCACTGTGTGCTGAACGTGTTATCTTCAGAAGCAAGAAAGGAATGTTGGAGAGGAGGAGAAAGGCTGTTTTTTATTATTGTAGGGTAAACCTGACAATTCTGACCTTGGTGAATTGTCAGTTTGTTTGGGGGATGGGTGGGTGGGTCTGGGGTGTACTTTTTATAAGTAATATTTAATTTATTATTTAGAGTGGCTTCTTTTTGGATAATTTATGATAAAAAGGGAGATCTGGTCGGAAATCTAGATACGGCTATTAAAGCTGCAGTGTTCCATATCTCAGAGGGACCACTTTGGAAATGAATTTGTCCATTGCTGAGTATGAGGATGCGTCCAGGCAAAGCCTCCGCTGAAGCAACATCAATACCACCTTCTCCCTTTCCAGGGTCATTCAAACAAGATAACACCAAATCTAAAATATTCTGCTAGCATTTTGCAGATCAATGCTACTCATTCTCTCAAAGGGCTTTGCAATTCAAATTGTTATTGTGCTAGTGGTAGGTTTATTTGTTAGAAATGGGTATACTACAGCTTTAACTAGCCTTAGTGGAAAAAGAAATTTTTTGTGGCTACAAAACACCTTTAAAAAAAAAAAAAAAAGGTATTTTGAGCCTACAAAGAGTTTCTTTAAATTGTCAAGACTCTAGCATTGTTAACCAAATTAGACTAGTGATTGCAATATTTAAGTGTAAATCTTGTTCTATGAGAAAGGATACTTGCTTACAGTTTCAAACAATGACTGTTTCTACACACGATCTTGTATACTACCACACGAGGAAAAAAGGGGTTTTTGTAATCACAGTAGAACAGTCTCATATTCATTTTTTATAGAAATGTTATTCCAATGGTGCATTTTTTTGTTTAATAAATAAAGTTTTGATACAAAATTCTTTCTTCGAGTTATTTATATCAAATGACGGACACTAACAGCACCCAGCCCTCCTCCCTGCCTGTCTGCTCTTATCCTCAGGATAGGTACTGCCTTCTTTGACATCTGTGGCAGAGGCTGCAGGTTTCTGCTGTATCCCCTTGGCTCCTTCTACCATGTTCATGCTCGAGTCCAGGAGGTCTGCAATCTCAACAACCAACAGCCACGACTTTTCATTGGGGGACTGCCTCAGGCAGCCAGAACCCACTTTGCCTGCACGCACAGGAGAGCTGGAAACCCCTGATCACACCTCAGCAATAGCGGTGGCATATTCTGGCCCCTTTGCCCCTGATTGGGACAATGTTGTGGTGTGACCCAACTTTCCTCTAGAGCTCCTGTGCGGGACTCAGCCAAAGTGACTCAGGGGAGACAGCGCTCCACAATACCGCACCCTAGACATGCTACCCTTGCTTGGCTTGCCTCCTTTCTCTCTTCTTCTTCTGCCATTCCTTTAATGGTCTCTCCTAGGATCACTTCATAATTAATCACTTTTACAAGGATCTTCATGTCGGGGTCCGTTTTGGGGGAAACCCAAGACAACACCCTTCTGTTTTTATTTCTGCTTGAAAAACACCAAGACCAAATAAATGCAATGCTCTCTCCATCCACCAGATACTTCATTCTTATGGCATCAATAGCAGTGCTGGGGAGGCATATGCATTGAATGATATATTGCTAGGAGTATTGGAAGATTAAGTTGGACATGTAATCTGTTCTCTAAGAGAAAGCCACATATTATTAAAAGTTTTATTAAGTCTTTGGGGCAAGCAGAGAACTACTCCGTAAGCTCTTTCTTGAAGGCAATGCATCCCAGGTGACAAGACAGATGGGGTTTCAAAGGTCACCTAGATCTTCCTGCCTTTCTCAACTCATTATCATTCCACCTAAAGAAAAAAAATGTGCTGAAGATCACCAAGACCCTGGAGAAGTTGGAACCCTTGTGCATGACTAGTGGGAATGTAAACTAATGCAGCCACTGTGGAAACCAGTAGGGTGGTTCCTCAAAAAACATAGATTACCAACTGATCCTGCAAATCTACTGTCCAAAAAAATCAAAAGCAGGGACTTGAACAGATATGTGGATACCTATGTTCATAGCAGCATTATTCACAATAGCCCAAAGATGAAAGCAACCCAAAGATGCATCAACAGGTAGAATGAATAAACAAAATGTGGTCTATGCATACAATGGAATAGTACACAGCCTTTAAAGGAGAGACATTCTGACACATGCTACACATGGATGAAACTTGAAGACATTATGCTTTGTGAAATAATCCTATCAAGAGAATACAAATAGTGTATAATTCCATTTACATGAGGTATATAGAGTAGTCAAATTCATAGAGACAGAGCAGAATGGTGGTTGCCATTGGCTAGGAAAATAGGGGGGTGGGGAATAATTGCTTAATTGGTATCAAGTTTCAGTTTGGGGGGGGTGAAAAAAGTTCTGGGGATAGATAGTGGCGATGGTTACACAACGTGAAAGTACTTAATATTACTGAACTGTACACTTCAAATGGTTAAAAAAGTATGTTTAATGCTATGTATATCTTAGCACAATTTTTTTAAAATCTCCAAATTAGGATATTCCAGATCCATCTGCTATAAATGCTGATATTTACTCTTTGACTCCTGAAATATAAATACGTTAACTCCAAAATGCTGAAGGAGATTGATATGCCAGAAATAGAAACAACGTATTTACCACAGTCTATTTTCTCTCACACATTTTACACTACCATATTCAACGGAAGTAAGCATATCTTACAAAAGAATGTTGTGCTACCATAGAAGACTATCAAAGATGACTATTTCCAAGGAAAACTGGTTATATGAAGAAAAATAAAATGGATTACTGGTGTCTGAACTAAAGAGGAAAAGGCTAAGAGATTAATTACTCTCTGCATTGCAAATATTTTTTATGGAAGAGATATTTGGAGTGGTGAAAGAATGAAATACCCTCTATATTAAATACCCTATGATGCTATTGATTGATAGATAGTAAATTGCATTAATATGTATGCAGGCGAGTTTCATAGGTCTGAAGGAAGGTGGAATGTCAGGGAGGTCCACCCAGAGCCAAAATCCAGAACGTTTAACATTGCCTCTCTTCCATGGACATTTTCTTTTGTTTCTTGATCACTTGTCTGTTTCATTTACTCTGAAGGACTTTAAGTGTGTACCTATAATTCTTAAAAATGCTTCCTGATCTCCATCCTAGCATTCCACTTCCTCATTTCTTCCACTCATTACTCTTTTCCTAAACATTATTTGCAGCCTCTCAGTTACGTCCACACACTGATTCTGTGTTTGTAAAACTAAATCTGTCTTTTCTTCCTCCAATAGTGGTTTTCATTCTGCAATTGTATTTTTAATTTCCTTGTGGCTCTCCCTTTTCTTACCTATCTCCTTCTGTACTTCACCATGTTGTCTTTTTACCCCATCCCATTCTCTCTTGATTATATTCCCATTCTGTTTCAGAGAGCCGGGATTCCTTTATACACTTGAAAAATGCCAGTTTTCTTTGAAAGAAACTGCTTCCGGTTTTGTAAAAGAATTATCCTGTAAGCCCATTACGTCTCTTGACTTCAGCCTACTCTTATCTTTATTTTAGATTTAAGTGTTCTTAATCTATTTATTTACTCTGAGATGAAGGGAAATCCATTCAGGTCAACAGTGTTTCAGCTCTGTTGTGAATGTGTGTGAATGGCTCATGGCTCCATGTTATGACGGCTTGTGTTCTGTGAAGCTTCTTCCTGAGGTACACAGAGCCAGCCAGTCGTCCTCCACAAGTTCCAGCAAAGCTGCCACTGTCTCACTGGTTTTCATCTAGTGCCTTCCCTTCATCTCCCTGCCTCTGACATCGCCAACTGGAGTACACGAAAATGAGCAAAACTCAAGAAGAAACAGATGCGCCATCTCCTCTCTACCTCAAACTCTATGAACAATGCTGTAGACAAGAGAAATTACTCAAGCTCATTAGTTCCTCTCTTATCCTTTCTGCCCAGTCCTGTTTGGGAAGTTTGTAGTTTTTTGAGGCCATGAGAGTGATACTGGCCTGGATCTCTGGCTGGTATATACTTGTCAACTGTGAACTGAAGATCCTTTTACAGGAGATCACTGGCAACATGGCAAGGATGGTCCATCTATTGCACTTTCTTAACACCTTTATTGGCCTTAGAGTCTGTGGGGAACAAAACCACAAAACTTCCTGAGTTCTGCAGAGAAGACCAGCTTTTCAGTAAGAATGCCTTCTTGTTCCATTTCTCCTTCCTTCTCTTTTTATTCATTTATTTTTTATTTATCTGCCATATTTATTTATTCTATTTACTTTTTATTTATTTGTCAGAGAGAGAGTACAAGCAGTGAGAGCAGCAGGCAGAGGGAGAGGGAGAAGCAGGCTCCCCGCTGAGCAAGGAGCCAGATGCAGGACTCGATCCCAGGACCCTAGGATCATGACCTGAGCCAAAGGTAGACGCCCAACCAACTGAGCCACCCAGGTGGCTCCTCTTTCTTCAATATCTGTTTTCTGATATTCCTCTGTTTTTTTCTTTTTGTCTTCCTCCTCTTTCTTCAAATATCTGTTTTCTGAGTCCCTAGATGTAATAAGGGGAAAGGGGGATGAACCTTGAGGGGCAAATCTCCAGACGCCATTGTAATTGTTGAGCCCTAGCTATTTTTTTAAGTGCCTATGCTTTATACTACTTTCTGTTTACCCAAGCTTAACCTATACTTTATTTACCAATTTCTTATTTCTGTGATGCTATATTATTTTTTCTTTCGTCTGTGATTAATCTCTCTCCCTCACCTTAACTTTAGAAACTCATAATTTGATACAATAAATACTAAGCAATGGTTCCTGAGATAATCCAAATGTTCTCATTAGCAGTTCAAAAGATTTCTTGAAATAAATAATGGAAGTTTTTTTTTTTTTTTCCCCCAGATTCCTTTCGGGTTTTAATTAACATTCTTCTTTATAGATTAATGACAGTCCTTTAATTTCCCTGTCTTTGCTAATATCTATTCTGATTCTTTATGTAAGTTTGACAAAATACCCTTTGGTAAAACAATTTTTCACCTTCTTAATACTTCTTAAGGATTTAATTCTTACAATATTCTTTGAATCTGTGGTAGATTCCCACTACTTTTCTTTTTACTCAACTGAAAAGTGTTCTTTGGTGTGAAACTCTCTTAGCAATGATGGCATTTTAATTTTGCAAATAAGATTCCTTATTTGTCATGGATTATTCCTCTTTCTTCCCTAAATCGGATGTTTCGAAAAATTAACTATCACATTTACTTCATAGAGATATTATAGGCTTAAATTTAAATTAGGCAATGTAAATAAAGTTCTTAGTATAATTTCTAATACTTGGCAAAAGCTTAATACATGCTACTTCTGTTCCTTCTGCCTCTGCACTAGATCTTTCCCTTTAAAATTTATGAACATTTTGATATGTTTTGAAAAATATAGATGGGAATAAAGCAAATTTGTGGTTTGGGAGTGGTTCTAACTTTTATGTATTATTTATAGCATGCATGCAGATGTCAAAAGCAGTTTGCCAAAGGATGGTACTGTTATAAAATAGTTTTCCTTTTTTTGACATATATATCCAGTAATTATTTAGTGCTTTCATTCACATGAAAGACATAATACTAAGGGAATCAATGAACCAAAGAATAAATCCATGCATCTTGTGTGTTTATACACTAACAAACAAGAAAAAAAGTGTCTGTCTGTATCATATCTATGTATATACATGGGGATACTTCAGATGAGACAGATAGTTTTAGATAGGTAAAGAAAAATTCCATCAGATTACAGAGCATCAAACTAAGGTTGATAGAAGGTGGTATGTGGAAGAGCTTTAAATAATAAAAAAGACTAAAGTCTTCGGATATTGAAAAAAAATCAAAAAATTATATGAGCAAGTAGATACAAAAGTAAGAATTTATAGGACAAAAATGGAACTAAAAAGTGTCTTAGGGTTTTTTGTTGTGGAAAAAAGTAGGAAGTATATTTACAAAGTCATGGAGTTATGTAATGGTGATCTAAGGTATTTAACTTAATTCTGTAACTTAATTCTGTAAATTAATTCTGTAATTTTAACTTGCCAAAGGATGGTACTGTTATGAAATAGTTTTCCTTTTTTTGAATTTTTTGAATTTCCTTTCTATAAATTAATTCTGTAACTTAATTCTGTAAATTAATTCTGTAATTCTATACTGAAAATAGAAGTTTTAGTTTTTCATTTGCAAATATCTATTGAATAATTGCTATGTACAAATGATTGAGCTAGCACTGGAAAAGCAGCAGTGACCAGTATGAATGATTGTTGGCCTTATGAAGTTTATAATAAAAAAGAACAGAGAGGTGCAATAACTGTAAGAATAATATCAACTCATATTGTGATATAAAATATTATGTCTTTAGGAATTACCCACAATTGTTTTAGATAGGGAAAGACTTCCTCATAGAAGTAACATTTAAACTGAAACCACAGAATACCAAAGAGCCATCCATGTGAATATTGGGAACATAGAACATTCCAGAAAGAGGGGAAAACTGAGCCAAGGCCCAGGCTGGGAAAAGAGCTTGGCCTACCAAGAGCTGGGCAGATGGTTGGTGCAGTTGCATTTCACTGAGCAGGAAGAAAAATAGAATGAAGAGATTAAGGATTTAGAACTAGGTCAGATCATGCTGCATACTGCAGTGCTTGCTACCAAGTTTAGATTCCAAAGGAAATAACCAATTGAAGGGACAAAGAAGAGAGTTAAAAACCTGATTTATGTGTATCAAGATAAAAGATATGTGCACACTACCTCAGATTTGCAAGATTACATAGAATTTTTTATCATCTGTAATTGCTTCGGTCTCGCTCATGTTCCCAATTTTTAAAACATTCTTTTTTTTTTTTAAGATTTTATTTTTATTTATTTTACAGAGAGAGATCACAAGTAGACAGAGAGGCAGGCAGAGAGAGAGAGGGAAGCAGGCTCTCCGCTGAGCAGAGAGCCCGATGTGGAACTCGATCCCAGGACCCTGAGATCATGACCTGAGCCAAAGGCAGTGGCTTAACCCACTGAGCCACCCAGGCACCCCTATGTTCCCAATTTTTATTGGGTAGTGAGCTGAAGTTCAATCTTGCCAATGAAAGGAGTCAATATTTCTTTTCCATTTAAAGCAGCTTTTTTAATGAATTCTTTCTGGATAAAGTCACTAAATTCAAAGTTCTAATTCCCTTCCACAACTTCATTTCTCTCCCAAAGTTCCCTACCATCTCCAATCCTTCTCAAGATGGCTTCTGGGGAAGTGGGAATGTTCTCATGTTGTGCTTGACCAAATATGGATTCTCTCTGCTTCCAGTGATTGACCCTTTATTCCATCTCATCTCTTGGAACTCCATTGGCCATTACCACCAAGGTTTGCATCTGGAGACACTGAGAATCTTTTCTCACAGCACAGTAGCATCCTACGATTCTCCTCACTGACTTGGGCCAATCTAAGCTCTTTTCTTGGCACTGTTAATTCTCTGAGTATCAGCCTTGTCTTCCACCTGGCCCCCAACTGGGTTGTCTACTACCAACCTCTATTCAAAAGTCACTTCTCCTTCGCCCTTGATAATCCAAGGTTGACTCAACTCTCAATTTAAGTATCTCCTAAATGCTCTCTTCAGAGCATACTGAAATAAGCCTTACTTGTTATATATAAGTACAATCGGTTTTCTTTCTGCCTAAAACAATAAGACACCACTTTTATCTGTAGTAGCAGCCATCCTTCTGGGATGTTCGTTGGACACAACAAGAGTCCTCTGGTTTGGGCCTCATTCCTTACCTTCCTAGATTTTCTATTAGCCTTTGCTTCCTTGCCTCAGGGTTTTACCTTATAGAGGTGTGCCAGAACCCTTCTTAATATTAACTTCTTAATATTTTTATTTCTATTTGCATACCCTTGCCTGATGATATGCCATGTCTTGTCTAATAGAAACTTTCTGCTTACTCTTCAAGTCTGGTGAAAATTCTCCTTATGTAATATCTTGAAAATCTTCACCATTTTTGTATTATATTAGCATCTTCATTTCCTCTGAGGCACTGAAACCATCTGGTCAATGGTTATGAGGCTACAAGCATCAAGGTTTAAAGTAAATAGCAATTTTATTAATTTAATATTTACAAGAATAATATATCAGATGTGTGTGTGCATGCACTAAAGATCAATCTGGCTATTGTTTACAGAATGAGTTCCAAGTAGCAAAAATGAAAAAGAAAAGTTTCAGGAAAAGTTTGATGGTAGATTCAATGGTGTTGAAGAGATAGAAATGAAATGGGCTACATTTGAACTGTGTTTTAGAGATAGAAATAAGCACATATGCAAATGGACAGGCTTGGGTGGGTTTCTGGTTTACACTTTTAAACTGGTAGTAACTTTTCCTCTATACAGGAGACTGGAAGAGAAACAGTTTGGGTATGGTATATATACGGATATAAAAGTATAATTTTTAAAGAGCCTTGTGTGATATCCAAGACAAGGTATCAAAATGTAGACAAATATTTGAATCTGAGAATACATAAGAAAGATCAGGTCTGGAGATGTAAATGCAGAAGTTTGCAATATATGAATGGCATCTAAAGCCATACGAATATACATGGCAGAGGGGCAAAGTTGGGCCTACCCTGAGCCCTGAGAGAATCAAGACTATAGGTAACAGAGAAGGAGCAACCAGGTAAGCAGGCTTACGAAGGGTAACCAATGACAAGAAAACTGGGGAAAAATCAGTTTTCTGTTAAAGGAAAATAAAAGATAACAAGAATTGTATAGAAGAAGAGAGAAAAAACATTGGAAACAGAGGAAGCATTCAGCTGTGTTAATAAGTTGCTGGAATGGTGGGTAAGGCAAAGATAAAATAATTATTTTGTGTATTAAATTTGTCAGTATGAAGATCATAAAGGGTACCCAGACCCCCTCGTTTTCCTGTGATAACCCCAGTTTATGTACTGTGCTCTCATGTAGTTAATTTCTAGAATAGTAGATAACATTATATAGTGCCTACTTTCATTTTCAAAATATCCTCATTTGGATGACAGTTTATATAGTCATACTACCTATTGGTGACTAAAGTAAGAGCAGTTTCAGTGAAACAGTGTTGATGAAAGTCAGATGATAATGGATCATAAATGGAATGGGAACTCATGAAGTAAATATAGTGCATGTACGATAACGATGAAGTTACATTATGAAGAACAGCAGAAAAATGGGAAGTAACTGGAAGGGTAACTGGATCTTACATGCTTTCAAAAATGAACTACAAAATCAGTCACAAAGATTTTTCTAGAAAATTGAGCAACTTCCCAATCAAATTCATCTGTGCCAGAAGTTTTCAGAATGAATAGCAATATGATTTAAGAAAAAGACCTTCAGGCTAGGTATAATAATTAACCCTTCCAGAGAAGGTTGCGTGACAGTGAGGGCTACTCTGGTTTAGAATAGGAAAGGGAACTCTAGAACCAAAGGCAAAAGGACATGCAGTAACTTTATTCAGGAGGATAGAATGTAATAGTGACCAAACCTAATATACCAGATCCTAACACTACAACCTGAACAATTTACCTGGTATGGAATGGAAAAGGGATCTTTGTCAATGTAATCAAGTTAAAGGTTTTGAGGTGGGGAGACTATCTTGGATTATTTGGATGGGCTTTAAATGCAATCACAAGTGTCCTTATAAAGGAAACACAGAGGAAACACAGACATAGAAGAGGAGGAAACAATGTGAACACAGAGGCAGAAACTGCAGTAATGTAGCCACAAACCAAGGAATGGTGGCAGCTACTAGAAGCTGGAAGAGAGAGAGAATAGATTCTCCCCAGAGGCTTTGGAGAGAATGCATCCCTGCCAACATCTTGATTTCAATCCTAATTTCAGACTCTGACTTAACAGAACTATGGGTGAATATACTTCTGTTATTTTAAGCCACTTAATTAGTGGTAACTATTACAGCAGCTACAAGAAACCAGTAGGGTGGGACTGAGTAAAACTCAGTTCCCACAAGAGCATCAATATGAAAATGCAACAAATAGATTTTTTAAAAGACAAATACAAGGCCAAGGAGATTAAAGGAGATATCTTGGTGAAAACCAGGAAATGGAGTGTAGAGTTTCAGTGTTACTGCACGGACAGGTTTAGATGTTTAAAGATATGGCATAAATGAGGGTCCTTGGTTATTGTCCAGAAGATCAACTCAGGTTCAGCCATGGGGAGCATGAATCTGGAATGATACAGATCCCAGCCAAGAGTAGTAACCTTAGGGCTGTCGGCCCCTGGGCTTTGAACAGATGCCTAATTTCTTTGAGTTTCAGTTTGTTTGTTTGTTTTCCCTATATTTTTATCTGTAACACAAAGATAATAATATCTGGCTTGCCTCTCTCACAGATTTCTTACGTGTATCACATCAGATACAATATATAAAAACACTTTATTTTTTATAAAGTGCTATTTTACACCTTACCAGTGGTATTCATTATCAATATTTGCAGCCAGAGAACTGTGACCTATTCACCCTTCGAGATCTAAAATTTAAGTAAGTGAAGTCACCTGTAGGGGAATTCAATAGAAATCCCAAACCCAATTAGGATCCAACGCCTTACTTAAAAGTTATTGAGAACTTCCAGAGGGGTGGAATGGGAAATGTCAGCTCGGGTTCTTGTTGGTATACAACCAGATTCTGTTTATCTAATTGACACAACTATTTTCTCATTAAAAACAAAACAAAAACACAGATGTGAAAGTAGCAGACTTCACTTGAAATGGGGTCGAAGACAGGAACAGAAAGGGTGGAAACAGGTTTTACCTTAGTTGTAGCAATGTAAACATTCCAATGTAAAAATATTCTTCCTCCATTTTCTCGGAGGGAAAGTTCCACTGACCCAAGAACCCCACAGTCCCTGTCCTTACACACCTCTCAGACTTCTCTCTTTCCCTTCCCTTCTTTGTCTCTGTTCTGTTCTAATCCTTTCTTCCAGGAGCAGAAATACAAATTCCTCCCATTCTTTCCTTCAGGGAGTTATCACTGACTTTTGTTGTTCAGCCTCTTGCTGACAAAACTGTAGACACTTACCTCCTAACCCAAGCAGTTAATTAAGGTTCTTCCTTCCTAAAGACCATTTCCTCTGTAGAAGACACTCTGTAGCCAGCTGCTATGATAATATAGTGCTTACCATGCTATATGGTAAAATAAAATGAGAACTACCCCAGCTTTCTCACATTTATCTAAGTGCCAGAGAAAACTTCTAGGCCAGACTTCAGAGCAAAGAAACAGTATTTCTTCTTCCTCTGGATCATCTTCTGTCCAACGGGGACCCTCCTTGAAGCGGAAGTTATGAGAAGTGATTCCTTTCAGACTACGTTTTGCCCTTCTCAAATGTATTTTGTAGACCAAAGGCCTGTTCATACTGCACATGGAGATCAAACTGACAGATGAACTGAACAAATGAATGAATTTATAGAATGAATGAATGAATTTAACTAAATGTGTTATTTTATCAACTGTGAAAAAGAAACTGCCATATCAAGTCAAGACCCAAATATTTTTTAAATAACCTAATTTATAGATTTATCAATGTTGTGTATAACTCATTGTCCTGTTCTGACTTATGTTTAAAAGCAAAGGGATGATTCAAGTCTCCTCAATATGACTCAAGTCTCTTCAATTTCCCAATGTTGCACAAGTGTTTGACGTATGCTGATAATAAATTCAATAATATAATAAACACTAATGAAATCAAATATCGGATACATACAACATGCTGTGTTAAGAACCTCATATACCTTATCTTGTTTACTACGTGAAACAATACTTTGATGTATGAAACACTATTATTGCTACTTTACTGGTGAGAAACACTAAACTGCTGCTTTATCTTGCCATAAGTCATCTATTTAGTGAAAAATTGAGTCCTAAACCCAGTTCTGTTCTGTGTTTTTTATCACCAAATTGAATAATATTCAATGGATAGTTCTAAGAAATTTCTTAACAAAGAGTTTCACAAACTTTAGTGATTATAGAATCCACCTGGAACTCTTGTTAAAATAATAAATCCTAGGCCCCTGTTGTAGAGATATTGATTCAATTGGTCTGTATTAGGGCTGAGAATCTGTAACTTTAACAAGCTCCCTGGTTGATTTCTATTCTCATATTATATATCAGTAAGAACTCTGTCTACTCCTCTCAATAGAAAATCCAATATAAACTCCTAACTTAAATTTTAAAAAGAAAATATATTGGTTTAGATACCTGAACAATTTTAGGGTAGACTAAGTTCAGACACATCTTTATCGTCAGATTGTACCTGTAGTTCCAGAATTGAGTCTCCTTGGCCCTGGCTGGCCAGATGTAGATCATAGGTCCATCCCTGAACCAACTGCTATGATTAAGTGGATGGAATTTGCTATTTTCTTGATTTTGCTCACTGAGCCCTTCCTTGAAGCCCAGGGTGGTGTCAATTATCTTGAAGCCCATGGATTAAGAAGAGGGAAGGGGATATAATAGGACATTATCAGAGGGAAGAGGAAGTGGATCCTGTGTGGATAACAGATATACACTAGACTTCCCTAGGTAAAGTTGTAAGTTCATAAGAATGCACTGGCAGCCACTTTAAGAAACTATCAACATCAGGGGCGCCTGGGCAGCTCAGTGGGTTAAGCCACTGCCTTCCGCTCAGGTCATGATCTCAGGGTCCTGGGATCGAGTCCCGCATTGGGCTCTCTGCTCAGCAGGGAGCCTGCTTCCCTCTCTCTCTCTGCCTGCCTCTCTGCCTACTGTAATCACTCTCTGTCAAATAAATAAATAAAATCTTTAAAAAAAAAAAAAAGAAAGAAAGAAACTATCAACATCATATGACTGGAAAGTTTTCCTTATCATAGAAAAGATAACTTGTTTGCCAAGGTACTGTCCTCCAATCCTATACATTCAGACAGATTACTCCACAAAACCATCAGTATTATTTATATCATCTTTATGTCTGAAGGAGATACATTTTATTATATTCTTGGACATATACTCATCCAATGCACAGAGAAGAGAAATGGACCAAAATGACTCTTCTCATTTTGCAAAATGAGTCTTCTCATTTTGCAAAATGAGTCTATCTCAATTCTCTTTTGCTTACATATTTAAAAAAATCCAATAATTTTTTTTTGTAAAGTTTACCAGGTTCATGTTAAATTATAAACTGAGCTTTTTGGAAATTCACATCTTGGAGTTTTTGCTTCAGTCTGAAGAAGGAAACTGTTTACCAAATTAAGATGAAATAGCTTTACTGCCTATTTGCAACTCTCATTTAAAATTGGATATAGTTTATCACTGAATATTTCCTAAAATAAAACTTTATAACCATCTGGATTCAGGGTTTTCTTGCTGATATTTCTTATAGATATATGGTTTTTTAATGATTCTTTCAATCCCAAAGGATGTACTAGACTCCAAAATTATGTGTTTAGATAACCCAAAAGAAGCAATTTGATTTCTCCAGCTTCTTTACCTATAACTTCATTTCAAAATTTTAAGGATATCAGAGTGTTTTTTCTTAGAAGTTCTGACTCCTGAGAAAAACCATAGCCAATATTATTGTTCTTTGTTATTATATATATTAATACATATATATACACACACATATCTCATGATATATATTATTGCCCTCCTTTATTGTCCTATTCTTCTTTTTGAAATGGCTGTTGTCCCATCTGTTCCCTGCACTTAAACTCTACTTTGTACCTATGGAGGTACAGCAAACACTGAAGAAATATTAATTTTCACATACTGAAAAGCTATCAATTAATGTTTTTTCAGTCATAATGAAATCAGATCAAGAATTGATATAGAGAGGGAGGAGTCAAGATGGCAGAGAAGTAGCAGGCTGAGACTACTTCAGCTAGCCAGAGACCAGCTAGATAGCTTATCTAAAGATTGCAAACACCTGAAAATCCATCGGCAGATCGAAGAGAAGAACAGCAATTCTGGAAACAGAAAAACAACCACTTTCTGAAAGGTAGGACCGGCGGAGAAGTGAATCCAAAGCGATGGGAAGATAGACCCCGGGGGGAGGGGCCGGCTCCCGGCAAGCGGCGGAGCAACCGCGCACAAAATCAGGACTTTTAACAGTCTGTTCCGCTGAGGGACATCGCTCCAGAGACTAAACCGGGGCAAAGCCCACGCGGGGTCAGCGTGGCCTCAGGTCCCACAGGGTCACAGAAGGATCAGGGGTGTCTGAGTGTTGCAGAGCTTGCAGGTACTGGAACAGGAAAGCCGGCTACAGAGACAGAGCCGACAGTAAGCTCGCAGCTCAGGGTTACCTTGAACCGGTCGCAGGCTCAGTGAGCTCGGAGCGTGGCCGGAGGTCAGGCAGACGGGAGTAACTGGCGCTGTTCTCTGAGGGCGCACTGAGGAGTGGGGCCCTGGGCTCTGGGCACCTCCGGGCCAGAGCCCAGGAGGCCGCCATTTGTATTCCCGTCCTCCGGAACTCTACGGAAAGCGCTCAGGGAACAAAAGCTCCTGAAAGCAAACCCGAGCGGATTACTCACCCCGGCCCCGGGTAAGGGCGGTGTAATTCCGCCTGGGGCAAAGACACTTGAGAATCACTACAACAGGCCCCTCCCCCAGAAGATCAACAAGAAATCCAGCAGAGACCAAGTTCCCCTACCAAGGAGTGCGATTTCAATACAAAGAAGAGCAGCAGAATTCCAGAGGAGGAGAAAGCAAAGCACGGAACTCATGGCTTTTTCCCTGTGATTTTTTTTAGTCTTGCAGTTAATTTAATTTTTTTCTTTTTCATTTTTTGTTTTATTTCTCGCCTTCTGGTTAAATTTTTTTTAACTTTTACCTTTTTCTTTTTTAATGTTTTTTTAACTAGTTTATCTAATATATATATTTTTTCTTTTTTATATTTTCCTTATTTGTTTTCTTTTTTTTTTTAATTCTTTTCTTTTCTTTTTTTTTTCTTTCTGCCTTTTTGAACATCTTTTTAATCCCTTTCTCCGCCCTCACGATTTCGGATCTCCTCTAATTTGGTTAAAGCATATTTTCCTGGGGTTGTTGCCACCCTTTTAGTATTTTACTTGCTCCTTCATATACTCTTATCTGGACAAAATGACAAGACGGAAAAATTCAACACAAAAAAAAGAACAAGAGGCAGTACCGAAGGCTAGGGACCTAATCAATATAGACATTGGTAATATGTTAGATCTAGAGTTCAGAATGACAATTCTCAAGGTTCTAGCCGGGCTCGAAAAAGGCATGAAAGATATTAGAGAAACCCTCTCGAGAGATATAAAAGCCCTTTCTGGAGAAATAAAAGAACTAAAATCTAACCAAGATGAAATCAAAAAAGCTATTAATGAGGTGCAATCAAAAATGGAGGCTCTCACTGCTAGGATAAATGAGGCGGAAGAAAGAATTAGTGATATAGAAGACCAAATGATAGAGAATAAAGAAGCTGAGCAAAAGAGGGACAAACAGCTACTGGACCACGAGGGGAGAATTTGAGAGATAAGTGACACCATAAGACGAAACAACATTAGAATAATTGGGATTCCAGAAGAAGAAGAAAGAGAGACGGGAGCAGAAGGTATACTGGAGAGAATTATTGGGGAGAATTTCCCCAATATGGCAAAGGGAACGAGCATCAAAATTCAGGAGGTTCAGAGAACGCCCCTCAAAATCAATAAGAATAGGCCCACACCCCGTCACCTAATAGTAAAATTTACAAGTCTCAGTGACAAAGAGAAAATCCTGAAAGCAGCCCGCGAAAAGAAGTCTGTAACATACAATGGTAAAAATATTAGATTGGCAGCTGACTTATCCACAGAGACCTGGCAGGCCAGAAAGAGCTGGCATGATATTTTCAGAGCACTAAACAAGAAAAACATGCAGCCAAGAATACTATAGCCAGCTAGGATATCATTGAAAATAGAAGGAGAGATTAAAAGCTTCCAGGACAAACAACAACTGAAAGAATTTGCAAACACCAAACCAGCTCTACAGGAAATATTGAAAGGGGTCTTCTAAGCAAAGAGAGAGCCTACAAGTGGTAGATCAGAAAGGAACAGAGACCATATACAGTAACAGTCACCTTACAGGCAATACAATGGCACTAAATTTATATCTCTCAATAGTTACCCTGAATGTTAATGGGCTAAATGCCCCAATCAAAAGACACAGGGTATCAGAATGGATAAAAAAACAAAACCCATCTATATGTTGCCTCCAAGAAACTCATTTTAAGCCCGAAGACACCTCCAGATTTAAAGTGAGGGGGTGGAAAAGAATTTACCATGCTAATGGACATCAGAAGAAAGCAGGAGTGGCAATCCTTATATCAGATCAATTAGATTTTAAGCCAAAGACTATAATAAGAGATGAGGAAGGACACTATATCATACTCAAAGGGTCTGTCCAACAAGAAGATTTAACAATTTTAAATATCTATGCCCCCAATGTGGGAGCAGCCAACTATATAAACCAATTAATAACAAAATCAAAGAAACACATCAACAATAATACAATAATAGTAGGGGACTTTAACACTCCCCTCACTGAAATGGACAGGTCATCCAAGCAAAAGATCAGCAAGGAAATAAAGGCCTTAAACGACACACTGGACCAGATGGACATCACAGATATATTCAGAATATTTCATCCCAAAGCAACAGAATACACATTCTTCTCTAGTGCACATGGAACATTCTCCAGAATAGATCACATCCTCGGTCCTAAATCAGGACTCAACCGGTATCAAAAGATTGGGATCATTCCCTGCATATTTTCAGACCACAATGCTCTAAAGCTAGAACTCAACCACAAAAGGAAGTTTGGAAAGAACCCAAATACATGGAGACTAAACAGTATCCTTCTAAAGAATGAATGGGTCAACCGGGAAATTAAAGAAGAATTGAAAAAAATCATGGAAACAAATGATAATGAAAATACAACGGTTCAAAATCTGTGGGACACAACAAAGGCAGTCCTGAGAGGAAAATATATAGCGGTACAAGCCTTTCTCAAGAAACAAGAAAGGTCTCAGGTACACAACCTAACCCTACACCTAAAGGAGCTGGAGAAAGAACAAGAAAGAAACCCTAAGCCCAGCAGGAGAAGAGAAATCATAAAGATCAGAGCAGAAATCAATGAAATAGAAACCAAAAAAAACAATAGAACAAATCAACGAAAGTAGGAGCTGGTTCTTTGAAAGAATTAATAAAATTGATAAACCCCTGGCCCGACTTATCAAAAAGAAAAGAGAAAGGACCCAAATAAATAAAATCATGAATGAAAGAGGAGAGATCACAACTAACACCAAAGAAATACAAACTATTATAAGAACATACTATGAGCAACTCTACGGCAATAAATTTGACAATCTGGAAGAAATGGATGCATTCCTAGAAACATATAAACTACCACAACTGAACCAGGAAGAAATAGAAAGCCTGAACAGACCCATAACCAGTAAGGAGATTGAAACAGTCATTAAAAATCTCCAAACAAACAAAAGCCCAGGGCCAGACGGCTTCCCGGGGGAATTCTACCAAACATTTAAAGAAGAACTAATTCCTATTCTCCTGAAACTGTTCCAAAAAATAGAAATGGAAGGAAAACTTCCAAACTCATTTTATGAGGCCAGCATCACCTTGATCCCAAAACCAGACAAGGATCCCACCAAAAAAGAGAGCTATAGACCGATATCCTTGATGAACACAGATGCGAAAATACTCAACAAAATACTAGCCAAGAGGATTCAACAGTACATTAAAAGGATTATTCACCACGACCAAGTGGGATTTATTCCAGGGCTGCAAGGTTGGTTCAACATCCGCAAATCAGTCAATGTGATACAACACATCAATAAAAGAAAGAACAAGAACCATATGTTACTCTCAATAGATGCTGAAAAAGCATTTGACAAAGTACAGCATCCCTTCCTGATCAAAACTCTTCAAAGTGTAGGGATAGAGGGCACATACCTCAATATCATCAAAGCCATCTATGAAAAACCCACCGCAAATATCATTCTCAATGGAGAAAACCTGAAAGCTTTTATGCTAAGGTCAGGAACACAGCAGGGATGTCCATTATCACCACTGCTATTCAACATAGTACTAGAGGTCCTAGCCTCAGCAATCAGACAACAAAAGGAAATTAAAGGCATCCAGATCGGCAAAGAAGAAGTCAAATTATCACTCTTTGCAGATGATATGATACTATATGTGGAAAACCCAAAAGACTCCACTCCAAACCTGCTAGAACTTATACAGGAATTCAGTAAAGTGTCAGGATATAAAATCAATGCACAGAAATCAGTTGCATTTCTCTACACCAACAGCAAGACAGAAGAAAGAGAAATTAAGGAGTCAATCCCATTTACAATTGCACCCAAAACCATAAGATACCTAGGAATAAACCTAACCAAAGAGGCTAAGAATCTATACTCAGAAAACTATAAAGTATTCATGAAAGAAACTGAGGAAAACACAAAGAAATGGAAAAATGTTCCATGCTCCTGGATTGGAAGAATAAATATTGTGAAAATGTCTATGCTACCTAAAGCAATCTACACATTTAATGCAATTCCTATCAAAGTACCATCCATCTTTTTCAAAGAAATGGAACAAATAGTTCTAAAATTTATATGGAACCAGAAAAGACCTCGAATAGCCAAAGGGATATTGAAAAAGAAAACCAACGTTGGTGGCATCACAATTCCGGACTTCAAGCTCTATTACAAAGCTGTCATCATCGAGACAGCATGGTACTGGCACAAAAACAGACACATAGATCAATGGAACAGAATAGAGAGCCCAGAAATAGACCCTCAACTCTACAGTCAACTAATTTCAACAAAGCAGGAAAGAATGTCCAATGGAAAAAAGACAGCCTCTTCAATAAATGGTGCTGGGAAGATTGGACAGCCACATGCAGAAAAATGAAATTGGACCATTTCCTTACACCACACACAAAAATAGACTCAAAATGGATGAAGGACCTCAATGTGCGAAAGGAATCCATCAAAATCCTTGAGGAGAACACAGGCAGCAACCTCTTCGACCTCAGCCGCAGCAACATCTTCCTAGGAACAACGCAAAAGGCAAGGGAAGCAAGGGCAAAAATGAACTATTGGGATTTCATCAAGATCAAAAGCTTTTGCACAGCAAAGGAAACAGTTAACAAAATCAAAAGACAACTGACAGAATGGGAGAAGATATTTGCAAACGACATATCAGATAAAGGACTAGTGTCCAGAATCTATAAAGAACTTAGCAAACTCAACACCCAAGGAACAAATAATCCAATCAAGAAATGGGCAGAGGACATGAACAGACATTTCTGCAAAGAAGACATCCAGATGGCCAACAGACACATGAAAAAGTGCTCCATATCACTTGGCATCAGGGAAATACAAATCAAAACCACAATGAGATATCACCTCACACCAGTCAGAATGGCTAAAATCAACAAGTCAGGAAATGACAGATGCTGGCGAGGATGTGGAGAAAGGGGAACCCTCCTACACTGTTGGTGGGAATGCAAGCTGGTGCAACCACTCTGGAAAACAACATGGAGGTTCCTCAAAATGTTGAAAATAGAACTGCCCTATGACCCAGCAATTGCACTATTGGGTATTTACACTAAAGATACAAACGTAGTGATCCAAAGGGGCACGTGTACTCGAATGTTTATAGCAGCAATGTCCACAATAACCAAACTATGGAAAGAACCTAGATGTCCATCAACAGATGAATGGATCAAGAAGATGTGGTATATATACACAATGGAATACTATGCAGCCATCAAAAGAAATGAAATCTTGCCATTTGCGACAACATGGATGGAACTAGAGCGTATCATGCTTAGCGAAATAAGTCAATCAGAGAAAGACAACTATCATATGATCTCCCTGATATGAGGAAGTGGTGATGCAACATGGTGGCTTAAATGGGTAGGAGAAGAATCAATGAAACAAGATGGGATTGGGAGGGAG
Organism: Mustela nigripes; assembly: GCF_022355385.1. Lineage (NCBI taxonomy): Eukaryota > Metazoa > Chordata > Mammalia > Carnivora > Mustelidae > Mustela > Mustela nigripes. The sequence continues at coordinate 70,612,353 of NC_081564.1, forward strand.
ACAAACCATAAGTGACTCTTAATCTCACAAAACAAACTGAGGGTTGCTGGGGAGAGGGGGTTTGGGAGAAGGGGGTGGGATTATGGACATTGGGGAGGGTATGTGCTTTGGTGAGTGCTGTGAAGTGTGTAAACCTGGTGATTCACAGACCTGTACCCCAGGGATAAAAATATATGTATAAAAAATAAAAAATTTAAAAAAAAAAGAATTGATATAGAGCTTTCTAAAGTCATCCCAAGATTTCTTTCTTTCTTTCTTTTTCTAAGATTTTATTTATTTATTTGACAGAGAGAGATCATAAGCACAAGTAAGCAGAGAGGCAGGCAGAGGGGTAGAGGGAAGCAGGTTCCCCACTGAGCAGAGAGCCCGACACGGGGCTGGATCCCAGGACCCCGACATCTGAGCTGAAGGCAGAGGCCCAACCTGAGCTGAAGGCAGAGGCCCAACCCACTGAGCTACTCAGGCGCCCCCCCCAAGATGTCTTGTATAAGAGAACAGCTCATGTTAATTCTGTCTATGAATGTCTTCTTAGATAAACAATTCAATGTAGACAAATATTATTTGAAGAATAGTAGCTAAGACTATTCTACAAATATGAGCTATAAATAGCTGTTCATATCTACAGATATGTAAAACACCATAGTTCCATAATTTTCCTCCCTTTCTAGCTTGTATTTTAATGTTAATACTATATGAAGGAGTGAATTAGATTGTTTCAGGTATTACTTTGAACACAGATGAAACTCAGAGTTTAAGCCACTAAAAATAAGGCCCCTGAACATCCGTGTCTTCATGTGTAAAAGTTAGGAAATGATAGTTAATGCCAGTTATTTTTGAACTTTGGATCTACAAATGTGCTCATGACATAAAAATACTCTTTCTACACTTTCTAAACATCTTTCAGTTTTGTTCCTTCTGCTACTGACAAGTACTGCATCTTAATACAGAATTACACAAAATAATTTTAGCATCCAAGTACAAAAAAAGAAAATAGAAAAGTAAAATTTTTCTCCTCAAAACACAAGAATTAAAGAAAGAGCAATAAAAAAAAATAAGTTTGAAGTGACTTTGACCACTTGTAGACCCATCTTCAAGAATGTTCAAGACTTGGGTGAAATATGGGAAACGGGTTTAAGTACACATATTGATGAGCACTGAAAAATGTATAGAATTGTTGAATCGTTGTATTGTATGCTTGAAACTAATATAACACTGTATGGTAATTATACTTTAATAAAAAATAAATTAACCTGCAGTTTAAAAAATAAAATCGAATTGAATTAAAACGAATGTCCAAGATGGGAAACTTAGATTTCTAACAGTCTAATGGTGTCTCTTTTAGTTTCTAGGGATCAAAACTGAACTCAAAGAGTGGGAAGTTTGTTGTTCATACAATCAAACCTCAGTAACATTAGAAAGCACATAAGCAAACCAGGCACAAAAAGTGGTCCAGCAGATTAGACCTTCCAACAAGACTGGATTATGTCTGTAGCTGCTATTGGATTGTATCCTCGGAGCCTTGTACCAACAGTAGTTAATGAAATCTGTGGGAAGAGCCCTTTGATCTATCTTGGGGATTGTGCCCTTACTTGACCAAGCACTGCTGGCAGGTGGCCTAGTCTGGGCCAAGTGGCCACACCTGTGCTGAGGGAGAAGGTATTGTACTTGTCAATTGCAACCAAAACAACATGGCTGAGGAGGGGCCAGTGATGAGGAATGGAGGAAGGAGAAACAGTGTGGGTAAAGGGAGACAGAGGTGCCCTTTCTACAACATGCTCTTTCTACAAGACAGTCCTCTTTCTAGAAGAAAGTATTCCAGATTAGAAAAATTCAGCATTGTCCACTTCAGAATTCTATGTATTAAAGTCTAAATTTAAGGGCACCTGGGTGGCTCAGTTGGTTAAGCAACTGCCCTGGACTCAGGTCATGATCCTGGAGATGACGATTGAGTCTTGAATCAGGCTCCCAGCTCCAGGGGGAGTCTGCTTCTCCCTCTGACCTTCTCCCCTCTCATGCTCTCTCTTACTTTCTCTCTCTCTCAAATAAATAAATAGAATATTTTTTTAAAAGTCTAACTTTATACCATAAAAATGCCAAAGTGGATTGTGAAAATAAATGAGAAAAAAAAATCATTAAAAAAATAGACTTGTGGGGCCGCCTGGGTGGCTCAGTTGCTTAAGTGTCTGACTTTTGGTTTCTGCTCAGGTCATTTCTGCTCAGGGTTGTGAGATTGAGCCCTGTGTTGGGCTCCAAGCTTGGCGTAGACCCTGCTTACTTTACACTTCCCCTAGCTCTTTCTCCCTCTCTTAAAAAAAAAAAAAAAAAAAATGTGTGATAAAAATGTTTCTATTTAGAATTTTTTTTTCTACATCATCAAAGTAACTGAAGAGCCTTAAACAGCCAAGGAAATTTGTCCTGATAAAGTCTTTTTGTTTTTCTAGTAAAGTTCCCTGTTAGACATTGGCATTCCCCAGAGTGGTAAGAACCTCCAAATCTCGTTCGAAATTAGCATCATCTATCAGGAGAAAATAAAAATTTATTGATGCTTTGTGTTCATGAATTTTTCTTCAATATTTGAATAGTAAATGCCAGTAAAGAAGCAGTCTGATTTCAGAAGCTTCAGTCATCACATGTAGGCTATTGGCAAAAGTGCCGTATCCATTATTCTAACCTCATGAATCTTTTCACGTATTAGCATCCTTTCAGGAATTTATTCCTGATTATCCACTGTATGCTCTGGGAATGCTTGATCACCTGAGACAGACACTGTCCTGAATTCTTGGAGCTTCTATTTACTGAGTTTGAACCCAGACTTAACAGAGTCATGGTGGATGTGACAGAGAACGTTACCTGTAAACTGAGACCTACAAGAGGAGTTCTGTGTGCAACATGGCTTTATCCCACATATGAGAGGAAAGAAACACTGAAACATGCTGGCGTTTATCAATTTGGCAAATTTTCAGCACTGGGTTTGCAGCTGGCTTGAGAGGAAAGCATAACAGCACACATGGCACATGATTTATATATTCTTCATCCTTTAAATGTGTCTTTCTAAGAGGTGGGTACTTAAGAAATGTCTAATCATTCACTTAACAAGTGTTGCTAAACTTCCAACAAGAGTCTCATATATTGAGCTTATCTGATCAGGGTTTCCTATGTCAAAATGTTCAGGTTAGATGGAAATAAAATATTGTGAACATTGCTGAAAATTCATTTAATCACTTCATATTTCTTGAGCAACTTCTCCATGTGAGGCACCATAGGAAGCAGTGAGAACACTAACATAATCTTAGCAATCATAGTAATAGCAGCAACAGGCATGTCAGAAGCATTACCTTTGAGTCTCAGGTATCTCGTTCAATAGTTGGGGCAAGTCACTTAACCCATCTCCCTTCTCCATAAAATGCAGCCAATAATCCATGCTTACCTCATGGGTTTATTGCAAGGATCTCTTAAAACACACACACACACACACACACACACACACACACACACTCCAATTGCTAAGCTACAGAACGTTATACACATAATTGGTATGTTATTGCAATTATTAATATACCATTTTATACTTCTGAAGTATTTAGTGTTTCTTCCCATTCTTCTGTATATTGCTTGTTCATAGAAGATCTATCTTCTGTCCCTTGTTATGTAAAGGGAAGGCATTAAAAGTCCTCCAGCCATTCTCCAGCCAGTAGCTGACTCATTCTGATCTGCCAGCTTTATCAGCCCCTCTTAGCCCATCACACAAGTAACTTGCATCGTGGGATTTGAATAACTGCTCCAGACTCTCACTGTCTGCTAAGAGGAATGTGTGCCAAAATACTCAGGCAGGACTTGCTTGTAGGGTCACATATACAGGGTGAAGAGGGAGAGGGCTCAGCCAGTGCCAGGAAGCAAAACAAGAGGACACAGGAAGCAAAGCAAGAGGACACAGGGCTCTGTTACATTTCCCATTAACTTCGTTGATATGGCCCTACTTGACCTCTCCTTGGCTGGACCTCCCTCATGCCCCACTCAGCCAAGGGAAAGGCTGCTAGGTCTCCCAATGACTCTGATCACATGTGGACTATGTGTTAGCATACAAGGGGGAGGTCTGCTGGGTACTTGTCAGAGTGGCCATCCACAAGCACTAATAAGGCACATTTGAACCCAAAGAACTATTGTGCTTTCAGCAACCCTGTGGCTATTATTAAATATAATTTTTGTTAGTAACCAAATTCAAGTTATTGCTTTTAATTGGGCAGTGCAATTAGCAATTCAAGAATCCAACTATGACTTTCCCTCAAGAACTAATACTTAGGCCTTAAAAAAAGGAAAGAAAGAAAGAAAGAAATGTCTCCATTATAGAAGTTGGTATGTGCCTGGGGCAATGCCTGCAATTCTGAGGTGATTTTTTTGAAAACATGCATGACTTTTCCAAGAATACTAATAGATTTCACAAAAGGATCTTTTCATTTTCACTTATTTTTAATCAGTCTTGATGAGGTATATTGCTGTAATCGGGTTGAATAGTGTCCCCAAAATACTGCCGCCCCCAAATTTAACTCTACCTAAAACCTCAGAATATGACCTAACTTGGAAATCAGTCTTTGTAGGGATAATCAAGTTAAAGTGAGGGGGGCTCTAACCCAGTGGTCAGTGTCCCTTTAAGAAGAGGGCAGTCTGGACTCAGAGATACGAAGAAGAAAATGCCATGAGTAAATGGAGCAGAATGGGGTTATGTAGCTCTCAGCTGAGGATTGCCTACAGACACCAGAAGTGGAAAAGCCAAGGAAAGATTCTTCCCTGGACCTTTCAGAGGGAGCAGGTGCCTGCCACACTTTGATTTGGAGCTTCTAGCTCCCAGAACTCTGAAAGAATAAATTTCTGTTGCTTTAAGCCACCAGTTCGTGGTACCTTATAATGGTAGCACTAGGAGACTAACATTTCATAAAATAATATGCACCAGTTTTAAGTGTGCTATCCGATGAGTTTTAAAAAATATATACTCTATGTAACTCCTACCAAAATCAAGACAGAGAATATTTTTATGAGCCTAAAGAGTTCTCCTTTGGCCCTTCCCATTCAACTCCCCCCCACCCCCCAACCCCGTTGCCTCCCGGCACAAACCCAGCCTCAGAAAACTTCTGGCTGCTTTCCGTCAGTAGATCTATTCTAGAATATCATAGAAATAGAGTCACATAGTGTGTACTTTTCTATGCCTAGCTTCTTTGCATTCAGCCCAGTAGTTTTGAGATCCCTCCCTGTTGTGTGTAGCAGTCGTCTGTTCCTTGTTATTGCTGAATAGCTTTCCAGTGCATGGGAACACCCCAATTTGCTTATCTAGTCCCCTGTCGATAGACATTTTTGTTCCTCCTGTCTGAACTATTATGAATAAAACTGTTAAAATATCTAAACACAAGTTTTTTGTGTAGACATGTTTTCATTTCTCTTAGGAAATTTCTAGGAAAGTAAGATCATACAGGCCATTCGGTACTTCTACATTTAATTTTATAAGAAACTGATGAACTCTACTTTTTTTGTGTTCCCACCAGTAAGTTGTGAGAGCTCTGGTTGTTCACCTCCTTACCAATAGCTGATATTGTCAGCCTCCTTAACTGGAGCCATTCCATCGGGTGTGTAATGATATATCACTATGGTTTTAATTTTCATTTTTCAGTGGTTGAATATCTTTTATGTGCCATTTGCTTATCTTCTGTTTTGAAGTCCCTATCTAATCTTTTACTCATTTATTTAATTGGGCTGTTTATCTTTTTATTGAGTTTTAAGTGTTCTTTTTTTTTTTTTAAGATTTTATTTATTTATTTGATGGAGACACAGCGAGAGAGGGAACACAAGCAAGGGGAGTGGGAGAGGAAGAAACAGGCTTCCCGCTGAACAGGGAGCCCAATGCAGGGCTTGATCCCAGGACCCTGGAATCATGACCTGAGCTGAAGGCAGATGCTTAACGATTGAGCCACCCAGGTGCCCCTGAGTTGTAAGTATTCTTTATAAATTCTGGATCAGTGCTTTGTCTGATATATAAGTACGAAAGGTGTAAACCACTGATACAGAGTGGCTTACAATTTTGAACTTTACCATAGTGTAACATGACAACAACAGACTCACTGACAGTTGTTCTGGATCCATCCGCCATTCCTTTCTTCACTCTCAGTGTCATATTCGATACATTACGTGAGATAGTCGATACATTATTATAAACCAGGTTTTGTGAGAGATGATTTTCCCAATTGTAGGCGAATGGAAGAATTCTGAGCTTGTTTAAGGGAGTCTAGGCTAAGCTATGATGTTCGGTAGTCTAGATATAGTAAATGAATTTTTGACTTAAGATATTTTCAATTAACAATGGATTTATGGGGACATAACTCCATCATAAATCAAGGAAGATCTGTAGTGGGTTACTTTTTCCCAATCTGACTTTCCCTTTCTTTTCTTCATTGTGTATCTCAAAAAGCAAAAGCTTTAAATTTTGATAAAGCAAATTTATCAATGTTTTTCAATTATTGTGTATGTATTTTATGTTCTGTGATATCATGGAAAAATATGTTAAATATAAATATAAATGATATTTATTTTATATAAATATGTAAATTATATATATATACACATATATATGTATATATATCCAGTTCTTGGGACAGAGCTCCCTAAATCCTTGGAATTCCCTAAGTGATAAGATTGCTAAGAACAGGGGTGCCTGGGTGGCTCAGTGGGTTAAAGCCTCTGCCTTCAGCTCAGATTCCAGGGTCCTGGGATCAAGCCCCGCATCAGGGTCTCTGCTCAGCAGGGAGCCTGCTTCCTCTTCTTTCTGCATGCCTCTCTGCCTACTTGTGATCTCTCTCTGTCAAATAAATAAATAAAATCTTAAAAAAAAATAATGCTAGGAACAGCTTTCATTCTAATATTTGGTCTTTGTTTCCAGTTCCTTATATAGGACTCCTGAAGCTCTTATAATTTCCTGGGTGAGAGGGGTTCTTTTGTCTAATGTGGTAATTCTGAGTGGGCTACTTGATAGCTCCTGGACGAGCTGGTCACTGGAAGACCAAGCCATGATTAGAAGCTTGGAATTTTCAGCCCTGTGTCTTTTTGACTTGAGAAGGGAGAAGGGTTGAAATGGAGTTAATGATTGATCCTACCTAGTGATGAGGCTTTCACATAATCACAAAAGTATGGGGTTTGGAGAGCTTTTGGGTACACATGGAAATGCTAGAGAAGGGGATATCTGGAGTGAATCTCTGTGTCCCTTCCCACAAACCTTACTATGTGCAAGGTTTGCAAGGTGCATCTCTTCTTCCTCTGTATCCTTCATATCCTTTTATAATAAACCAGGACACGTCAATAATTTTTTTCCTGAGTTCTATGTGCTGCTGTAGCAAGTTAATAAAACCCAGGAGAGGGTTGTTGGAACATCTGGCTTCTAGCCAGTCAGAAACAGAAGTGATGATCCAGACTTGTGACTTGCATCTGATGGAAGTGACGACAGTCTAGTGGGACTGAGCCTTTGACCTGTGGGATCTGATATTATCCCTAAGGAGATGGTATCAGAATTGAGTTAAGTTGTAGGACCCCCACCTGGATGTCCTACATGCATAATTGCTTGGTGTGGAATAAACTCACATCCATTTGGATTCACAACCAGAAGTGTCAGAAGTGAAATATTATGTGTAAAAGTAAAGAAGAGACACACAGGAGGAAGGAACGGAGGTTTTATCTAACACAAGAGGGAAAAACTGGACAGTTTCTAATATATGTCCTAAGAAATTTTTTCTACCCCAAGCCTACAACTATTTAGCCCTGTTTTCTTATAAAATGTTTCATAGTTTTAGCTTTATATTTAGTTCTATGATTCACATAAATTTAATTTTTATGTATGGTATGAGTTATGGTCAAGATCTACTTTTTTTCATATGGATATTCAATACTTAAAGGAACATTTATTTTAAAAATAGACTTTCTTCACTGAATAACCTTGGCATCTTTGTTAAAAAAAAAAAACTCCATCAACTACATATGTGTGGGCCTATTTTTGGACTCTGTTCTGTTTCAGGGATCAGGAGATCTTTCTTTTTCTTTTTTTTTAACATAATTGGTCTTGACAATGAACATGTTAAAATAACGCTTCTTTATTTGTATGCTGATCAGTTCTACAAATATTTAAGAACCAATTTATGATCATGACATTATACCAGACTCCCTGAAGTATGTAAAACTGATTAAGATGAGATCACAGTTTTCAAGAATGGTATACTTTTAGAACATGGTCCAGAATGCATGTATTGATATGATTATATCTGTGTGGAGTTGGGGACGGGTTGTTGGGAGATGGGTTTATGATCCACTGGGATTTTATTCAAAATATGGTGTATGTGTGCCTTTGTGCCTTAAAAGTTAGATTCTCAAAGGAGTAGGAGAAACGGTACCCCAAAGGACAACCTATCCTGCAGATAAACCTACTGTGAAGGATCAAAAAAATGTTGCTGTCACCTCTCCCAAGATGCATAATAGCAGAATTAGGAATAGCGGAATTAGGAATGGTTGAAAACCAGTTAACTGATGTGATTTTTTTTCTTCAAAAAGTCAGTGCACTGACTAAAATATTTTCGTTGCTCTTTTATGGACTTGAAACAAAATGGTTTGCATTTATAGACAGGTAATCTGATATCATTTCTTTTAGATAATTCTATAGCTGAGAAGTTTCTAGTCAATGTACTTACTTACTAGTCTTCTCTGGCCCATAACAGGTATTTTCTCTGAGCTGATCTACTCTTGGTGTGTTTCTGAAACATCAAAGGAAACCAACCTAAATTCTCATGTCAAAAACAAATCCACAATATGGATACTTAATTAATGTTGACAGAAGATTAGCAGTAGCAAGTTCAATGATATTTACTTAAGAAATGAAATTGAGATATTCAATGACAACAGCAATTAACAAAAAGCATATAAGCTACAGTGCAAGATAGCAATTTCTCTTCTATCTTATTGAAGTGCAGCTCAAAGCATGGCATTACTATGGACCAAATGTCCCAGAAGACACACATGAGTATAATGAATATCTATGTGCTTCTGGAAATAGCTACATAAAAATACTAGTTTGGGGGAGAATAGAAAGTTTGTTTTGTTAGAGAAAAATAATGCAGATTTACATATCATTCTGACCTCTGTGCCTATATGGCATTTAATATCCTTGGGTTAAAATCTCCCTTTCTGTATTCTTCTGATGAGACATTATTTCAGGTCTCTGACAATTATATTAAGCAGTATTATAAATCTTGAATTTTTCTATATTAAAGTAGGCTCCATACCTGTTCTACTGCCTCAACATGATGTTCATCTTTCCACAAGGTAATGTATAGAATCTATATAATTTTGGAGTGTATCTGTCATGAGGAAGGTCCCAAACCATACCTCTGTCACTAAGATATCCTCTCTTGTCTATGGAGGAATTCTCAGAGATTGTAAAGAAAATAAAATGTATCTTCTGAGAACAAATACTACGTAATTTATGGGAATGTTTTCTTACTACTCTTCTTTCTTCTAATAACACTCCTCTTTCTGCCTCTGTATCTTCTGAGGGTGATGAGATGTATACCTGTTTTGAAGTGTCAAGACAGAATTTGGAAACAAATGATGAAAATTTAGGCTGAAGTAAGTGGGTTCTTATGTACCAGTTAAGTTTTTTTCCAGTGTTAAAGAAGATTTCTGATTTGGGCATGAGCTGTCACACTGTGATCCTCCCTACATGAGGGTAATTAGGACAATACTCCAAAACAACCACCACTGATTGACTTGTGCTGTCTTTAAGTAGTGCCATGTTCCAGGGGCCACTACAACCATAGATCCTTTTGTCAGTAAGTGAAATTAATTAAAACAGTCATCCAACAGTTATTTCTGAATGTAGTCCAAAATTTTATTTCTGCTTAGATGACTGAATACAATTTTTTTGAAAGGAAAAAAAAATAACCCAATGCATATGATCTAAACATATTCTATATATAGAAAAAACTTCACTGATTGGAACCACTGGGAAGAAACAATCATGATTAGTATGAAACCAAAGCAGTTATGTAATATTTGCAGGAAGTGCAGGTTATTGACTTTTAAGTAAATATAGTAACTTGAAGAAGGTTAACAAATTGTTGTCAAGCAGAATTCTTTGATGATTGTCCTAATGAATGGATAAGTAGACTGCTTTCAAAGGAGCACAGCAATTATTTGTATGTTAATGGTACTTCTAAATGTGCTTTAAATCAGGCAGTCCTACAAAATAGGCTGAACATTTGCCTTACAATCTTAATTGTACAATTAATTTGCTTAGCTATCATTTGATTTTAAATATACACATAGCACGAAGTGAATTTTATATAATCTAAATAAATTCTCCATCCCAATACCCAATGGTTCCAGATTTCAAAATAGGCAATCAGAATTAAAGAGGTTCATGATGATTCTGACTGTTCTTGATATTTCCACATAAGTTGTATGAAGATAGTTTCTATAGGTAGTTGTCTCTTAGGAAAAGATGGCTTAAAGGTCCATGCTCTGGGAATCACCATTTCTTTGGAATACACATTTTTACATATTATCAAATAACAAATTATATTGACAGGGTAGAGGCGAATTCAAGTTTGAAAACAGGCAGACACCAGTGCAATCCCAGCTCCAAAGCCAGGAGACAGTGATCTTAAGCCAGGTATTTAACTTCCATAAGCCTTAATTTCCTAATTTGCAAAATGGGAATCACCATGCAGAAAGGTTTATAAAGGATGAAAAGAGTTGATTATAAAGTTCCTTGCATAATGAGCAGCAGACATTAGATAGTCAGCAAATGGTAGCTAATGCTCTTTTCAAATTGTTGGTTTTGTGGCTGTATTATAGAAAAAGAAAAAAGAAGAAAACAAAAACAAACAAGTAAAATAACTGATGCCCCTCCCAGACATGCAGAGGCACTGAACATTTCTAACATGCAATTTTAACATTTGCTCTAAACTCAGAAAGAAATTATGTGGAATGTATAAATTTGTCAAGCCATGCACATGAATAAAAATTAACATTTTATGCTTTCAAGTTATTAGAAAAATAACACATGAATGGCTGAGAAACTATGAAATGACCAGACTTGAACAAACTTTCCAACATGGCAGTCAGTCAGATTTCAGAAGATAGTAACAAACACTATCTTGTTGTCATCTTTATCTGCTGAGTTGATTTACTCAAATAAAATTCACATCATTTGGCTATATGAATGCCTAAAATGAATAAAATTTATTAGCACCAGGGAGAAATGTCATCTTTTTGTATATAAAATATAATATCCTCTCTTGACCAATAAAACACCAACCCATGATAAATTTATTAGAAAACCACCATTTTAAATTCAGGCTGAAGCTTTAGCACATGCTATTTATCATGAGTTAGTTTATTCTCCCATCATATTGCTCTATGTATAAATGTGATCTAATAGAAAATGCTTTTATTAATCCCCTCTGACATATTCCACTAAAATTTCCAAGGTCTGTGAAACACAGAGACCAAGTGGTAGTTTAGAACTCATTCCCAAGTCTATCCTCAGATCATTGTTTAGAAATAATAGCAGAGAAATAGAACATTTGTGCAGAATAATGGTCACCTGCTATTGAGTAAGGTTGGAATAAAGAAATAAGTTTTTTCAAATCAAAAAAGGCAAAGCAGGGATGTTTATTTTCAAAATGGAGATCTTGTTTCTCTGAGAATGTTCTCTTTGCCACTCACACATCATTTTGTTTTCATAAATTACAACAAAAATTCTCTTTCAACTTAATCTCTTGGAATTGCCATGCGTTTGACTCATGAAGGAGTTAATCAAATTTCGTACGGCCCTGAGGAACATAATTATACCTGAGATTTACCTTCTCTCTTGGTCCACTGTTTATACATCTATCATGGTCTTTTTGACGCATCAACCTGGCTACACTACAGTCCCCTGTCAGTTGGCCAAGCACAAATGCAGGTGTGAAGGTATTCTGTAGATGTGATTACACTCTGTTATCAGTTGACTTTAAGTAAGGGTGAGCCTAATTCAATCAACTGAAAAGTCTTAAAAGTGGATCTGAGCTCTCTCTGAAAAGGATAAACCAAGCCTGTGGTCAGCACCTTCTCTGCCTGTGCCTGAGAATTCCAGGCTGTTGTTCTTGATGGCCTAACCTACTAATTTCCAACTTGGCCACCCAGCCCCACAATCATATGAGCCAATTCCTTGCAGTAAATCTCTCAATAGACATTTCCTACTGATTTCTGTTTCTGTGATTGAAACCTGACTGATTCCATACACATTTTGAAAATCCCTATTCAAAAATTCATCGTGAGATTGGCCCAGTTTATTACAATAATATGAGGTCTGGAGTTTATAAAACTACTTATTTATCATATATATTTTTAAAAAATCTTAGAAATGATTGATTAGCTGCAATCCATTGAGTATTTAAGTCTATTAAATTCAGTATTTCTGAATCCAGCCTACTAACATATTCTTCTAAATATGGGAAAATGTGACCTCATGAAGGTTGGTGAAACCTTTTTTAACCAAAGTTATGTGTGCTAATGCCTCAGAAGATGTTAACCTGATACATAAACTTTCTAACTATAGAGTTGTGATAGCCTTTTGATGTGGACCAAAATTCGAAGTTTAATCTCAGATTCCATCATCTGATGCCCTTTGGTAGCAAGAATAGATCAGTTAATAAATGTGGGGGTATATTTATAACTGTACACTCAGAAAAGAAATTCAGCAGACTCATAACCACTGACATACTAGTCTTACTTTAGGCAGGGTCAGTTCCAATATTTATAAATAACTCTAATTTCTTTAATTATTAGCTTAAGGCCAGAAGGCCTTAAATCATTTAACAGCAAAACAGTTTTTGATTAAAAAAAAAAAAATGAACACTAAATTGCCATGGCTGATTTTCCTTCTGCTTTCCATCTGATGGTCACAGAACATCCCCCTAAGAATGAAAGTGGGTTATACTGCTCCTGTCTGACAAAACTCATCCATCCCCTATCACTCCACAAGGTAAGTAGCACTTTGGATCCAAACACTCCTATTAATACTGATGGTCTGTGTCTATGTAAACAAGTGTATTTTCCTTCATGTGTACAGTTTTCACCCTTCTTCTAGAATTTGGCAAGTGTGCTTTTTTACTCTCTTTCATTTTGTAACTTAGATCTTGAGAACTTGGAATGTTCAAATGTTGCACCTGCAGCTCCTTGAAAGCAAACGTTTCAAATGTTAAAGAAGATTGATGAGACTGGAATAGGTAATTCAGGCCTGAAAACACAAAAAGAGGCCAAAGACGTAGAGAGAATATGCCAGTTGCCTTCTGACCTCATTAGTTTTTCTTGTCTGTTGAAGGCAAATACCAGATAAATTCTGAAGCAAGGTGGAACAAGAAGAAAATTAGATTCCTGCTACTGTTTCTTCCATCAGTGCTAATTATACATCAATTCAAAAATAAAACATATTTTAATTGGTCTTTAGAGACTATAAGGAAACAAAAGCATATTTACTTTTAAGAGTAATTTCAATTTCCTTACATTGCAATTCATGGGAGAGACCAAGGCTTAGCTAACTTTGTTGGAATTTGTCAATTTATAGAAAGAGAGCTTCTTAACCAAATATATGCCTGTGTCAGGGGATATTGGGTTATAAGCAAAAGAAACACACTTAAACCATCGTAAGCAAAAAGGAGTGTTCATTATAAGAGTATTCAAATACATCACAGATCCCAGGCACATCATAAAACCCCAAATCCGAAGAAGTCAGAAGCCTAGCCAACCTCTGACTCCACTTTTCCTGAAGCAGATGAAATTACTACTCTGTCTTGCTCTACATATCTTCTTCATCCTTTCCTTCTCCAGCAGAGCAACTTTCCTTTTAAGGACATTGATATGATCATCTTTGTCTTGCTTTACATGATCTTTCAAGTTAAAATGCTAACAGACTCTAGCCAGAATTTCTGAATCCCAATTTTAATCGTTTCATATAAATAAATACATACATACATAGCTTTGTAAATAAATCACCTGATAAAATCAGCCCACCTTGGGTCCAAATCTATCTCTAGTTCAGGGCACTTCCATTTGTAGTTTTGGCTAGAAAAGCAGGGATCATGACTCAGGATTTTCCAAGAATAAACCTAAGAAAAGAAGGTGGAAAGAGTAGTTTTCAGTGAAAAAAAAAAAGTAAGCTGCGTGGGTAATCTTAAAAGATGTCTATCCTATAGAAGTACAAATAGAATCATGACCACTGAATTTGGGAAAGCATACATCCCGATAGCCTGAGAAATTTCTAATTTACCCCTGTTGTTCCAGTATAATGATAAATAGTACAAATTCTCTTTCACTCAAAATAATCTCAATTTGGGTGATAAATGTAGGTGTGACAGATATTTACTGAATCAAACAAATTTATTTTTATTACAAGGTGATTTTGATAAACGATGTTGGTTAAACAGGCTGATATGTGACATGACTCCTTTCCATTACAAATACATCTAAATAAATTATTAAATACATAAAGTGATCTCAAAGCAGTGACTTGGAAGTCAGTAGATCTGCCATACCTGACCCTGAGACATGTGACAGTTATAGAAATATGGGATTTCAGAGAGCAAAGGGACTCCCAACCATCAGAATAGTTGGGAAAGAAATCTCACTGTGAGGAATCTGTTGACATCAAGGTCTGCTGTCCTTTCTGAATCTGGGCTCCCTGCAGAGACTCTTGAGAGAAGTGGTCAAGCAGCTGGTGAGAAACATGAACACGGACCAAGCTTCACTGAGTGGAGAAAAATGTATCAAATGCCCTTATTTCACCTGACCCATCTGTTTCTACACTGGTATTTATAATGAGACTTTCTTATAAATTCATAGAGATGATCAATTTCTCCAATATATAGTATATAAGACTCTCAGGAGTTCTTTCTTGCATTTTACCTAACTATAGAATATACTCTGCTACCAACTGAATCGCTCACATTGAGAAGGTCAACTACCCTTCTTATACAATGCAATCTTCCCTTAGGAAGGTATTGAGTCATCACCAATAACAACAAAATCACAGTATTTAGTAGTAAATATCGAAGTGAGTAATTTGGGCTCAATTTGCTTTCAATACAAACAAATAAAAATGTGTATTGGTTCACTACAAATTCACATTTTAATTCCAGCATAGATGTCAAATAAGAAGAATTATTCTGGATCCCCTGAGTTGGATGGCATTTCTCTCAGAGGAGAAGCCAAATCCTAGTAAGGCTTATGTTTAAGCCTCCTTAGCAAAGAGAAATAAACTTTCAATAATTAAAGGTAATGAATATACACAATCACCCTGAGACACGCACTGCACTCTTAAGTCAGTTTAGACAAGAGATCCTGGGGAGACATTAGCACTGATTATCATAGCATAATTAGTCTTTGGCAAGTCAAAGGGAACTAGTTTTGACCATTTCCTCAAACCTGATTTATGTTGCCACGTTCTAGCTCCTTCTCCTGTACTCTTTCTCCAACTATCCTCTCTTATTTGGCCTCCTTGAGAGAAAATAAGGGAGCTACATATTCATGGTCAGAAGCCACAGACTTGAAAAGACTTTTCTACAATGTATGTACATGAGAAAACTGCTAGAGTAGAAACATACCATACTTGGGAAGAGCTCTGTGTGTCAGTCAGAACTTTTTTCTCCAAGTGACATCAACCCAAATCATTCTACAGAAGAAAAAAATATACTGTAGAGATCTACATGACCTGTACGAGAGGTATCTTTTTTAACAGCAGGAAGGTTAGTTACCTCAACATCTACTGAAATCCAGACCTTAAATCCCGACAATTTCTCATCGGTCTTGTCTCCGAAGATCAGCCTCATATTTTCCTGTTGCAAACTGGTTGCCTTCAGGTGCTAGAGAGCATGGTGGCTGGCAGTTCCTAAACATGATGTCCCATAGTACTCACCACCAGAGAGGAACTGATTTATATTCCCTCCATCTTCCCAAGCTCAAATACTCAAGGGGCAGCTATTATTGGTCCTATTGTGTCAGATGAGTACCTTTGCACCATCAACTATAGTCTAATATGGAGGCTGCTAGTACATAGCAGCCACCATTCTGTCCACCATGATTGGGTTAGAGATAGAAGATAAGACACTGCGCGTATTTTCTCAAAAAAAAATTAAAAAGCAATACCCTGCTGGTCTCAGAAGGTGGCAGGTACACAGAGCAAATAAAAATTTACAAGGAACTACAGCACAGAAAAATTAAAAATAATCTTAAAATACAAGCCAAAGTTGGAAAATAAAAGAGAGTATATCGTTGATTCCCTAGCAAAACGTGTGAGAGAGCCTGATGCATTTAGTCACTAGGGCATTCATCCCTGTGGGCCACAACCAGTCTCCTGGAAACCTGAAGACAAACATCTGTGGAGTCAATAAGATGGACTAACACATTAACTCAGAGGTTTTCAAGTTCTCCAGGCAACAGACAATGTCAAAGACAGACACTTGGGGCACCACCCTGCACATGAATTCCTTGATTGTTCCTGTTAAAATCATTCTTGTGAACAAATTCAAATAGCTATTTCTTCCAACAAAATATCAACAAGGAGAAATGTATTTCAGGCATAAAGTATTTTTCAGACATAAAAATTGATTCTAGCTTATGGAGGTACCATACCATAGAAATGGGAGGTACCATGCATAATCTCAGGCTCTCCAGAGCAATCCATAGTCATAACCAGTCATTTGCAGGTTCTAGAACAAAGTTTATCTTAATGTTCATCTCTCCCCTTCCTGCCTCTAAAGCACGTTCTCTCTCACCTTACAGACAAACTGAAGACACATACTTGCTCTCTCTCTCTCTCCTTATAGACAAACTGAATGTTTTGAATTGCAAATGGTGGAATGTTAGGCACTGTAGGTGGTATATTATCAATCCTTTCAAATATTGAAGGATAACCCTGTTAATGAGAGATTCTTCACAGATTAAAAGAAAGAATCATTTTGAAGAAGCCCATAGGAATTTCAGGTTTCAAAGCTTTATTTTTCATTCTATATAATCATTAGGCCCCATGAACAGGAACTTAAAATTATAAGACACCAGGAGATAATGGGGATTTCTAATTTACTGAATTCAAACGGCCCAAGCTATTTCTACGATATTATACTGCAGTTAATAAGGTGAGACAAAAGATCACTTAATCCATGAATTTCTAAGGCATGGTCTCAGGTGAGGTACGCTTCCTTTTTAAAGATAACGTAGATGTTTCAGGAGCCCCTGCTGAGAAATAGATAATGTTTGTGTCTTACTAAATATCTTAGAGTCATAGCTCAGATAGTAGATACTTTAATATAAATATTCATTTTTTGATCCATAAAGAGATAGCCCTGATTATGCTCATTATTTAATTTGCTGCTAGAGTAGGTCAGGTTAGGTCTTCTTGATGCAAAAATATCCATTGCACATACACACACATACAGCCCATCAGACAGCAATGTCTTCATGACATCTGATAATACAGCAACCTCTGTTGGCTTCAGGTTTTTTTAGATCTCCTATTGGACCCTTGGGATCATAAATACATGCTGTCAATATTAGGAATTTCCTTAGATATTCTTAAGTCTCTAACAAAGGAAAGGTAGATACAGGAGAGAGACCTCTATATATGTCTGCCCTCCTTTTCAACAAAATCACAAGAGTTCTTTGAAAGTCTCTGGTGAAATTGCATTCTTGCGCACTAATGAATTTGCCTAATGGTTGTAATTACGGTGGAAATCCACCAGATGGCAAAATGGCAAAATTACATGAATCTAGACAACAAATGGATTGCCCTTCCTTTAAGAGCTTCCTTTTTTTCATTATAAAAATAAACAACAACAGAAACAGCTTGGCCTACAACTGCCTAGGTGGGTGGGATCCTAAGACTTTGGCTGGTCCTTGTAAAGGTCAGACATTGGCCTTAAGCCATTCCAGGAATGTGTTCCAAAGGTTGTCAGGTGAAGTCATCTCCACGTCCTTTGAACCACTACTTCATTCTAAATGAATGGAGAGGGTATGATGATGGCATCGAGAACATTAGAAAATGGCTTTGCTTAGTATTGGGAGGTCTCAAAACAGTGCATTAGAGAGTGAGAAGTCGGATATAGAAATCTCCAGCCCTGGAAAAGCATTATTTTAAAATCTCTAGGAAAGATGGCTCCTCAAAAATCCCATTTCTGTGTTAAAGCATTTTCTTGTTTGAGCATTTGTCTTCATAACTAATTTAAATCTCTCTCATTTCAGTTTAAGGCTTTGCCTTTCTTTCATTTCCCCATTTCCTTAGGGGCTTTGAAAAAGAATCTCTCTTTAAAAATTATTCACAAGAATCTGGGTAGAATACCTAACATACCACTTCGCACATCAGATGTATTAACTTCCTCATATTTTATGTATACAATGTTATATATCTATTAGGGACTAGAAAAATAATTCTAGAGATCTATGTGAATCACTTATAATTTAAATGATCATCTAAATAATTTTATTATTATTCAAGATTCTTTTCGAATATGTTTAGTTTTAGCTTTAAAATTACATTGTATTTGGTTTAAATAGAGTAACAAAAGCAGAGGAACTACTGTAATATAACTCTATTAATCATAAATGTAAAAGCAAGTTTTAAGATTTTCTTAATTCAGGAAATAATTTCCTAACTAGGTTATTCAGACTAATAGTGATTTATAAAATAACATGAGTTAGTGAATCTATTTTCATTATTTGAAAGAGTAGAACAGAAACTGAGCAGTTACCCAGAATAAGCCTGTGTCAGATAAATTATTCTGTTTGGCATAGATTTATATCAGCTCAGTTCAGTGTGAACTACTTGCAGTGATGCTACGAGGCAGGGTATCCCCATTTTATAGATGTGATAAATGAAGCTTGGTTGTCCTTTCTTATTTGCTTATAATTTTAATACTCTTCCTCCTAATATTTAAGCCTTAGTACTATAAGTATTTTTAAAATAATGACTAATTGAAAGCTCTCTGACATTTATATATGAATTTAAATGGATTTTTCACTTTTTCATTTTTTTTCATTGAGTAAATACAGAGTAGTCACAAATTTCATTACATAAAGTACATAAGAGTAGCCTTTTTAAATCAGTACTAAATTTGACAAAGTTTAGAAAACTCTGCTATAGACAGTAAAGACATAGGACTCAGTGAGTTGATTGGTAAGGACCTTCCCCAATCCCCAAAGTTTAATGGTCAGGTTAAAACTAATTCGGCTCTCCATTTTATGAGGATGGAAAAACCATTGACTCTCAAAATAATAGACCCCAAATCATAAAAATCTAACTTTGATATTCTTATCAAAATCAAAGCTTTGATTCTTTGATATCCCCCCTGGATATCACAGGGGGAAGAAATACCTTTATTTTTTTTTTTTCTCTCTCTCATTCTCTTCAGCTTTCTCTTTAGTTTTTTGTTGTTGTTCTTATTTTGAAGATATTTTCTCAATATATATAACCATATTTTATTCACCATTTTGATATCTTCTTTTGTGAAATGCTGTTCAAGTCCCATGTCCCTATTTCTACTAGGTCAAAAAGAGTTAGGAATTATGCCCCCTTTTGTCAATTCCATGGAAAAGTTTGTATTAACTTGATACTAATGATGAAGACACTTTATGCTGCCTTTAGGCTGCTGATCTAATTTCTTAAATAACCATAAGATTACATAAATTTTGATTTCTGCTAGTTTAGTTTTTCGAACTTGTGTGTGTGTTTAATTTGTCCATTTCTAAATTTTCAAATTTATTTATAATACTTCATTTTTTTATAGCTATAGTATTGGTATTATAGCACTGTTTTATTAGTGTTACTGGTTTTTTTGTGAACTTCTCTTCTTTTCATGGATATTATTAGTTTGGTTTTTGTTCTTAAGAAATAATTTCGGTTTTGTTTACCCTACTGTAGTTTGTGTTCTACAACATGAATATCTGCTCTATATAATTTTGTCTTCTCTTTTCTATTGGTTTTGTTATTTTTCTTATTGCGATAAAAAAATTAGATCATTGATCTCCAGCTTTTTTCTTTTTTAATATCTGTATTTATGTTATAAATTCCCTCTATGCTTGTCTTTTGTTCTATCCCCCGTGTTTCAATACATAGTATTTTTATTATAACCAAGTACCAAATATTTTCTATTCCCATGTTTATTTTCTTATTCACCCATGTACTATCTAGATGTAAACTTCTTAAATTTCAAACTTGTGGAGATTATACAGTTATCCTTCTGTTCAAAGAATATCTTACCCTGAATGGTTTTAGTCCTTTGAAACTTGCAGAAAGAACACAGCATAATATGGTTAATTTTGATAAATGTTCCTTGTATACTCAGGGCAAATCTGTATTCTGTTTTTACTGGGTGAGTGTTCTCTATGTGTCAGTTGAGCAGGTTGTTAATGACATTATTCAAATCTTTACCCTTAAGAATTATTTTGTCCATTTGTTCTATCATGTACGTTGTAAGATGGGTTAAAATTTCCTACTATTTCTCTTCTCAGTTCCTTATTTGTTTTATAGGGGTATGGTACATTTTCCTTGTGGAATAAACCTTTTATCATTATGAAATATCCTACTACACTTCAAATGTTTTTGCCTTTAAGTCCTCTTTGTCTGATATTAATATAGCTATAGCTTTATTATAGTACAACGTTTTTATTTATTTATTTATTTGGTACAATGTTTTTATATACTTAATTTCAAATTTTCTGTATGCTTACATTTAAAGTGTGGCTCTTAGAGGCAGAATAAAATTGGGTCTTTTTATTTCTTTATTTTGTCTAACAGTCAAACTTTTAATCAGTATTTATTCTATTCACAAGTAATGTAATGTAGTTAAAGGTATGTTTGTGATTAAGGCTTCCATCTTACTATCAAGAAAATGATAACACTGTAGTCCTTTTTTTGCTCCTTTGGGTTTGGTTTCCTTTTTTTTTTCTCTCCATTTTCCCCCACTTGCCTAGTTTGGTAGTATTTTTTAAATCTATTCTTTTAGTTTTTACTCTAGATTTTTCTAAATGTAGTTTCAATGTATCAAGTGTGATATAAATTATACTTGCCACTTACCAAACAAGGTAGAGACATTAGAATATTTAATTCTAAGTAACACTATCCTGAATTGTGTTTTTGCTATAGTGTATTTTTATTCTAAACACATTTTAAACCCATAAAATATGATGATGATTTTATAGCATCAATATTCATTTCCTGTAACTAACTTATCAGCTTGTTCTACTCCTCATTTTTCTTTTATTTTTAAGCTTCAAACTTTTTTTTTTAACTACTTTACTGGCAAAAAAAATTCTCTTATTTTCTGTTTTAACGAATAATGCTTCATTTCATCTTTAACTAGAATAAAATGCAGCATTTTTCTAAAAAGAGTCAAATAGTATCTTTTTAAGTTTTGAATCATAATATCCCACATATTTAACTCTTTCTGTAGTGTTAAATTATGGATAGATGATAGATTAATGAAGGAGCATGGCTGTTTGTTAAAAACAACAACAACAAAAAACCTCTGTTTACAAAAATAAACAAAAGTTGGATTTTCCCTGTAAGCCATAGTTTGCTGACCACTTTATTAGAATAATAAATTTACTCAATATGGCATTTTAGGTTAGGGGTTTAGGGGAGATTTTTTTTTTTTTTTGGAGCACTTTGAAAATATTGTTCTATTGTCTTCCAGCTTACAGTTTCTTTTGAGAAATAACTCAGTCTCGCTGCTATTCCTTTTAAGGTAAACTTTTTTTTTTCTTTATTCTAGCTGTTGTTAGACCTCTACTACATTAATTTCTGCAATTTTACTAACATTTTCCTACTTCTTTTGTCTTATTTTGTTTTCCATTTCCTTTAAAACTATTTGGATTTGTAGTTATTCTGAAATTTGTGGATTGATGTATTGATGTTATTTTGTCATTTTGGAACATTTTTAGCCATTATCTCTTCAAATAACAATTTTGCTCTTTATTTTTCTCTCCTTTTCTTTGGGACTCCCCTTATCTATACATTAGACCTCTCTACTAGGTCATGTATCTTATATGCACAGTATCCACGGTCCATCAATTTTCTCTGAGTTTCATTCATTTCCTCAGCTCTGTATATTCTATTGTTGAAACCATTTTTTCAGTTCTCAATTTTACTTATTTCATTTTTCAGTCTAAATTTTTTTGATATAACTTTCAGTTCTCACCCTAAAATTCTCAATCTGTATCCTATTTTCTGCAACATATTTATTTTTTGGACATATTTTAAAACTGGTTTCTTACTATTCCATTATCATATTTCCGGCAGGTCGGTTTATATTGTCTATATTTAAGTTTGATACATTTCAAATCTGAGTGGCATGTCGCCTGGGTGGCTCAGTTAGTTAAGTGTCCAACTCTTGATTTTGGTTCAGGTCATGAACTCAAGGTCAAGCCCCAAGTCAAGGTCTGCACTCAGCTTGGAGTCAACTTGACAGTATCTCTCTCCCTCTCCAACTGCCCTTCCCCCTGCTCTCTCTAAACATGCTCTCTCTAAACAAGTAAATAAATAAAAACTTTGAAAAAAAGAATCTGAGTAGAAACGCTGTATATGCAAATGTGGAAGACAGGGGGTTAGTTCTCAGAAAAAATATCTGGTTAGGATATTTTATTATTAAACCCCTGAACTGTCCATGTTCAGAGAGCTTCTCTTTTGGGCTTATTAGTTTTCCCAGAGAGCCATAATCTATATTCTCTTCTGGGACATGAGTTAGAGGAAGCTGGAGGATAGTGAGGAGTTCTAAAAGCCCATATCTCGGGACGCCTGGATGGCTCAGTTGGTTAAGCAGCTGCCTTCAGCTCAGGTCATGATCCCAGCATCCTGGGATTGAGTCCCACATCGGGCTCCTTGCTCGGCAGGGAGTCTGCTTCTCCCTCTGCCTCTGCCTGCCATTCTGTCTGCCTGTGCTCATGCTCTCTCTCTCTCTGACAAATAAAAAAAAAAAAAAAAAAATCTTAAAAAAAAAAGTTGTTAAAAGCCCATATCTCAATGTCCAGCTTTTGTTCTACTATGCTTCATGTCTACTCCAATCCTAGAATACCTAGCGTACACTGGCTGTATAAAGCAAACTTCTATTTCTGTCCACACACAGAAGGGTTAGTTGTCTGAGTGAAATGAGTATATCCAAGGACGTAATGAAAATTTTTTCAGGACTATTGAAACTTAGAATCTAATATTTTTTAATACCATCCTACACTGCCAATTTTATAAGTTACTGCTACGTTGAATTCCTAAGTTTTTCTGAGTTTCCATAGGCAGTCGGATATGAACTTTCTTTACTCTCTCATGTCATTTACCTTCCGACTTGTCCATTTGTATTCCCAATATCAAAAATTTTTTGAAGGGGGAGGGCAGAGGGAGAGGGAGAAAGAGAATCTCATTCATGTTCCATGCTGGGCCCAATGCAGGGCTTGATCCCAAAACCCCTCAGATCACGACCTGAGCTGAGATCAAGAGTCAGATGGTTAACCAACTGAACTATCCAGGCACCCCAGCCAAAATTTTTATGGGAATATTTGATCTATCCCCGTCACTTTTTCCATTCTCCAGCCCCTTTTGAATTTATGTTTATTTTTTTAAATTAATGAGTTTCTTGAATAAGCCAACATAAAAACATGTTCATTTAATCATATTTAACTGGAAGTCCTTAAATCTTTACTATGAAAGCTATATGCCTTGGAATATATCTTCATAATTTCATTAGGCATAAACTGTTAATTGTTTCTGTAATAGAAATAGTCATAAAGCCAACTGTACCACTTTGTGGCCTAAAAACTGATGCATATAAAAATATGTAAAGACATTTTTACCTAAAATATATTAAGTAAATATATTATCTAAAAATGTATAAATGGGACTCATAATAAAATGACTCCCTTTAGATTTTTGTTCCTTTAACCTAGTGTATTGAGTTTTTATTCCTTCACAATAAATTATCACAAACATAACAACTTTAAACAACACACATTTATTAATTCAGTTTCTGTGGGTCAGGCATCTGGACTTTAGTTGAGTCCTCTACCTGAGGATCTCACTATTTTTCAATCCATGTGTCCCTGAGGGCTGCATTCTCACCAGAGATTCAACTGAGGAAGGATATACCTCCAAACTCTCACATGTTTTTGGAAGAATTCATTTCCTTTAGGCTATAGAACTAAGGGCTTAAGTTCTTGCTAGATGTCTCTTTCAGCTTATAGAGCATTCTGCAGTTCCTTGCTACAGAGACTTCTTCAACCTGACCACTTACTTCATGACAGGTTGCTTCTTCAAAGTCATTGAAAGGAGACTGCTGTCATGCGTTTTCTAGCAAGATGGAGTTTTATGTAATGTAACAATCATGGAAGTGACATCCAACACCTTTGATATTCTATTGTTGAAAAGCAAGTAGTAAGGAGAGGGTTATACAAGAGCATGAATACCAAGAAGTGATGATCATGGGGCTCACCCTACAGTCTGCCCACTACACCAACATTATGGTAATGACAGTAATGATGGATTATCATTATATTTTTCTTATGATGCTTTATTCCTCTAAAATGTCTTCACATATACACGTTTATTTCTATGAATACATGTATTAGAATAGACAACACAAGCTTACGCTGTGTTTAGTCTAGGACTCAAGCAGTTCTGAGTATGCTCAGAGAATTAGTGGGACAAAATTTTCAGGGAGCCATTTATATGAAGGATGTAGGAGCCTCTGGATAAATAAGAGATACTGAGTTTTATTCAAGGACAACTGGACAGCACAGATGAGATGGTATGGTTTTAAAAAATCCTGTAGAAATGTCACTCAAACCATCCCATAGCTTCAGGATCTAATAAAAGTTTTAGGAAATCTCAACAAAAGTGTGAAGAAAAAAAATGAAAATTCTTTTTTTCCTTTAATCTCTATGGGACATTTAGAATGTGAGGCATCAGGAATGATAATAATAGTAATCCTGATAAAAGTCCCATTGGAACCACAGCATTAGGCTTGTGACCACACCAATAGCCACCAACAGCACCTCCACATTAAGAACAAGTACTTTTGGACAGACATTTTTGCCCTTGGTCTTGGATGTCATCAGTCCCCATGCAGACATCAGCACCAACCAGGATAACAGCCTGACTATGGTGGGCTCATATTTCACTTGCTACTTTTTGGCAGGGACATTTATCAAAGACAAGTCAACCTAAAAGAGGAAAGGAAAGTGACAGATGACCCAGAGATAAACCTGGGGACTAATTCAGATATTGCAGAATGTTCTCAGAATACTCTCTGGAAGAACCTTAAGGCACATTACATTTCTCAAATCATGGTAGTAAAGCAGGAAAATATAAATTGTATATCTTATTGTTATATTTCAAGTTGATATTTCTTGGTATATTATCTTAATTGCTGCTTACTATTATACTCTAAGGTAAATATTTTCATTCCCATTGCCATTTGGCAGATAAGAAAACTAAGTCTCACACATGAAAAAGCATTCAACATCACTTGGCATCAGGGAAATACAAATCAAAACCACAATGAGATACCACCTCACATCAGTCAGAATGATTAAAATTAACAACTCAGGAAATAATATGTGTTGGCAGGATGTGGAGAAAGAGGAACCCTCCTACACTGTCAGTGGGAATGCAAGCCTGTGCAGCCACTCTGGAAAACAGTATGGAGGCTCCTCAAAAAGTTGAAAATAGAGCTACCCTACGACCCAGTAATTGCACTACTGGGTATTTATCCCAAAGATACAAATGTGGTGATCTGAAGGAGCAGGTGTACCCCAATGTTTATAGCAGCAATGTCCACAATAGCCAATCTATGGAAAGAGCCTAGATGTCCATCGGTAGATGGATGGATAAATAAGATGAGGGGTGTGTGTGTGTGTGTGTGTATAACGCAGCCATCAAAAAATGAAATTTGGCCATTTGCAATGATGTGGATGGAACTAGAAGGTATTATGCTAAGCAAAATAAGTCAATCAGAGAAATAATTATCACATGATCTCACTGATATGTGGAATTTGAGAAGCAAGTCAGAGGATCATGCAGAAAGAAAGGAAAAAATGAAATGGGATGAAACCAGAGAAGGAGAAAAACAATAACAGACTCAATCTCAGAAAACAAGTTGAGGGTTGCTGGAGTGGATGGAGGTGGGAGGGATGGGGAAGCTGGGTGATGGATATTGGGGAGGGTATGTGCTATGATGAGTGCTGTGAATTATGTAAGACTGATGAATGACACATCTGTACCCCTGAAACAAATAATGCATTGTACATTAATTAAAAATAAAGGAGAAAGACAACTAAAAAATAAAGGAGAAAGAAAACAGGATAACGAACATGTTCTTTGAAGTGGCTGACCTAATAAGTGTTATCTATAAAAGACTCATCCACCTATAGCTCCTGGGACTAAACTCAGGTTCATTGTCAAATGTAGCCCAGAACCAGTATTAAGGAAGGCTGTGAAGGAAGTATTGTAAGTGACAATCTCTTTTCTCCTGGCCTAAAATTTCATTTCCCTTTTTCTTAACTTATATAATTCTTGCCTTTCCTCAATTACTTGTCTAAAGTAAAAACCAAATCCTCTCTTAAAGACTTTTTAAGAATTACCCAGAAGACTTCATCTTTTCCTTTCTTCAGAGAAAGCATCTTGAAAACATTAAGTTCTCAACTACATCAAAAGCTTGATCCTCACAATAATCCTTTAAAATTGGAAGAAAGAAACCATAACTACATTTTATATGTGAAGAAAGTAATGTTTAGAGAATTTCAAGGGCTTGTCCAAGATAGCATGGTTTAAACCAATGGTTCTCAAACTTCAAAATACAGCAAGATTACTTGAAATAGGTCTGAGGTGAGGCCCAGAAACGTGCATTTCTAATGTGATTCCAGGTGTTGTTTGTGCTTGTGCTGGTATATATTTAACTCTATTTAGCATTTTATTAATATTTCTTTGGGATAAAGAAAATCCTTAAGAAATTGAGATTCAAGAGTTTTCTGGTTTCACTATAAGAAAATGTAATTCTTATATAAGAAATATAAGGTTTCAATATAAGTAGCAAAGGCATCTCTAAATCTTCTGTCTTCATATGTGCATAGGTCAACTCATCAAATTATCTGCTTGTTATCTTGGAAAGCACAATTAACCTTTTTCTTAGAAGATGTACAGGACAGATGGCTTTTAGTGAGAAGTAAGCAACTTAACTAAAAACTGCAAGGGAAACAGGATATGTTAAAATAAGCAAAGAGTACCCAAATGAGAACAAATAGAGGCTTTTTATTCAGAGCCTGCTCTAGCAAGAGAGTCAGTTACCATCATTTGTGTTTGGCAGAAACTGAAAGGCAGGCAAAGCAGTGAGAAAACATTATAGTGGACAGAAAGAATATTTGTTGGAATGCTCTGATTGAGGCCACTGGTACAGCATCAATGGAGCCACTGAAAATATGCTAACAAGAAGGAGAATATCTCATGTGATTCAGATTTGGGGAGCATATTTAACTATTTCTGGTTAGTTCTGAATTGGAAGCAAGGATGAGGAACCGAGAAGCTCACAGTCATTGACCAACTCATAACTATTTGGGACCAATTGCTGAAGAAGTTGTGACTGGTGCCTTGGGAGGTTGTAAGTCATTGTTCAACTAATTATATATGAGATGGCCATTGTCTGTTTATAACGAAGTTTCTCAGGATTTTACACAGGTGTCTATCAGGACAAGCAGTCCCTGGCTGTAGGGCTAACTTCTCTACCAGGCAGAGTAGATCTTATGTCAAGGGCCAATGATAATTTTAGGGCCCTATAAAAATATTTTTATTTCTTTTAAAGTCAGAAGGAAAAAATGAGCTTTTTGGTTAATTTTTAAATGTAAAAGGACAATACATTTGTCTTTATGTTAATGGAGTGTTCTAAGAATGTAAATGTTGGATTATGGTAAAGAATTTGATTATACTCACAGGTCCCAGAGATGAGGTCCCTTCATATCATGCACGGTCATAGGGGAAAGCAGCAGTGTTGGTCAGGAATCAGAAAGGAGCAAGAAGAAAGTCTCAGCCAGAGCCTTTACTGGGAGTTTCTGAAAGGAAAGAAAAGGCAGAGTGAGCAGTTTAGGATTAGCTTGTTTGAAATACTGGAAGGCTTTGGGCTATGGGATGGTCTCCAGTTGCCTGATACCTGGCCCTTGGATGGTTTAAGACAATAGAAATATTGGCTTCATGTATGAGAGTTAGGTAAAGAGGTAGTTGGGTTTATAGGCTGAGGATTGGCTGGTTATTATTATCATTTTTAGGAAAAAGCTGGCTCTAGGAGGAGCAGTCTGTCTTTGGGTTTGTAAGTCTCTCAAATGTCAGAGCAAGAGAACAGAAAATAATGGAGTATAATTACCATAATAAGACACAACTCATTTAGTGCACTTTGCCTTATTGTGCTTTTCAGGTATCACATTTTTTACAAATTGAGGCTTTGTGGCAACCCGACATCTAGCAAGCATTGGTATTTTTCCAACATCATTTGCTCACTTTGTGTCTCTGTGTCACTTTTTGGTAATTCTCACAATATTTAAAACTTTTCATTACTATTATGCTTGCTCTGATGGTCTGTGACATGTCTCATGTCTCACTGAAAGCCCAGATGATGGCTAGCATTTTTCTTTTAGCAATAAGTTATCTTTATATTACATTTAAAGTATTGTACACTTTATTTTAGACATAATGATATCACACACTCAAGAGACAATACTATAGTGTAAACATAACTTTTATAAGCACTGGAAAACCAAAATATTCATTTTACTCACTTTATTGAAATATTTGCTTTATTGCAGTTATCTGGAACTGAACCTCCATTACCTCTGAGGTATGCTTATATTGGCTCTATAATGATTGGCTGCCAAATAGGCAAATACAGAATCTGTGAAAACACAGAACTCATATTTGTGAAATACAAGTTTTGACATTTTTTTGTGTAAGAAAATGTCCATGATTTAACACTCCCCTCACTGAAATGGACAGATCATCTAAGAAAAACATCAACAAGGAAATAGGGCTTTAAATGACACACTGGACCAGATGGACATCACAGATATATTCAGAACACTCCATCCCAAAGCAACAGAATATACATTCTTCCCTAGTGCTTAAGGAACGTTCTCCAGAATGGACCACATCCTAGGTCACAAATCAGGTCTCAACTGGTACCAAAAGACTGGGATCATTCCCTGCATATTTTTAGATCACAATGTTTTGAAATTACAACACAAAAGGAAAGGTGGAAAGAACTCAAATACATGGAGGCTAAAGAGCATTCTACTAAAGAATGAATGGGTCAACCAGGAAATTAAAGAAGAATTTTAAAAAATCATGGAAACAAATAAAAATGAAAGCACAATGGTCCAAAATCTTTGGGACACAGCAAAGGTGGTCCTGAGATGAAAGTATATAGCAACACAAGCCTTTCTCAAGAAACAAAAAAGGTCTCAAGTACACAACGCAACCCTACAACTAAAGGAGCTGGAGATAGAACAGCAAAGAAAGCCTAAACTATCAGGAGAAGAGAAATAATAAAGATAAGAGCAGAAATCAATGAAATGGGAAAAAAAAAAAAACAACCAACTAACCAAACAAACAAAAATCCAGTAGAACAGATCAATGAAACTAGAAGCTGGTTCTTTGAAAGAATTAATAAGACTGATAAACCCCTGGTCAGACTTATCAAAAAGAAAAGAGAAAGGACCCAAATAAATAAAATCATGATTGAAAGAGAAGAGATCCAGCACCAAAGAAATACAAACAATTATAAGAACATATTATGAACAAGTATACACCAGCAAACTTTACAATCTAGAAGAAATGGAGGCATTCCTAGAGACATATAAACTACCAAAACTGAACCAGAAAGAAATAGAAAACCTGAACAAACCCATAACCTTAAGGAGATTGAAGCAGTCATCAAAAATCTCCCAACAAAGAAAAGCCCAGGGCCAGATAGCTTCCCAGGGGAATTCTACCAAACATTTAAAGAAGAATTAATACCTATTCTCCTGAAACTGTTCCAAAACATAGAAATGGAAGAAAAACCTCCAAACTCACTTTATGAGGCCACCATTACACTGATCCCCAAACCAGACAAAGATCCCATCAAAAAGGAGAATTACAGACCAATATCCTTGATGAACACAGATGAGAAAATTCTCACCAAAATACTATCCAATTGTATCCAACATCACATTTAAAGAATTACTCACCATGACCAAGTGAGATTTGTTCCTGGGCTGCAAGTTTGGTTCAATATCCACAAATCAATCAAGATGATACCATTACTAAAAGAAAGAACAAGAACCTTACGATACTCTCAAAAGATGCTGAAAAAGCATTTGACAAAGTACAATATCCTTTCTTGATCAAAACTCTTTACAATGTTGGGACAGAGGGTACATACCTCAATATCATAAAAGCCATCTATTAAAAAACCCACAGTGAATATCATCCTCAGTAGGGAAAACTGAGAGTTTTTTCCTAAGGTCAGGAACACAGCAGGGCTGTCCACTATCACCACTTCTATTCAACATAGTACCAGAAGTTCTAGCTTCAGCATTCAGACAACAAAAAGAAATAAAGTCATCTGAATTGGCAAAGAAGAAGTCAAACTCTTAATCTTTGTAGATGATATGATACTTTACGTGGAAAACCCAAAAGACTCCACTCTAAAACTCCTAGAACTCATACAGGAATTCAGTCAAGTGTCAGGATATAAAATCAATGCACAGAGATCAGTTACATTTCTATACACCAACAGCAAGACAAAAGAAAGAGAAATTAAGGAGTCGATCCCATTTATAATTGCACCCAAAACCCATAAGATACCTAGGAATAAATCTAACCAAAGAGGCAAGGAATCTGTACTCAGAAAACTATAAAGTATTCATGAAAGAAATGGAGGCAGATACAAAGAAATGGAAAAAGATTCCATGCTCATGGATTGAAAGAAAAAGTATTATGAAAATGTCTATGCTACCTAAAGCAATCTACACATTTAATTCAATCCCTATTAAAGTACCATAATTTTTTTCAATGAAATGGAACAAATAATTCTAAAATTTATATGGAACCAGAAAAGACCCCAAATAGCCAGAGGAAGGTTAAAAAAGAAAACCATATCTGGCAGCATCACAATTCCAGACTTCAAGCTCTATTACAAAGGTGTAATCATCAAGACAGTTTGGTACTGGCACAAACAGAGACACGTAGATCAATGGAACAGAATAGAGAGCCCAGAAACAGACCCTCAACTCTATGGTCAACTAATCTTCAATGAAGCAGGAAAGAATGTCCAGTGGAAAAAAGACAGTCTCTTCAACAAATGGTGTTGGGAAAATTGGACAGCCACATGCAGAAGAATGAAACTGGACCATTTCCTTACACCACACACAAAAATAGACTCCAAATGGATGAAAGACCTCAATGTGAGACAGGAATCCATCAAAACCCTTGAGGAGAACATAGGCAGCAACCTCCTCAACCTCAGCTGTGGCAATTTCTCCTTAGAAACATTGCCAAAGGCAAGGGTAGCAAGGACAAAAGTGAACTATTGATATTTCACCAAGATCAAAGGCTTTTGGACAGCAAAGGAGACAATCAACAAAACCAAAAGACAACTGACAGAATGGGAGAAGATATTCACAAAAGACATATCAGATAAAGGGCTAGTATCCAAAATCTATAAAGAACTTACCAAACTCAACACACAAAGAACAAATAATCTAATCAAGAAATAGGCAGAAGAAATGAATAGACATTTCTGCAAGGAAGACATCCAAATGGCCAATAGGCACATGAAAAAGTACTTGATACCACTTGGCATCAAGGAAATACAAATCAAAACCACAGTGAGATATCACCTCACACCAGTCAGAATGACTAAAATTATAAGTCAGGAAAGGAAAGATGTTGGCAGTATGTGGAGAAAGGGGAACACTCCTACACTGTTGGTGGGAATGCAAGCTCATGCAGCCAGTCTGGAAAACAATATGGAGGAGTTGAAAATAGAGCTACCCTATAATCCAGCAATAACACTACTGCCCCCAAAGGGGCACATGCACCCAAATGTTTATAGTAGCAATGTCCACAATAGCCAAACTACAGAAAGAACCTAGAAGTCCACCAACAGAAGAATGGATAAAGAAGAAGTGGTATATATATATATAGTGGAATACTATGCAGCTATCAAAAAAGGAAATCTTGCCATTTGCAATGGCATGAATGGAACTAGAGGATATTATGCTAAGTGAAATAAGTAAATCAGAGAAAGGCAATTATCATATGATGTCTTTGACATGAGGAATTTGAGAGGCAGGGTGGGGCATTGTGGGAGGCAGAGAGGGAATAAATGAAACAAGATGGGACTGGGGAGGGAGACAAACCATAAGAGACTCTTAATCTCAGGAAACAAATGAGGGATTCAGGAGTTGGGGGGAAGGGATAGGGTGGCTGGGTTATAGACATTGGGGAGGGTATGTGCTATGCTGAGTGTTGTGAAATGTGTAAGCCTGATGATTCACAGACCTGTACCCCTGAAGCAAATATATATGTTAATTTTAAAAAAATAAAAGAAGTATTTCTGTTTGTTGGTTTTACAGTTTTTTAACGGAATTAAGCCTTTCTGAAGTTGTATTTAAAATTTCATGAGCTACTCAACATTTAATATTTATTATTCCTAAAGAGAATGCTGAATTAAGTCAATTTTAATGATGTACCTTATTATTTTTATGAACTGTTTTCTTATATACAGTTAGGGATGTATAATTTTATAAACAAGTATAATGGGGGTTTTTAAGAAATGTTTTATTTTGTGTTCTTTCATTTAATTTGAATCTTATTGCTTTCATATTGTAAACTGTCTAGTCTCTCTCCTTCATATATACATCAAAAAATAGTTCTAAATTATTAAGATACTCTATAAAAATTTTCAATTCAGGCACTGTAGTTTATTGTGGTCACAAGGCTTTTGTCACTGACCGAAGCCTTGAAAATCATTATTTTCTCTTCTCTTACAGCAAAAAATGTCAAGTTATACCTCTTTACCTTACAAGTCTCAGAAACTACTTATTTTCAGATAAGTAGCCTAGAGTTTACCCCTTCAATAATCTAATAAACACAACACCATCTTCAACCTTTCAAATCTACTCAGAAACTTTCAGTAGCTCAGGAACCAGGTGTCACCAGTTTATGGAGAAAGCATCTGAATATTTTAAATGTTCTTACCACTCTTCCATTCAGTATCTGATATCACAAAATGGAAAGAGGAGGGGAGTGGATAATAGATATTGTAGATAATAATAAATTGTTCTCTTTAATAAATGGTTTTGGGAAAACTGAACTGCCATATGCAAAAGAATAAGACTGGATTCCTATTTTACACAAAAATCAACTCAAAATGGATTGAGGGCTTAAATTTAGAACATGGAACTGTAAAGTTCCTAGAAGAAAATATAAGCAGTAAGTTCCTTGACATCAATCTTGGTAATGAACTTCTGGTTTTGACACCAAAAGCAAAGGCAACAAAGCAAAGGTTTTAAAAGGTAAGACAACATTAAACAAAACATCTTCTGCTCAGCAAAGGAAGTTATCAACAAGTGAAAAGGTAACCTATGGAATGAGAGCAAATATTTGTAAACCATATATCCAATAAGAGGTTCATATCTAAAATACAAAAAGAATTCATACAATTCAATAGCAAAGCCAAAAATAGCCCAATTAAATAATGGACAAAGGACCTGAATAAACATTTTTCCAAAATGGCCAACATACACATGAGAAGGTGTATCACTAATCACTAATCACCAGGAAAATGCAAATCAAAACCACAATGAGATATCACTTTACACGTGTTAGGAAGGCTATTATCTAAAGACAAGAGATAAGAAATCTTGGGAGAATGTAGAGGGGAAAAAAGTCCTTGTGCACTTGGTGGAAAAGTGAACTGTGTATAGCCACTATGGAAAATTATATGGAGTTTCCTCAATGAATTAAAAATAAAAGTACCATATGACCCAACAATTCCACTTTGGGGTACATATGTAGAGAAAGTGTATCTCTGGGACTCCCAGGTGGCTCAGTCAGTTAAGCATCTGCCTTCAGCTCAGGTCATGATTCCAGGATCCTGGGATTAAGGGCTTCATTAGCCTCCTTGCTCAGGGGGGGATCTGCTTCTCTCTCTCTCTCTGCCTTCTGCTCCCCCTGCTTGTGCTCTCTCTCTCTCTCTGACAAATCAATAAATAAAATCTTAATAAAAAAAAAGTGGATCTCCTAGATGTATCTGCACTCCCTTGTTCATTGCAGCATTATTTACAATAGCCAAGGTATAGAAATGGCCTAAGTGCCCATCAATGGATGAATGGGCCAAGAAAATGTGATTGATCGATCGATCTATCATCTACCTATCTAATGGAATCTTATTCAGCCTTAAAAAGAAAGAAATCCTGTTGTTTGTTACAACATGGATAAACCTGAATGGCATCATACTAAGTGAAATAAGCACACAGAGAAAGTCAGATACTGTATTTACCATTTATATGTGGAATTTAAAAAGAAAAGTAGAACTCAAAGAAACAGAGAGCACAAAAGCAGTTGCCAGAGGCTGGAGTATGGGGAAAATAGGGAGGGGTTGATAAAAGGGTACAAAGGTTCATTATAAGATAAAAGTTCTGAGGATCTAAGGTATAATCCAATTACTATAGTTAATAACATTCTATTGTATAGTTGAAACTTTCTAAGAGATTAGAACTCAAATGTTTTCACCAAAGAAAAAGAAACAGAAAGAGGAGGACTATGACAACAAGAAGAAGGATGAAGAGGGAAGAAGGAGGAGGAGGAGGAAGAGGAAGAGGAGGAGGAGGAGGAAAAAAATAAGTAAGTGATAGATGTATTAATTAACTAGATTGGGGAATCCTTCAAAATACATATATACATTTATCAAATCATCATGCTATACACTTTAACAATCTTACTTTTTGTCAATTATTCCCCAAAACTGACATCTAAATTTTATTTCTAATTAATACCATGTAGCTAAACCCCATATTGACTCAGCCAAATGAATACCACACCCACCTATATTGGGCTTCTGAATAACATTTTGTCTAAGAAAGTTTCACCACTTAAGAACTTTTGAAAATACTACATAAAAGAATACCAATTTGATGATTGTTCTTCCAAATTTTCTTATCCATGACTCAATGATTTGACAAAGACCACTAAGAAAATTTATGAAAAGCCATTAACATATTTTGTCACTAAGGACCTGAGGGAGAGTTGTTTCAGGCAGTGTCTGGGGACTAGTGGGGTTGTATTGTTTAAGTTGAAGGGAGCAAGAATGCTGAGAAAGTAGAGAGAAAATGTTTAAGTCATTTCTTCAAAAAGTTTGGAGGTGAAGTGAAAGAGGAAATGGTTCAGGATTGAGGACTATATTTTAGGGGGAAACAGAAGAGTGAGTTTCTAGGTTGAGGGGAAAGTACACCGAATAGTAAGAAGGCATGGTTCTACAAGAAGGAAATAGTTAATGGAGCAAGGTCCAACTTCAATGAATTCCAGATCTTCTAGTCATTGAAGACACAGTCTTAAAGACATGCTGATATTTTAGAAACTGAAATATGTTAAATTAAA
This sequence comes from Mustela nigripes, assembly GCF_022355385.1. Taxonomy (NCBI): domain Eukaryota; kingdom Metazoa; phylum Chordata; class Mammalia; order Carnivora; family Mustelidae; genus Mustela; species Mustela nigripes. The sequence goes on from NC_081564.1 coordinate 70,648,075, forward strand.
AAGGAATTCATGCATACAGAGACTGAGTAGATAGAGATATTCCATATTTTTAACACCACAAAAATGCGGACATACAAGTCTAGAGCATTTTCATAAGGTATTGCTCGAGAAGAAAAGAGTAGAAAAGTTTGGAGTTTTTTAAAATCCCCAATTATGATTTATGTAGGAATATTTTCTCTAAATAATAGTGAGTCTGACAGTATATTCCTTATATCTTCTTTTAAGAACTTTTTGGATTTCCTTTTTACTAGGAAACTTTTAACTTTGAAAAAGCAAGTAGTATTTTTCTCCCTGAAACCTCTGCAGTGCCAGCAATGTATTGAAGTTTGATTAAAAGGACAGTTAATGCAAACATAAATCCCTTAAAATATTTAGAGCACACAAGTCTCAACCCATCTTGTATTTATAAGACAACATTTTAAAATGAGTATCTCTTAAGAAAGGAGGCTATTAGGTTGAGCAATGCCTTCTCTTCCCAATGGGGTATTAGACAAGCTGAATATATAAATCTGCTTTATGTTACTATATCAGTGGTTGATGTTCAATGGACTTTTGGTATTAGGACTATAAATACCTGACAACGGAATAAACATCATGTGGAAGGAAATTGACTGTAACTGAGGAAGGTGCTCGAAATAGGCCTCCATGGAATTATCTGCTCAATCTTTGAGACTTTTGTTTTGGCTTTGTGACTTTTGAGGGCGTAATGATTTTTCTCAGGCAGTGCTGGTTTGGAAGGAGTTCAGGGGTGAAGCCTGTGCCCTTCTCGTCCACACTGATAGTGATCAAGCCTGTGGTTAAAGCTCAGGTGTGACGTCCATCCAGAATTCTACTTAAAAATGTTAAGCCAACAATGGTGAGGCTGATATTTATAACCTTCGTACTTCCCAAATAAAATTTTACCGCATGTCCTCTTACTGGTTTTGAAGGTTACGGATAACAACTCATCACAATATACAAGCTTCCTCTTCTCTTTCTTCTCCTTTCTTTTCTCCATCTCTCTCACTACACTTGACTTGATTCATCACCCACTGCCAGGGGTGTCTTTTAGGAACACCGAGGCTGGAATTAAAATCTTCACTGTGGTTCCCATGGTGAATGGCTATGGGTAGTGAGGATACTTGTCCTTTGTTATTGTTGTTGTTGTTGTTGTTTTAATCCTCCATACCAGCACTATTTTATAATCTATTTGAAAAGGCATGGAAAACATTAATCAATCATGAATATACAAGTGATCAAGTGTTATGCCATGAAGCTCAGATGATGGATATTTGTCAGAGGGCAAAGAAGGAATGTAGAAACTTTGTGGAGGAGATGGACATGGTGCAGGTACTTGGAAAAGGAGTGGGAAGATGGATGGCGGAGGGCAGAAGATTGAATACTTTAAGGACCTTGTTTCTCCCCTTTAGATAGCTAGTTGATTGAAAATGCCCTATTGCCTTGATAAGGCAATGAAGAATTATCATCTTCAAGTGGATTGTTTTTAGAAAGGCAGGGAGCTAAACTGAGCGCCATGTGCTGGGCTGCAAGAGGTCTATGAAATCCCGAAATTACTGTGCAGAAATTTATAAAAGTAACCTCTTTCCCCACCCAGGGTAAGATGTGTATAACAGAATACTATTCTGGAAAGTCTTATCTAATTCCATTGTACACAGCATCTCTCCTTTATAAAGTTTAGGAAGCTAAGCCCCCAGTGATAGAAATCATATACCCATTGTCATAGCTAGTAACTATTCCTAGATAATTCCTAGAGTCCTGTGGTCTAATTGGTTCTTTATATCCTCATATTCACAACTTCCTTTGGTGGAACACCAGCAGTTGGTCATTTTATTCATTTCTCAGGACTGTTATACAAAGTACCACAAGCTTGGTCAGTTAAAACACGAGAATTAAAAAAACAAATCACAACAAAACAAAAACATGAGAATTGTTTTTCGACAGTTCTGGAGCCCAGAAGTCTGAAATCGAGGTGATAACAGGGTCATATTTCCTCTAAGACTTTTGGTAGAATCCTTCCTTGCTCCTCTTAATTTCTGGAATGTCCTTGACATTCCTTGGCCTCACTCCAATCTCTCTCTCTGTCCATATATGGCATTTCCCTTGTGGGTCTCTGCCTTCACAGGACATTTTTTTCTTCTTATAAAGACAATACTCCTATTGGATTAAGGCCCACTCTCATGATATGATCTTAACTTGATTGCATCTGCAAAGACTATCTCTAAATAAGATCATATTCCCAGATACTGAGGTTTAGGACAGAAGCTCATCTTCTTGGGTAACACAATTCAACTCATTAGGGTAATCTAGATTCCTCTCTATTTTCCTCCCTAAAAAAACTGTTGCCCTGTAACTTTGTAAAACTATTATTCCAAAAATAACTGTCTCCTTCCTACTCAACTTCATCAATTGAGTTTCAGGTCAATCATTTTGCTGAGTCATCAGCAAATTATCCTAAATTCTAAGGGAATATTATGTGATGCTGTTCTACATTTTGAACTTTAGCTACACCCAGAGAGCTTCTCAAGGGGCTCTGGTATATTGACTCTGAATCATAGATAAGTAGTCTCTTGGACCTCTAAACATCTGACATCTGACATAAATAAACAACAGTATTTTTTCTGGCTTGTTTATGAGCATATCTTGGGGAGCAAAGTCAAAGCCTTCCTGAAGGAAAGATATATTATACCTATTGCTTTTTCCATCTACAAAGCTGGTCACTCCATCATAAAAGAAAATTAGATTGGCCTGACATTTCTCCTTCCTATGGCTGTGCTGACTATACTCCAATCCTCTTTGATAGTTTGGGAATCCAAAGAATAAAAACACACACAGATACAATATTTTGTTTAAAATGTAAGGATGCCCAAATTTTATGTGCTGTTTCCTTATTAGATGCCCATTTTGATTTTCTTAAGTAAACCGGTGTTTGGGACCTCTTTGGTCTTCATAAGAAACTTCATAGTTCTCATGGGAAATTACAAACTTCTTGCCACTTTGACCCACAGAAAGAATCCATTGCTTTATCCTATTACTTCCTCATATTCCCCTGAAACTCCCTTGTTGAACTGTGCAGTAGAAACCCATATAAAGATAGGGTGTTGAAACTTAGAAGAACAAGTAGACTACATCAAATAAGTAAACTGCTTAATTGCCCTGTAATAACATTTATCCACTTTAATGCAATAACATGAGTTATATGTTGATATTACCTATCTTTCATATTGGAAAGAAAGTTGACTCTTAAGTTGAATGAGATCATGCCATTTTTCACTCATAGCCAGCTTTGACCTTGCAGTGATAGTGAATTCAGGAAGAATAGAATTTTATTCACTAAATTTCACTACCTACAAATTACCTGAAACTTTTGGGTTATCTAGAAGGACATTAGTAGCTTGTCACTGCATGTGGCATTTCCCTATGTACATGGCTGAGTGTGAAGGGGTCCTGATAAATTTGCTTTGAAAGGTAGTCTGAACTATTTAATTTCACTTTGGCAACCTCACTTCTGGGACCACATTCTTTCTGAGAGCAAATTTCACTATCTGGACCTTAGATTAAAGGCTGTCTCCCAACCTCTCTTCTAGCCCTGCTTTCTAAAACAGGTATGTGGCATTAATATCTACATTTGCCTCCACTCATGGCTTTATTCTCTGTCATGCCTTCTCATTCATCTCACTTGTTCTCTCAAGTGACTCCATTCAACCTATTTCCGGAAATGACTTCCTGAGGTGCCATGGATGGTCATTAAGTTACTGGAAACTCAATTTTGGCTATGTATTCCAATAATTGCCACCAACAAACGGTAGGAAATTGCACTGTCTTGAATCTTAAACCCTATCGCATGTTCAAACTCCATATGAAAGATACCTATATCTTCACCATTCAGTTCTTGGCTCTCTCTGTTTTTTCAAGATTTGCAACTATCTGAAACCCAGAGGATTGATTTCTCAGCAATATGAACAAGCATGAGTTTGACTTTCAGAATTATCTCTGCATGTGTACCAAAACCTGAATTACAAATTAGCAATTGAGTGAAACAGTGAGATACTTTAACAAAAATGAATACGTACATTAAAAATAATAAAATAGTGGAGGGAGTCAAGATGGCGTAGAAGTAGCAGGAAGAGACTACTTCAGCTAGCAGGAGATCAGCTAGATAGCTTATCTAAAGATTGCAAACACCTACAAATCCATCGGCAGATCAAAGAGAAGAAGAACAGCAATTCTAGGAACAGAAAAACAACCACTTTCTGAAAGGTAGGACTGGAGGAGAGGTGAATCCAAAGTGAAGGGAAGATAGACCCTGGGGGCAGGGGCCGGCTCCCTGCAAGTGGCGGAGCAATGGAGCACAAAATCAGGACTTTTAAAAGTCTGTTCCGCTGAGGGACATCGCTCCAGAAGCTAAACCGGGGCGAAGCCCACACAGGGTCAGCGTGGCCTCAGGTCCCGCAGGGTCACAGAAGGATGGGGGGTGTCTGAGTGTTGCAGAGCTTACTGGTATTAGAACGGGGAAGCCGGTCACAGAGACAGAGCCAACAGTAAGATCACAGCTTGGGGTTACCTTGAATCAGTCGCAGGCTCGGTGAGCTCAGAGCGCGGCTGGAGATCAGGCAGACGGGAGTTACTGGGCACTGTTCTCAGAGGGCGCACTGAGGAGTGGGGCCCTGGGCTCTTGGCTCCTACAGGCGGAGCCCAGGAGGCCGCCATTTGTATTCCCGTCCTCCGGAATTCTATGGAAAGTGCTCAGGGAACAAAAGCTCCTGAAAGCAAACCTGAGCAGATTACTCAGCTCGGCCCCTGGTAAGGGCGGTGCAATTCTGCCTGGGGCAAAGACTCTTGAGAATCACTACCCCAGGCCCCCCCCCCCAGAAGATCAACAAGAAATCCAGCCAAGACCCAAGTTCACCTACCAAGGAGTGCAGTTTCAATACCAAGGAGAGCAGCAGAATTCCAGAGGAGTAGAAAACAAAGCACGGAACTCATGGCTTTCTCCCTATGATTCTTTAGTCTTGCAGTTAATTTATTTTTTTTTTCATTTTCATTTTATTTCTCTTCTTCTGGGAAAAAAAAATTTTTTTTAACTTTTACCCTTTTCTTTTTTAATGTTTTTTAACTAGTTTATCTAATATATATATATATTTTTTTCTTTTTTATACTTTTCTTTATTCGTTTTCTTTTTTTAGTTCTTTTCCTTCTTTCCTTTTCTTTCTTTTTTTCTGAACCTCTTTTTATCCCTTTTCTCCCCCCTCAAGACTTGGGATCTCTTCTGATTTGGTTAAAGCATATTTTCCTGGGGTTGTTGCCACCCTTTTAGTATTTTACTTGCTACTTCATATACTCTTATCTGGACAAAATGACAAGGCAAAAAAATTCACCAAAAAAAAAAAAAAAAAAAGAACAAGAGGCAGTACCGAAGGCTAGGGACCTAATCAATATAGACATTGGTAATATGTCAGATCTAGAGTTCAGAATGACAATTCTCAAGGTTCTAGTCGGGCTCAAAAAAGGCATGGAAGATGTTAGAGAAACCCTCTTGGGAGATATAAAAGCCATTTCTGGAGAAATAAAAGAACTAAAATCTAACCAAGTTGAAATCAAAAAAGCTATTAATGAGGTGCAATCAAAAATGGAGGCTCTCACTGCTAGGATAAATGAGGCAGAAGAAAGAATTAGTAATATAGAAGACCAAATGACAGAGAATAAAGAAGCTGAGCAAAAGAGGGACAAACAGCTACTGGACCATGAGGGGAGAATTTGAGAGATAAGTGACACCATAAGACGAAACAACATTAGAATAATTGGGATTCCAGAAGAAGAAGAAAGAGAGACGGGAGCAGAAGGTATACTGGAGAGAATTATTGGGGAGAATTTTCCCGATATGGCAAAGGGAACAAGCATCAAAATTCAGAAGGTTCAGAGAACGCCCCTCAAAATCAATAAGAGTATGCCCACACCCCGTCACCTAATAGTAAAATTTACAAGCCTTAGTGACAAAGAGAAAATCCTGAAAGCAGCCTGCGAAAAGAAGTCTGTAACATACAATGGTAAAAATATTAGATTGGCAGCTGACTTATCCACATAGACCTGGCAGGCCAGAAAGAACTGGCATGATATATTCAAAGCACTAAATGAGAAAAACATGCAGCCAAGAATACTATAGCCAGCTAGGCTATCATTGAAAATAGAAGGAGAGATTAAAAGCTTCCAGGACAAACAAAAACTGAAAGAATTTGCAAACACCAAACCAGCTCTACAGGAAATATTGAAAGGGGTCTTCTAAGCAAAGAGAGAGCCTACAAGTGGTAGATCAGAAAGGAACAGAGACCATATACAGTAACAGTCACCTTACAGGCAACACAATGGCACTAAATTTATATCTCTCAATAGTTACCCTGAATGTTAATGGGCTAAATGCCCCAATCAAAAGACACAGGGTATCAGAATGGATAAAAAAACAAAACCCATCTATATGTTGCTTCCAAGAAACTCATTTTAAGCCCGAAGACACCTCCAGATTTAAAGTGAGGGGGTGGAAAAGAATTTACCATACTAATGTACATCAGAAGAAAGCAGGAGTGGCAATCCTTATATCAGATCAATTAGATTTTAAGCCAAAGACTATAATAAAAGATGAGGAAGGACACTATATCATACTCCAAGGGTCTGTCCAACAAGAAGATCTAACAATTTTAAATGTCTATGCCCCCAACGTGGGAGCAGCCAACTACATAAACCAATTAATAACAAAATCAAAGAAACACATCAACAATAATACAATAATAGTAGGGGACTTTAACACTCCCCTCACTGAAATGGACAGATCATCCAAGCAAAAGATCAACAAGGAAATAAAGGCCTTAAACGATACACTGGACCAGATGGACATCACAGATATATTCAGAACATTTCATCCCAAAGCAACAGAATACACATTCTTCTCTAGTGCACATGGAACATTCTCCAGAATAGATCACATCCTCAGTCCTAAATCAGGACTCAACTGGTATCAAAAGATTGGGATCATTCCCTGCATATTTTCAGATCACAATGCTCTGAAGCTAGAACTCAACCACAAAAGGAAGTTTGGAAAGAACCCAAATACATGGAAACTAAACAGCATTCTTCTAAAGAATGAATGGGTCAACCAGGAAATTAAAGAACAATTGAAAAAAATCATGGAAACAAATGATAATGAAAACACAATGGTTCAAAATCTGTGAGACACAACAAAGGCAGTCCTGAGAGGAAAATATATAGGGGTACAAGCCTTTCTCAAGAAACAAGAAAGGTCTCAGGTACACAACCTAACCCTACACCTAAAGGAGCTGGAGAAAGAACAAGAAAGAAACCCTAAACCCAGCAGGAGAAGAGAAATCATAAAGATCCAAGCAGAAATGAATGAAATAGAAACCAAAAAAACAATAGAACAAATCAACGAAAGTAAGAGCTGGTTCTTTGAAAGAATTAATAAAATTGATAAACCCCTGGCCCGATTTATCAAAAAGAAAAGAGAAAGGACCCAAATAAATAAAATCATGAATGAAAGAGGAGAGATCACAACTAACACCAAAGAAATACAAACTATTATAAGAACATACTATGAGCAACTCTATGCCAACAAATTTGACAATCTGGAAGAAATGGATGCATTCCTAGAAACATATAAACTACCACAACTGAACCAGGAAGAAATAGAAAGCCTGAACAGACCCATAACCAGTAAGGAGATTGAAACAGTCATTAAAAATCTCCAAAAAAACAAAAGCCCAGGGCCAGACGGCTACCTGGAATAATTCTACCAAAAATTTAAAGAATAACTAATTCCTATTCTCCTGAAACTCTTCCAAAAAATAGAAATGGAAGGAAAACTTCCAAACTCATTTTATGAGGCCAGCATCACCTTAATCCCAAAACCAGACAAGGATCCAATAAAAAAAGAGAGCTCTAGACCAATATCCTTGGTGAACACAGATGCGAAAATTCTCACCAAAATACTAGCCAATAGGATTCAACAGTACATTAAAAGGATTATTCACCACGACCAAGTGGGATTTATTCCAGGGCTGCAAGGTTGGTTCAACATCCGCAAATCAGTCAATGTGATACAACACATCAATCAAAGAAAGAACAAGAACCATATGATACTCTCAATAGATGGTGAAGAAGCATTTGACAAAGTACAGCATCCCTTCCTGATCAAAACTCTTCAAAATGTAGGGATAGAGGGCACATACCTTAATATTATCAAAGCCATTCATTCTCAATGGAGAAAAACTGAAAGCTTTTCCGCTAAGGTCAGGAACACGGCAGGGATGTCCATTATCACTGCTATTCAACATAGTACTAGAAGTCCTAGCCTCAGCAATCAGACAACAAAAGGAAATTAAAGGCATCCAGATCGGCAAAGAAGAAGTCAAATTATCACTCTTCGCAGATGATATGATACTATGTGTGGAAAACCCAAAAGACTCCACTCCAAAACTGCTAGAACTTGTACAGGAATTCAGTAAAGTCAGGATATAAAATCAATGCACAGAAATCAGTTGCATTTCTCTACACCAACAACCAGACAGAAGAAAGAGAAATTAAGGAATCAATCCCATTTACAATTGCACCCAAAACCATAAGATACCTAGGAATAAACCTAACCAAAGAAGCTAAGAATCTATACTCAGAAAACTATAAAGTACTCATGAAAGAAACTGAGGAAGACACAAAGAAATGGAAAAATGTTCCATGCTCCTGGATTGGAAGAATAAATATTGTGAAAATGTCTATGTTACCTAAAGCAATCTACACATTTAATACAATTCATATCAAAGTACCATACATCTTTTTCAAAGAAATGGAACAAATAATTCTAAAATTTATATGGAACCAGAAAAGACCTCAAAGAGCCAAAGGAATATTGAAAAAGAAAGCCAAAGTTAGTGACATCACAATTCCAGACTTCAAGCTCTATTACAAAGCTGTCATCATAAGACAACATGGTACTGGCACGAAAACAGACACATAGATCAATGGAACAAAATAAAGAGCCCAGAAATAGACCCTCAACTCTATGGTCAACTAATCTTTGACAAAGCAGTTAAGAATGTCCAATGGAAAAAAGACAGCCTCTTCAATAAATGGTATTGGGAAAATTGGACGGCCACATGCAGAAAAATGAAATTGGACCATTTCCTTACACCACACACGAAAATAGACTCAAAATGGATGAAGGACCTCAGTGTGAGAAAGGACTCCATCAAAATCCTTGAGGAGAACACAGGCAGCAACCTCTTCCACCTCAACCACAGCAACATCTTCCTAGGAACATCGCCAAAGGCAAGGGAAGCAAGGGCAAAAATGAACTATTGGGATTTTATCAAGATCAAAAGCTTTTGCACAGCAAAGGAAACAATTAACAAAACCAAAAGACAACTGACAGAATGGGAGAAGATATTTGCAAACGACATATCAGATAAAGGACTAGTGTCCAGAATCTATAAAGAACTTAGCAAACTCAAGACCCAAAGAACAAATAATCCAATCAAGAAATGGGCAGAGGACATGAACAGACATTTCTGCAAAGAAGACATCCAGATGGCCAACAGACACATGAAAAAGTGCTCCATATCACTTGGCATCAGGGAAATACAAATCAAAACCACAATGAGATATCACCTCACACCAGTCAGAATGGCTCAAATTAACAAGTCAGGAAATGACAGATGCTGGCGAGGATGCTGAGAAAGGGGAACACTCCTACACTGTTGGTGGGAATGCAAGCTGGTGCAACCACTCTGGAAAACAGCATGGAGGTTCCTCAAAATGTTGAAAATAGAACTGCCCTATGACCCAGCAATAGCACTACTGGGTATTTACCCTAAAGATACAAACGTAGTGATCTGAAGGGGCACGTGCACCCGAATGTTTATAGCAGCAATGTCCACAATAGCCAAACTACAGAAAGAACCTAGATGTCCATCAACAGATGAATTGATAAAGAAGATGTGGTATATATACACAATGGAATACTATGCAGCCATCAAAAGAAATGAAATCTTGCCATTTGTGACAAAGTGGATGGAACTAGAGCGTATCATGCTTAGCGAAATAAGTCAATCGGAGAAAGACAACTATCATATGATCTTCCTGATATGAGGAAGTGGTGATGCAACATTGGGGCTTAAGGGGGTAGGAGAAGAATAAATGAATCAAGATGGGACTAGGAGGGAGATAAACCGTAAGTGACTCAATCTCACAAAACAAACTGAGGGTTGCTGGGGGGAGGGGGGTTGGGAGAAGGGGGGGTGGGATTATGGACATTGGGGAGGGTATGTGCTTTGGTGAGTGCTGTGAAGTGTGTAAACCTGGTGATTCACAGACCTGTACCCCATCTGGATAAAAATATATTATATGTTTATAAAAAATTAAAACAAAAAGAATAATAAAATAGTAAATGGTATTAATCTGATAGGAAAATTTTTTCCAAATGAGAAACACAGTGGACCCAATTTCAGAGAGAAAAGAAATCTTTGATTGGTGCACACTGAATGGGTAAAACAAACACTTGTTGCTTTGAAATTTTTACTGTTTTTATTCTTTTCTGTGCTCTTAGGGTAAAACCCAAATTCCTTTAAAAGGCCCCCTACCTTTTCAGTCCTTCTTATCTCACCCCACTCCAAACTTATACCTGTGTCCAAACAAACCAAACATATTACAATCTACAAATACAATATGCAATTCTAAGCCCTTCCATAGATTGTTTTGATCTTTCTAGAATAGTTTTCCCCTGTGTCTTTATATTTCTGTTTCCTTAAAATATCACTTGATCTGTAATTTATTCCAAGAAGCTTTCTCTCAGGCATTAACTGTGTGAGGTGCCACTCTACTCCCATATAGCATTCCATGGCCCATAACATGCTTTGCCAGCAAGTATTGTGATGACCTTGCTCTTCCCTGACTCTTCTCTTGCCCGAGAGCCTCATGAGAGCACAAACGAGCTTACAACATTATTAAACCTACATACAAGGACCCTGTCAGGTACAAAACAAGGATTAATTATTATTTAATCAGCAAAAGCTCATTAAAATAGATATGAAGGTAGGAACAGATTTGTTTTCCAAAAGAGAAAAAAAATCTCGCAAGTACTTAAACTACTCAGTACTTAAACTACCAAAATTCACTTTTTAAAATCAACATTTGAGACATAAAATTGGACCTTAAATCTGCATCTCTAGCACTCATTTTGGTCTTGAACATATACATCCAAGTTCCTCTCAAACATTTTCAATTGGATGTCTACTTTCAAACTGAACATATGCAAGAGAAATATTTATGGTTCCCCCGCAAACCTGGTTTACATGTACTCTTTCCCATCTCTGTATCGGCAGTTACAGTGGCGCGTGCCCACATGTGTGCACATACACATGGGCATACACACACATGGACATAGACACACACACGGACATAGACACACACACACACACACACACACACAGTCTGTACAATTGTCAAGACCAAAATCTTAGAATCATCTTTGACTTTTCTCTTCAATTGTCCTCACCATTCAATGCCTCCACAAAGTTCCCTATGTCCACCTTAAAATATATCCAAATTGCACAATTTCTCATCGTTTTCCAAGCTTTCACCTCCACTTCCCTATATTATTGCAATGGCTTCCTACCTGGTCTCCTTGCTTTCATTCTTGTCTACCTATGGCCTATTTTCACAGAATCAGGGTGACTCTTAAACATACCTGTGCTCAGAACCTTCCTGTGGTTCCTTACTAAGAGCAAACATTCACGAACTTACAGTGGCCCACAAGGCTGTCTGTGCTCCAGACTCCTTAGCCTCCCAGACCCCTCTTCTACTCACCCTTCCAACCACAGTCCACCGACTTTAGTGTCCTTGCTGTTCCTTCAATGGCTGGGGCATGCTCCCACCTCAGGCCTTCTGCCATCTGTACATCTTGTGCCGGGAATGGCCTTCCCTCAGCTAGCACACTTCCTCTAATGTCAGATGTCAGCTTTTCAGGGAGGCCTTTCTGAACCGCTTTTTTTTTTTTTTTAAGATTTTATTTATTTATTTGACAGACAGAGACCACAAGCAGGCAGAGAGGCAGGCAGAGAGAGAGGAGGAAGCAGGCTTCCGGCTGAGCAGAGAGCCTGATGTGGGACTTGATCCCAGGACCCTGAGATCATGACCTGAGCCAAAGGCAGAGGCTTTAACCCACTGAGCCACCCAGGTGTCCCTGAACCACCGTTTTAAAAACCACAATTACCCTTCTATCATTCCTGTATTTTTTTAACCTGGTACCCTTCACCTTCTAATACATTACATGATTTACTGTTTATTTTATTTCTTATCTGTCTTCTCTCACTGGACTAGAAGTTCCATGGAACAGGGATTGTTGTCTCTTTTGTTCACTGCCATGTTCCCAGTGAATAGACAGGCTTAACATGTAACAGGCATTGTACTGAATAATATTAGTTAAAAAATGAACATGTGAGACACTCGAGCTAAAACTCAAGTCGGGTTTTTTCCGTGCCTGTGAGAAGTTTAATATAAGTGAAATCTAAAAAACCCCCTTGTTCCCAGGGAGACAATGGCATTTCTAGAGAGTAATATTCTGATGTTTCTACCCATTTAGTTTTTCTTAACTTTAAAATATAAATGCCCCATGTGGCCTCCAGGTAGCAGTTGACCTATGAAAGACACAAGCTAGAATCCAATTGCAAGATAATTCTGCCTAGTCAAGTTGAACAGTTCTTTTGCCCTTGAATTTAGGTATCCCAGACCCATGGATATAATTTTTCCCATAATGCAAATTACTCCCAAGCTCTCAATAGGAGTTTCTTTCAAGAGGCAGCTTTGTGATTTTGTGTGCCTCGTGGTTTTTTTCCCAGCCCTGAAATTCTGAGATCCCCTAACTCTAGGGTAGGTATGTAGCTATGCAAAAAGCTTAACTGTGATTCAATAGTAACTAATTTTCATTTTTCTGGGCCATGGCTTCATGGAAACTCTTTCCCCAGAGGCCCCTGAACATGGAACAACTATTGCCTGGCCACAGGTGTGTTCTGCCAAAGCTGGTAATGAGAGAAGCCAGAAATTCTCAAGGCAGGATGAGTATAGAGTGAATTCGCTCAAAACACAGGCACCATCTGCAGTACTCACTCTCCACTTTTCAGTGTTGAAACCCCATTAAAGAAACCACTGGAGCATTGGCATAAATATTTCAAATAGAAGTTCGCAGGAAAAGACTGTTATTGAAAAACAGTAGGCTTGGAAACTTACTATTTGATCAAGCCCTAAGGAAGATAATTCAAGCCAAGACATTTCTCTACTATGTGATTTACTGGGAGAGGATTTTCTTGCTTGATTTTGTTTAAGCCATATGGCTATTTAAAAAATCCATATATTTAGTAACTAGGAACTAACTAAATTTATAACCAAAGAATCAATCTTTCTTGATTTTGTTTCCAAGTATTTTGTAATTTGTAAGCACTGGCTTTAAATTGGCCTGTACAATGGGGCTGGTCGTGGTCATTAGGGAATTCTGCCTTTGATAAATCCCTTGCTGCCACCACCTGCAATAAAAACCCTATAAATTGAATAGAGACTTGTCATATTGTATTTACACTTTAATAGGCTTCGTGGTTGTTGAAACCGTGGCAGAACCATCAAGGGACTAGCCAGGCCAGGAGACCAACCTCTCCTAAAATGCGGGCAGCAGCCTCGCTCTGATGACGCACAAACACAAGCCTGTCCTTGGCCACCCTGTCGCTGGGCACCTCCCTCTTTCCAACATTCCACTGGGTCATACAGAGTGCCTTGATCACCGCCGGTGAACAAAGCAAGAAAAGAAAGGGGGAGAGAATTTGAGCGGCAAGGCCAAAATAATCTTCACTTCGGATATTTATGCTGGTTCCACCCAGAAATTTATCTTTCCTTAGGGGCATTACGTTAGGTCGTTCTTCCCTGAAAGGTATGGACCAAATTAAATTGACAGGGAAATGGGAAAACGTTTTGTGGTTGTTTTGTTTGTTTTGTTTTGTTTTGTGGTGGGGGGGAAGAAACACAGAGCAGTTTACTGGCATACTTCCTCACTGGAAAAGTTATGATTGATCGCAGAGCTTCCCATCTCACGCCTGCTTCCAGAACGAAGCTGAAGAACGAACCCTGACAGGACCTGCAGTGCCCCTCCCAACACTGAGTGTGTCCCGAGTGCTCCCGTGAAGGACACGGAGGACGACCCCTGCTCCCACAGTCACGGCAGAGAGCTGAGGGCGGCAAAGTCAAGAGGACCTTTTTCTCTTTGAACTAGAGTTCTTCGGCCTGGAGTTTTCATTTCTTTCTTTCCAGGATGGCCAGCGACTTAAAGTACTTCATTTCTTCTCCTCATTTTCTCTCACTCTCCTGCTTCCTTTCATTTTTTAATTCTCTTTTCCAATTCCTAGTCAAAGCTTTTTTTTTTTAAAGGATGACTTGGGAAGAATACACGAAAGCATCTTTAGGTTCACATTTGTATTCAATACGCAAGAAATTATGAAGCACTTAGGAAAGGCCAGGTTCTGTGAGAGTTAATAAAAATAGGAAGATGACAAACACCAGACATTCTGCTGGGATGAGAGGGAGTAGAGGGTAACTATTCATGCCTGGGGGTTATCCGAGGATAATGTGACCACCTGGCAAGGTGTGGCAGGTGCCTCGAGCTGCCCGTCTCAGGTCCACTGTCCCCTTCCACCTGGTGAGTTGAGCCCAACAGCCCGGGAGAACAGCTCTGCTTACCTGGCATCTCTTCGCAGCAGGAGGCGGACACGTGACACGGTTCTAACCAAAGAAATGGGAATGGAAGTCTACGGGCTTTTTCTAAGAAGGCTTTTGTGTTTTTGATTAAAAACAAAACAAAAAAAAAAATAGATGTGGCTAGAGCCCTACCTTCCCCCCTCTTCCTAAGCTGAATGAAGTTTTGCTGTTTGAAGCAGCAGAAGTTTATTTCAACCAGGAGGTGAAAATTCAGGTCCCTAAGGATCAAGGGAATCAAGAACCAGAAAACAGCCTGGGCCCTTCAGGAAAGCAGTGAGCCTCAAACCAGCCACGTCGCTGTCTACACCTAAACATTCGCTGAAAATAAACTCCTATTTGTTTTAAACTATTTGCAAATAAATTTTTCTGATAAGTGCATCTTAAAAAAAAAAAAAAAAAAAAAAAAAAAAACTTCATAGCAAGTTGATGTGGTGGCAAGTGAGATCATGCAGACTATGATGATGCTTATTGTAGTGGAGATCTGGAAGTTTGTAAAGAGTCCAGTCATTAGGTCCCCTTTCTGCCAGGACAAATCTGGGACTGCTTGGAAAAGAGGAAAGCAAAAAAGTGACATGGTGCTAGTAGAATGGACAAACATGGACAAAGTGAATTAAATCCGTAGTCTAAAAGTCCTGGCTTTAGAGATACTCTCATTGGCTCGAAGACACTGCTTCCATTAGCTGTCTGTTTAAATGGAAATAAGTCTGGAAGAGATAAATCATTTAGCCATAGCCAACATGGAACAGGGAAAAGAACACCAGCTTTGGAATATTCTTAAGATGGACTAAAATCTGCCTTTCCCCTTATTATTTGTGTGGACTTGGACATGTCACTGTGCCTCTCTAAGCCTCGGTCTCCTCATCTCAGTCAATGAAGAATTGATACTGGCTTTGCAGAGAAGTTGATAAAGCTAAAGATAATATACACAGTGTGCTTGGAAAATGACTAGTATATATGTTAGCCACTTCAAACATGCTAGCTATAAGTCATTATTATTAATTGCACTATTATTATTATAATTATTATAGCATAGCAAGGATTGGTTGATCAGGTTGTTTGCCAAGATGACAGTGAACACAGAGAAGAGAAAACAGTAGGCAGGGACATTTAGGTAGGTGAGAATAAAGTATTGAAAGGAGATACTTTTCTATTTTATCCATACAGTGGATAACATGTTCCCCTTATTGCTTGCGTTGTGGACCACTGAAACACGATACCTAGAGAAAGTGGCCCCACCTGTGCAACACCGAAAGGAAATGTTGCCCCGGTAAATAAATGATGGACAGGGAGCTGGGTCTGGGGAGAGCTGCACAGGGATTTCCAAATCAGAAATCAAAGACCACTCTGAGTTTTAGCTTTTCACGTTTGTTCTGTTTGACTGTTTGTTTTTATTCTGAATGATTTGCTGCATGATAATACCATTCACTGAGAAAGCAGGTTTTGGTGCTGGAGCAGATTTGGAGAAGGAGCTAAAGTTTAGGGCAAGCCAAGCTGCTTTGAGGTACCTGCAGAAGCCGCATGTGGGTACCTAGGTGAATCTGACAAGAAGAATAAGAAAGGAAAATGGTTCAATACCAGAACTAAGCATTATCCATTTTAAAAAGCCAAATTTGGAGAAAAAAAAAGAGAATAAGCATTAAGAAAAGCAGAATGGAAATAAGTATGTTTTAGTATTATAAAGAAAGGTAGTTAAGAATTTTAGAGAAAAAGGCATCGTAAAAATAAATAGATACTTAAAGCATTTTTAAAAGAAGTCATTCTTTAGTCATTGCAATTGTAAGTGAAAGAGTAAATATTAAAATTTCAACAAAGATTTTCATTAACTTAGTCATCACACAACCTGTATATTTTAAATATATTACATTTTATCCAATTGAATAGCTCATAGTCCAGTTCTGCTTAGATGAACAAATACTTGACTCAACATAATATTCGATAAAATCAGTACTTTATGATTTGCACTTGAATGTATAAAATTACCATAATATTGAAGTGTGTCCTAAAAGAGAATTTGTTTTTACAAATATATCATCCAAATAAATATTGCCCTTAATTTCACCATCTAGACAGATTATGTACTTCCTCTTCTGTGTTGCCCTTGCCCATGATGATTAAATCATTCTCAAAGTATTACTTCAGAAATACATAAGAAGTAGAGAAAGCATGAGTTTTCTATTTATACAATTCTAAATTTGAAATCTTATATTACTTTTTGCAATGTGACCTTGAGAATGTTAGGAAAGCCTTTGAGTCTCATTATTTGATTCTGAATTATGCAAAACATAATAGTGAGTTGCTGTGAAGATTAAATAAAAAGGTATGAATTAAGTACATTGTACAGTGGCTGGAAAATCCTAGAACCTTAGCAAGTTCTTGTTGATACTAAGATTATTAGCCTAGGTGTGTTGGCAACATCTCATTTCTTAGTAATTGAGTGTTAAAATTGTATGTCAACTCTACTTTTTATCATCAAAATAAGAATTTTTAACCATCCACATTATTCTATAGATTTGGTTCTGAATGACTTTGAGTGCTCTCTACTACAGTAGCTAAACTTTCATGAATGTTTCAAAGAATATGAAGAAAGTTTCAAGACAAGAGTTCAAAAATATTTGGGGTCCTAGCAGCATTTCTGTTATAAATATAAAATTTCCAAGTGATCTCTTTTAAAAGCTAAAGGTAATTCACCTGTGATATAATATTTTAAAAAATAGAATAAATCCTAATACCTTATAACCATACCTCAACCTTTACCTTAGGCTTCCAAAGGGAAAAAAAAAAAAAAGCTTACTTTGAAAATTAACTATATATAGTCAACTGAGATATTTGTCCCAAATATCCCTCAAACACACAATTAATTTTGTAGGCACAATTATTCATATAACATTTTGATTACAAAGGTACTAAATGTTTTTAAAAAGGAATGAATATGATGAAATTATATTATACTGAACCCATTTTTGTCTGAATCTCCATTAAAATGTATCAGTTAAACACAAATAAAAATTAGGACTACATCTTATACATTATACAACATCCATATGTGGAATGCAGAAACTAAGCAATTTATCCATTATTTTTTTTTTTTAAGATTTTATCTATCCACTTGACAGAGATCACAAGTAGGCAGAGAGAGAGAGAGGAGGAAGCAGGCTCCCTGCCGAGCAGAGAGCCTGAAGTGGGGCTCAATCCGAGGACCCTGGGATCATGACCTGAGCCAAAGGCAGAGGCTTTAACCCCACTGAGCCACCCAGGTGCCCCATCCATTATTTTTTTTTTTCATTTACTTTTTGAGAGTCGGGGGAGAGAGGGTGAAGGAAAGACAGACTCTCAAGCAGCTCCCCATGGAGTGATGCCAGACTTGATCTCACAACCCTGACTGAGATCATGACCTGAGCTGAAACCGAGAGTCAGATGCTTAACTGACTGAGCCACCCAGGCACCCACATTTAATTACTTTCTATTTTCCAAATAGACAGGTTTTGTAAAGTGTTCCACCTTAGTGCACAGGTGTGATTAAAATGTTTAAATTTCATCAAATTTATAAGCAATTTTTATATTTAATTTTATTATATGGAGCCAGGCTCAACCAAGACCTCTTAACGACACAAGTTTTCTTCAAATTTCTACTGACTTTAACATTTTCTGGGGACCTGATTAACAATTTAATCAAGGTGTTTGGTGTGGATTATATATTTCTCATTTTACTCTAACAAAAACATTGTGAAGTCGGCCACATTGGGGGGTAAGAAAATCAGAGTTTAGAGATGAAGAATTTTGTCCTAAAGGACACAAGTTCTATAAGGCAGAGCTGGGAATCAAATTCCAGAGCCTTTCCATATTCAAATAGATAATTCAACTGCTTGATCCTAAGGAAAACAGAAATAAAAATGGTGACAATGTTTTTATTGTTTAAAGACTGCTAAAGAATTAGTGCTTCTTGAAATATTCTGAAAATACAAAGCCTATCAGGAGTAAGCCTGTCCTTTAATTCTAAGCCAAGAATGAGCTAGTCACCCAGCCTGGCACCGGGATTTAGAGCATGGGTTTGGCCAAGTCTCAAACCTACCTCCTGCTTTTTAGCGAACTGACCTTCAACAAATTACTCCTCTGTGCTCATTTCCTCATCTATAAAATGGGAAAGATACTAATACCTAATAGAGTTGTCAAGAGGGTTCAACAAGTATTGGTTAAAATCACTTAGAAAAGTACCTGTCACATAATAAATTCTATGTAAATACGTATTACTAATAATCATCTGAAAATTTTATGGGAATGTGGTCAGTTCAGCCAGAGCCTATTTAATGTACTAAGTTGACAGATTTTGTTTATGCCCCTAGGGAAGATTTATTTTTTCAGGATAAATCACTGAAAGGAATGGCCTTTATGTTTATTCAGAGTAAACATTAATTAGATGATTTACCTACTGATTGCATTTGCTAACTTCAGTATTTTTCAAAGTATCTTACACTCTCTGAAGACAAAGAGGCATAAGAATCTTTTAATTTAAATGGAGAAATAAAATACATAAAAAAATAAAGCTCATTCTAATATGTGTCAGCTGAAGTGATTTTTTCATGAGTCGATATAGGGAATCAGCTTTCATTGAGCATTTTACTGTGTTCAGGATCCTATGCTTTGCGGGGATATAACCTCTATGAAAAAGCCAACAAAGTGTCATACTTAACTAACTTTTCTCTCCTCAGCCAGAGCTATGTAGGTTTAGCTAAAAAAGGACCACATGCTTTTCAAAGATTCTACCAGGAAATTCAAGATAATCAAAAATAATCGGAACAGACCACTATCTTGAAAATAGGAAAAAGAAACAAGAAATAGAAAGAATGTCAGAAAGAACTGGAAGACTGTCAATGATCTGTCAATAGTCTGACTTTTCCTGATTGATGAATCACACACTGTGCCATACGGAGGCCACTAGCTGATGACAGAGTTCAAATTAAATTAAACATTTCATCCTACCGGTCACATATCCAAGCACTCCATAGCCCCATGTGGTTGGGGGCTATAGTACTGGACAAAGCAGATACCAAAGAGCTCTCACCCTAGACCCTGAATCACAATTTGCATTTTAACAAAATCCTCCAGGTAAACTGTAAATTCAGAATTTGAAAGGCACTGCCTCACTTATGATCTGTCTTTGGTTTCACAAGTCATATGGTACAAAACACTGAACTGATTCTCAGTATAGTGAAATACTGATGTCTGAGTCTTCTGGAAAAGGCATATTCAATTACTTTTATTTTTTAATTTACTTCAATTTTTTCAGTGTTCCAAGATTCATTGTTTATGTACCACACCCAGTTACTTCTAATTACCTGTTCTAATAGTAGGAAAAGCATACCACCCTGGATTTCGAGAAACTATTTTGTTTCCTATAAATTAATCAGCTCTTTTTCTTTCCTCCTCCCCCTCCTCTCCCTCCTCCTCCTCCCCCTCCTCCTCCCCCTCCTCCTCCTCCTCCCCCTCCTCCCCCTCCTCCTCCTTCTTCCTCTTTTTGTTCCCACTCCACAGCCAATTTTTGTAAGGACTATTGAGAAAGTACCTAGAAACTCTAAATTTGGAGTCTTTATTTTCATGTTACTATTGATTTTTCTGATATTCTGCTTCATGTTATTTTCAAGATACAGAGTAATTAAAAAATAAGGCTCCTGTCAAAATGCATGCAAATATGTTAAGCAAGCTGAGAAAGTCTGGAGCCTGGGAAAAGGTCCATTCCTCTAGCAACACAGACATTGTATATTTAAGGATATCGCCAGGGTTCCTCCTCAAGAGATTTTCAGATCCAGCCCTTCGTGTCATTCTATGAAAACTGAGAGGGCAGCACTGGCGAGATCCTTCAACAAAATGACAAGAATTAGTGTAATTTTGGGAACAGAAATGGCTTCAACAATGAGTATCTATGAGACTTCGTGTTTTAAGGAACACTGTGTCACACGGCTATGAATTCCTCTATGAGCCATGTCCTTGTCCTTGAAGATAGTGACTGTATCTTCCATTTCAGTATGTCGAGTGACTATACTAGTGTTTGAAACATAGACATTCAATAAATACTTGTTAGATTAAATTCCATTGAATTCTCCTCAGGTGAAGGATGGGAAAGAGAAAAGAAGTTTCTATTCTATTTGCCTGTTTACCTGAGACAAACAGGTCAAATCTAACTGAGCATATGATTATGTTCAAGTATCTCATCTTATTTCATTTTTTAAAGATTTATTTATTTATTTGAGAGAGAGAGGGAGAAGGAGCAAGAGTTGGGGCAGGGGTAAAGGAAGAGAATTGCAAGCAGACCCCTTCTCTGAGCACAGAGCCCAAGATGGTGGGCTCCATCTCACAATCCATGAGATCATGACCTGACTTGAAACGACAAGTTAGATGTTTAACTGACTGAGGTACACAGGCATGCTTCAAGTATCTCATTTTAAAATGAAAGTTGCCTAGAATAAAAATTTAAAACTAGGGGCGTCTGGGTGGTTCAGTGGGTTAAGCCTCTGCCTTTGGCTCAGGTCACGATCTCAGGGCCCTGGGATCGAGCCCCGCATCGGGTTCTCTGCTCAGCAGGGAGGGGAGCCTGCTTCCTCCCTCTCTCTCTACCTGCCTCTCTGCCTGCTTCTTACCTGTCTGTCAAAATAATAAATAAAATCTCTAAAAAAAAAAAAAAGTTTTAACTACCCTTCCTTCAGAAAAGGAAGTAAAAGTAGAATTATCTGCATAAAATCTACATCAAATTAATGTAGTTTTTTTTCCACCACTTACATTCATGAGCTAAATTGTTCAATAGTTTTGTTATTCTTTTTTCCTGTCAAATATATAAAACTCACAGAAAGGTTGTGTCTCTGTTGTGGCCTCTTCTTTTTTCGACTTTAATGAAACACAAATCTTAGAAAATATTTGAGGTAATTTCTTTTTCAAATTCACGTTTCTGTCTGTTATTATTTTTTTTTTCCTGAATAACAAAAATATTAAGGAATTCATTATTAGAAAAACCAACGGTCAGATGTTTTGGCAGGAGAAATGAGCCTTCTAATACAAATTTGACTCTCATTATTTCTAGTATTTGTTGAGATATTCTATAGGTAATAATGTGTAGGCATCAACAGTAATTCAATTTGTACTGGGTGGAAAATATGTCCAGAGAGCTGGGCATGCAGAAATGTGAAGCGTAAGGCCAAATGTCAGCATCAAGATGGGATCTTGATGAATCATCATTGATCGTTCTGCTATTGATGTTTTCTCTTGATGTACGTGGTGATTTCTCTCCATCACTTCCCTCCCTGACCTTGGACCAGGCGCAATGGCTCTCAGTCAGTTTCCCCATCTGGAAGGGGTGGATGATAAAAGGGACAAGGAAATGATGTGAAAAGATGATAACCACCTTCACATGGGGAAGAAGTGACCTGAGCACTTTCCTCAGAGCACTCCATGAAGGCAAAGCTTTGTTCCCGTCTCCATTTCTAGACAGATACCTATCACCAGGCTCTCATCCTACCTTCACAGTCTTCTTGAAAATACAGCTTGGAAGTTAAAACCAGACGGAAGTCTTTCTAAAAAGAGCAACAGTGAACATTAATAGAATCAACTTTCAGGTCTCTTAAAGCAGATTATCCTTGGCAAATCTTGCCAGCAAAAACAATATTCCACTTCACTGCTTATTTTGTTAACAGCTCACATCTATTTATTCTTAACTTGGCGTGTAGCTTGCATTCAACCTTTAAAGTCATTTAGAAATGTGAAATTCATAGACTATTGTGGATGGAAGGGGCTTTAAAAATCATCTAGGCCTATCATCAATCTGAATGACTCCTAGAAGTTTAAACAGTCCCAGTGATGTGGAATTCACTACTCCCTGAGGCAACCTATTCTATCTTTGGACCAAATCTGTGCTCTAGGAAGAAGGAAAATGATAGTTGTGTTTAAGCTACATTTTCATGCCAGTGTGATTCACAAACTCTTTCCTAGCCTATAGTGGGTTGCAGGAATTAGATGAGAGCATTTAAGGAACAAAATACATGGTTTCCTACTCAGATTGTTTTGACAAAGAGAGACTCGAGCCTTCCAACAACCACAGAATAAATAAAACGTTCACCATGCCATAAACAACCATATACCAATAGTAATGGAACTTCTTTTCCAAAACTAACTAAAGATTATTACAGACTACCTGTGATTAGTCATAGTATAGTCTCATACTGCTATTTTTTACAGGCCTTAAGCTATTACCCCTAAAACAAAGCATGAGCATGTAGCAAGAAATTAATACCTCTTTTTTCCCTGGTCCCTACTAGGTACCCCCAGTTCATAATGCACGCACAAGCCCTTGATCCATCTCTATCCCCCTAAAACGGCAAGGCTTAAGCTTCTTTCCATTCTTTGTCATCCTTTTAATTCTCCAAAGACTTTTTAATCTTGCTATTTCTACTTCATTGCCATGCTTTTACTCTAACTCACCTGACTTTTATCCTTCCTACTGTGCTAACACTACTCTTCAAATCATCAGCCAATTGCTAAATGGCAAATCCCAAGAACATTTTTAAGATCTTAACCTTCGTAGAGCTCAGAGATGTGCCTAATGCATCTGATTGCTAGCTTTGTCTTAAACCCCATCCCTTTGTGACTCTTCTGTCTACCCTCAACTTTTCATTTTGTTCTGCCTCTCCATTAAGTGTTGGTACTTTACCAGGAACCGCCTTTGGCAATTTTTTCATTTGCTTCATGTGTTCTCCCAGAGAAATTCCATCTATTTTGAGATTTCACTAATTGCCTGCATACGTCTAGCCCTGACATGCCCCACAAGCATCAGGCTCATTTGCCCCCACGAAGGGAATGAAATATGAGATGTTATCTACAGGACAAGTAATAATTAGTGAAGGGACGTGGCTGGAAGGATATCTGGGGAAGAAAGAAAACCACACGATAGAAAAGCATATTTTAAAAACCGGAGGCAGAAAAAAAAAATGACATATCCAAAGAATTAAATGAAGATTCATTCCCCCGAAGGATAGATAGAGAAAGGGTAGATCTGAGAAACCTGGATGATGATGCTAGAAAAACTGGGTCACGTGAGGCTTTGCAATCCATGTAAAAGAGTTTGGAACTTCATTTTAAAGGTAATAGAAAATAGGAGCAATCAAAGGCATTACATGACCATATTTGCCTTTTTTTTTTGAAAAATATCAATAGTAATAGAGGGATTAGATCAAGGAAGCAAGGGTAGAGTGTGGAGAATTTGGGGCAATATTCAGAAGCCCATTCAAAAGTGATGAGAAGGTCAGGCTAAGAGAGTGTGGTAGTGGGGAACGAAAGCAAAGAAGATGGACTCGGATCTTATTTACTAAGTATCATGGATAAGACTTCAATGTTGATTGAATTTGTGATGGGGGGAGAGAAAAGAGCCAAGAAACCTCCCCAGGATTCTCAGGCTACCTTGATGGAAGTTGGCCCCTTCCACTGACAGGACAAGCCAGAAGGACAGGAAGTTTGGGGCCAAAAATATGAGTCAACTTTTCCATATTTATATCAAGCTATCTTCTGGACATCCCCATGTGGTGATCCCCCTGGCACCTCAGAATAAAGAAGTCTAAGCTTCACAGGAGAGTGTGGGAGGAAGATGCATCGAAAGAGAAAGGAAGTCGGATGTGCTGGGACGATGAAGTATGAACGGGACAAGGAATTGTCCTCATGTTCCTCTTAAAAACCACTGTGACCCTCTAGTTCCATCCTTAGTTTTTGATATTTCCTCAATTTCTCGTCAGTATCTTTCTAAGAATACTGCCTTTACGTCGCCTCACAAGGAAACCACATTCAGGAAGACATGGCTCTTCCTGAAGAATCGTTTTGACACATTATTCCCTTGCCTCCAGATCTTCCCTAGTTCATCCCATTGTCTGCAAACTGATATCCAAATCCCTCTGTCCTCTGGTGTTCTGTCTTCCTGTTCACTTTTCCAGGTTCACATGACCAGATGTCCTTAAGTGAAGCCCTTATGAGACCAGAACAGCTTGCCGATCCACCCAAAAAGTTTTGGGGCTTTCCTGCTGCCATGCTTGGACCACATGGTGTTCCTTTTGGTTTTCCTGCAATGACTAGTCATGTCCCAGCCATCCTTCAAAGTGAAGTTCAGATGTGCACGTATCTCCATGAAGCCTCCCTAAATTCCTCCTGTCAGAAGTGACGGCGCTCACTCAGAGTTCTCACACACATTGTGGAAGTTGTCCAGGCTCAAGCCAGTAGACAGACAGACAGTGGCAAGAGGGAACATTAATCAAGCAACTAATTATTTCTAAGCATTTGACTTATTTCAATGTCCTGTGATGATGTTGAACAGCCCTATGTTTCCGGAAGGCAAAAAAAGTTGAGAAATAACCCTGACTCACTTATATTAGAGGAACCCCAGCATATTCCAAAGCTAAATCCAATCTCCATTCTTTCTCAGTGACCCAAATGAGACCCAGCTCCACACGTCCTTATGACTCTACTTGCCTTGATAAAATTCTGGGTTTGCTCTCTCTTCTTTGAGTCTTTTCTCACTAATGAATGTTCCCCCTATTGTAATAGCCTAAATAAAATAATCTCTTTATTTGTCCTGTACATTTCTGTCTTTCACACGGGTTTGTTTTGAGATTGAATATACAAAAGGACAACCATCAGACCCTACCTAAAAACAGACCTCTGACCCACAACCTGCAGCAACCTGCCTAGGAAGCCAGCCTGAGGTAAGGCAGACTTGTAAGAAGTGAGGTGGTTGTTGCGAGCAACAATTCGGGAAGCCAGACCACATCCCCTGCAACAACCAGCTCCAAATGGCTAACACTTGATTAATAACGGACAGCTCTCATGTCAGTTTCTCATCCCTGCTTCCAGTTTAGAACCAACAGCAACCCAAATCCGCATCCCTAGCTAATCTCAAGGGACACCTTGCCTCTAGGTGGCCCACTTTCCTCATGTCCACAGCCTTCAACCAGGACATACTTGAAGCTTTCCCTTTTTCCACTATAAAGCTTTCCTACTCCCCTGCCTGCCTTTGAATCTCTGCCAAAAGGCAAGTGATTGTGGCTGACTCTTTCTGAATAAATAGCCTTTGCTTGTTCTTCTCATGTGGTTAGTTTTCGTTTGTTTCCCTAGCTTGACAGAATTATACCAGTAAATTTCTAAATCTCTTTGCCTGAATAATAATGTCACAAACATGAGTGATATCAAAATTATTTCACTACAACCTTCCATAAACGGTCAAACATGTGTTCCTGCTCTTTTGCGTATATGTTTTTCAACTAACTTTATTTTAATGCATTGCCTTTAAGGATATACAATGAGCAGATTAATAAATAGGACGGGTAGCTAATTTCTTTGATTCTCTTATTTCAAATTTTTACTGCCATATAATTTTTTTACTTTCTTTTTCAAGCTTTTATTTATTTATTTGACAGAGATCACAAGTAGGCGGAGAGGCAGTCAAAGAGAGAGGGAGAGGGAAGCAGGCTTCCTGCTGAGCTGAGAGCCCGACGCGGGACTCGATCCCAGGACCCTGAGATCATGACCTGAGCCGAAGGCAGCGGCTTCACCCACTGAGCCACCCAGGCACCCCTCTTTTTAAAAAAATGTTGTTTTAATTTCAGTTGTTTAACACAGAGTGTTATATTAATTTCAGGTGTACACTATAGTGATTCAACAAAATTCTGTACGTCACCCAGTGCTCATCAGGACAAGGGCACTCTTTGAACCCCCATCACCTATTTCCTCCATTTCCCACCCCAAACCCCCAACCGCCTCCCCTCTTGCAACCATTGGTTTGTTCTCTACAATTAAGAGTCTGTTTCTTGGTTTTCTTCTTTTTTCGCCCTTTGCTCATTTGTTTTGTTTCTTACATTGCACATATAAGTGAAATCACATGCTATTTTTCTTTTTCTTTTTTTTTAAGATTTTATTTATTTGACACAGAGAGAGAGATTGCAAGTAGGCAGAGAGGCAGACAGAGAGAGAGGGGAAGCAGGCTCCCCGCTGAGCAGAGAGCCCAAAGCGGGGCTCCATCCCAGGACCCTGAGATCATGACCTGAGCCGAAGGCAGAGGCTTAACCCACTGAGCCACCCAGACACCCCTGGTATTTTTCATTCTCTGACTTTCTTTCACTTCGCATAATACTCTCTAGCTCCATCTATGCCATTGCAAATAACTTTTTGTTTTTAATAAATGTTTCAGAGGAGCTCTTTTCTTACTTTTAACAGTACATTTTTCAGGGAAATTAACAGCACATTATGCCATCTTATTTTCTTCAGATTAATATGATTTAAAAGAAAAAAACACATACATTTAAATCATTCCTACCAAACCTCCAAGTATTTTGCATTCAACTCTTCTCCATTAAGGTGTCTACGAACAACTTAACTAATCTATGGTAATCTCCAGCAAGGGTCTTGGTTGAATAGTCAGACCTATTTTGTTTATTACTTTACCTAAACAGTATTTCAAACTTTGCAAGATAAATTCTTATCATCTGGGGAAGAACATTCATTTTTATTGCTTTCTTCTTTTGCTCCTATTGTGACAGGTCTGCCTTTATCTTCAGATGGAAGAGTAAATGATGATAAGCATAACAATCCATGGCACGCCAGAAGAAGCAGCACCTGTTAAAACCCCTCCAGCTCTTCTGCTGCTCTGGCATGAGAGGAACATATACATCAGTTATCATGGGCTCATTTTCATCTTTCAAGGAATGCAGGACTTTGTTTACCTCTATAAAGACTTTAAAATCTAATGAGTTCATTATGGATAAAAAATATTATGTAATCAATTATATTTAATTTTTAAAATTTCAGTTGTTTTCCTAGATCTAAGGAAAATGACAAAGAAAAGCCATTGCTGTTTGCACTTCCAGTTGATTTCCTTCCCAACAGGCTGCTCTTTTATGAAACTGATTTAACGCCAACTTGTTTGGAGTGTTAAGGGTTGGAGTGTCAAAGAGACATTTTTGGACAATTGCTTGAAATAGGCATGAAAAAGGATTTGGACAGTTCTCTATTGCCATATAAGCATATGTAATGGAGGAAACATCAGTTAAAGTCTCCTATAGAGAAAAAATCAGTAACGCGCATCTCTAGACGGTTGGAGAGTCCACATTTACCACTCAAAAATAAGTCGGCAAAGGGCGCCTGGGTGGCTCAGTGGGTTAAAGCCTCTGCCTTTAACTCAGGTCATGATCCCAGGGTCCTGGGATGGAGCCTTGCCACTGCATCTGGCTCTCTGCTCAACAGAGAGTCTGCTTCCCTTCCTCGCTCTCTGCCTGCCCCTCTGACTACTTGTGATCTCTGTCTGTCAAATAAATAAATAAAATCTTAAAAAAAGATTAAAAAAAAAAAAAAAGTCAGGGAGGCCAGTGCTCATCATTAGCCTTAGCCAAGTAAGGCATCCCTCATCCAAATCAGTTGTTTTACGAAATCAAAATCCTGATGATGATTAGCATTTTTTATCATTTTAAGAAACCGATTCATCAACCAGCAAAATGAACTAAATCAGCTCAAATTTGGTCCTTAGGTCAAATCTGAGGTCAGATTTTGATATGTGGAGGTACATCCCTGCTGGCACAGTCCTTTTAGTTATTAACCATGCTGTGTTAAATTGTGTACAAATGCTCTGGACCTGTGCCAGTTCTCTATGCCTTTGTCATCTAAGAACGACAAATTTACATGAACACAAAGCACAGTGTGTATCATGTCTGATCCAGTATATACACGACCAAGCAATTCAAGGAAATGAAGCTCTGAAATAACGAGGATGGTAATTGTTTCACGAGTACGGAGTCTCACTTCCACGAGATGGGAAGTGCTCTGGAGACTGGTGGCTGCACCACAATATGAATGTACCTAATGCAACTGAACTATACGTGTAAAAATGCTTAAGATGGCAAATTTCATATTTTATATATTTTACCATAATTACATATTTTAAAAAGTAGAATGAGTTCTTTAACAACTACTGGCTTAATAAAATGCCTAAATATGCCCCTCTCCCTCCACGTGTACAATCGGTCATGTGAGTCCCTCAAATCCAAGTCTATCACCAGTCTTACCTTGCATTGACCGTGAATATCATCTTTAAACCTCATTCCCAAACTCCCATCACATGAACTCTATCGCCCTGACATTTTCAGGTTGCCCGGCAATCAGGGACGAAGCTACCTTTCATCTAGATCAGTTAAGAGTCTCTCTTTCTTTAAGAAATTCTTACTGTTTTGTGTGATGTTGGTGGGTTATTGTTGAGAAAGAAAAAGAGAGAGTGGGAGAAAAGAGAGTGTATGAACTGCCGGAGAAGGTGGCTGGTGCTTCAGACTTCCTTCTTTCCTTCCTGAGTTTAGGCTTACAGAAGCCTCACTAAAGGCTTCTAAAGACAGAAGACAGAAGACTAAAGACTAAAGACAGAAGACTGTAAAGACTAAAGACAGAAGCCTCACTAAAAAATTTACCTCTCCCACAGAGTTTAAACTGCCCTGGGAAACTGAGCTGTGTGTTTCCAACCCAGAGAAGATAGAAGAAACACAAATAGATAGGAAAATTAAACTCTTTTGTTGACCATCTTACTCTGATTTTTCTCAAGTTCTAATCCCTTTATTTTGTGGTGACATGTTTTATGAAACCCACTCACCTCTATTATCTCAATAAGTCTCTACCACAATTCTGAGATAGATGTTGTCTTTATCTCATAGGTAACTATTTTAAATTCAGAAGAGTTCCTCACCTGAATTCAAACAGCTAGAAAGTGGCATGGACTCTCTCTCTTGTCTTTTAACTCTAAATGCACTTTACTTTGCACTCTGCCTCGAGTAACACCTGCTGATGTAGTCTTTGTTTAACTTTTCCCAACAGGTGCAAAAGTGTCTGATCTTTAGTGTTAGTCATTTATTTGCCATAACGGAAAAATGTCTCCACTGACAAAAGTGATCGTTATATCTAAACCGATAAAATGATTGCTAGACCTAATGTGGCGTTTGCTGGATCCAGGTAAGTGCTCACTTGACATTCCACGAACAAAAGGTGATTTATTATAAGCACTCAGGGGAAATTTTCCAGCGCTTACCAAGACCAGCATTGCAACTGGGTCTGGCTTTGACCTGGATTTGAAATTGGAAAGCATGAGGGAACCTTGAAGTTGCCTGTCCTGACTCTACTTCTGAGGCCACAGCTGTTCAGTTTTCCTAATTCTGTCCCTACCACCACGTTCTACCCTCCCCAGATCCCGAAATGGCAGCCCAAATATGCAACTGCAGTCCCAACACCAACCTACAAATCTAGTGTTCTCAAATAGGGGACCCAGGTGTTCAAATTCTCAATTTCTAAGAGAGTGAAATGGAGGGGATGGAAATCCAGAGAATCAGCTCAGGTCAACACTCCACCACTGATTTTATGTGTATCCACTATAAGGATCAGAGTGAATGATCATTTTTGCAAGTGAAAAAAAATGGGCATGCTTTCTGTGGTATTGGCCTACTTCAGCATCTGTGTCTCACTTTATATCACAATACGGTTTGCACTTAAAAAATAAAATAAAAAATCCGATGACTCACTGTCACAAATGATGCTGTAATGAACGTCAGAAAAAATGCAATTTAAGTGAAACTCTAATTAACAGTCATCCAATTGGTAAAAATTGAGAAGTCTAAAAATATCAAGCAGGCAGAGAGATGGGAAAATAGAAATCTTAAATTCTGGTCCACCCACAGCAGTGGAAAATTTGGCTATATCTATAAAAGTAGGCACTATGCTTTAGTACAATTTCAAAATACTGCCAATTACAGTCCTTTAGCAAACTCTTGCTCAGAGTATCGTACACATGAACTAGAAGAATCCATATAAAATGTCATAGTGATGCCTCTTGACAGAAGACAGAACTTTGGAACTTGAGAAAGTAACCAGGGAGACCATCAACAATTACATTTTACATTTTTTATATGTAACATATTTGAAGATAAAATCATAAAATAATAACATTTCTTAACTCTGGGCAGAGAACATAAGATCATTAATATATTCCCTATATATTTCTGTGTTTTATCAGCTTTATAATAAAAACAAATAGGAAAATAAACAAAGCCTTTTAAAAATTAGAGAAAAAAGTCTTTTCTCATGTAAACTGCCAATCATTCCCCAAGGATTGTGCCCACCTCTCCAACCTTGGGCTCCACTATTCTTATCCCCTGAGACCTGCAACGTGGAAGTGAGTGACATGATGAAGGAGAATCTGTACAGAATGCTAAAGTTTGGGAAGCAAGAAGTGGTCTGTCAAGGCCAGGTTCATGAGGCAGAAGTGGCAGTGGTGCAGACAGGATTTACAATTGCCATAAAGAAGACTTGCAGGCAACAGAACCAACTACTGCATCCAGCCTGTGATTGGGTAAAAAGCAGTAGCAAAGCCAGTTTCCCTATCAGAGAGTTCTTTGGGGTGGTATATATATCTATATTTATATAGATATAGACATATATTTGGAAGTTTCACTTCAAGTTAGTACTCTACTTCTCTCAAAATTTCGGGAGCCATTCAGTATCTTTTTTTGTTAAACTTTTCTATTACAAAATATAATGTAGATTCATAAGAATGCATATTAAAATACAATTTAATGACTTATTACAAGGATAACCTTTGTAGTCACAGAGAAGTAGAACTTTGCGTGTACTCTAGAGGCTAATCACCAACCCTCCTTCCTCCTCAAAAGAAACCACTAATCTGACTTTTAAAATAATTATTTCCTTGGATTCCTTATAGTTTTATTACTGGAATATGAGTTCCCAAAATAATACAGTTTACTCATTTTTACAAATATATCTTTTAAATCTTCCTAACCCCCTTCCTCCGTCTCCCCACCCCCCTCCCTACACTGCGTGTGTTATATAACTAGTTTATTTAAGACTGTTGAGTTTCACAAAACACAGTATGTGCTTTGCTGACTTTATCTTCATGGTGTAGATTCACATGCTGCACCATTTCCTACAGCTCCTATAAATTCAAATTACATATAAAGAATTGGTCATATTCTGATTTGGTGATTTTTTAGGGAACTTCCTCAGAGTTGATGCTGTGTTCTTCCATCAGGGGACCCACAGAGTTGTCTTTCATTTACGAGTTTACCAGCAATTGATTCTCAAAGCCTGTTAGGTTTTGCGAATGGTGATGCTCTAATTCACCCATTGCTTCTGTAATTATTAGCTGGAATGCATCTATAAGAGACATTTCTCTGCATCTACTATGGAATTACCCAGTAAAACAACTCATAAATAGTAACACTTAGACCTTTTCCTTTGTTTACCAGGCTTCAAAATATAGAGTTGTTTTCTTATCTTCCAAAACTGATAATTTCTCTATAATGTTGCATTCTGACCTCATATATTTAAACATATTTGATGTCTTCAAACCATTATAGTTAGATCACTTATTGACATACAAATGTGCACATCTTTAGACACAAGGAGCCTCTTCGAGTTGGCTCTAAGTCCTTTAGCTCTGAGGTTTGTGGACTCTGATAGCTCCTTTCCTGTCTGCAGTGACAAGATATCTCACAATTATCTGCAACACTTTTGACCCAGGCCACTAGATTCAGACATCACTCCCAAAACTTTTCTGTTTGTTTCTTTCTTTTAGGAAGGAAATCATATTTACTGAGCTCCAGGGATGCACACTGCTGTTAAGCTAGTCATTATTTTGATATTTTTAGGGGTTAGAACTAGAACACACACACACACATATATTTTAAAGAGAAAGCATCTTATGATTTCACTATAATTCTTTCAATTCAATTTCAGAATATCAGGATTTTGA
Source organism: Mustela nigripes (assembly GCF_022355385.1). Classification (NCBI taxonomy): domain Eukaryota; kingdom Metazoa; phylum Chordata; class Mammalia; order Carnivora; family Mustelidae; genus Mustela; species Mustela nigripes. The sequence goes on from NC_081564.1 coordinate 70,680,680, forward strand.
CTTACCCTTGTCTATCATACATCTGTATTTCACGTCTCCTCCCTGAGAAGCTGGTTTTCATGATCTCTAAGAAAGCAAATTAAAATGTCACATAATTATATACAGTTGACTCTTGAACAATGCAGGGGTCAGGGCACCAATCCCCCTCACAGTTGAAAATCCTAGTATAAACATCTAATCCCCTAAAACTTAACGACTAATAGACTACTGTTGACCAGAAGCCTTGTCAATGACATAAATAGTCAGTTAACACATATTTTGTATGTTATATGTATTGGATACCAGGCTCTTGCAATAAAGTAAACTAGAGAAAAGAAAAATGTTACCAAGAACATCATAAGGAAAATACATTTCCAGGACTGTAAAAAATGTGCGTGTAAGTGAATCAGAGCAGTTCAGACCAGTGTTGTCCAAGGGACAAAGGTATTTGCTCAATCTCATGTTCCATTCACAACAACCTCAAAATAACAATCCCAAGATTAACATAACCAAGATGATTATTGAAAACAATTGAACATTTTTGCTTATATTTCTATAAGAGACATTTCTCTCTCAATTTCTGTTTATTTACATTGTCAGAGCATAGAGACAGTACACATTCTATTCTTTCCTTTATAGTCCCAATTTAGTATTAGTTGTATGAACAAATACACAATTAACATTTACCCCCAGTCTTTACATCAAAGTCTCTGGCCATTTTGTTGACAGCTCACAGTCCAGTATATTCCATAGGAAGAGCTTAGAGGAACAGTATTTCCTGAACTCTTGCATATACGTAAAGGTTTGCCTGTGGCCTTTATACTGGAAGGTCAGCTTGCCTTGTTTAATCATTGGTTCACATTTTTTTATTTTTTAACCTGAGTATCTTGAATGTGATATTCCAATTACCTTGATAAAAAGTTTTGCTATTTAAAAGCTGACAACAACATGAGTTCCTTTCCCTTGTAAGTAACTGGGCATTCTTTCTGGATATTTAATAATTAATTTTCATTTTTCTTTAATGTGCTATAATTTTACCATAATATAACTAGATATTGGTTGTTCTAGGTCAGTTTTCTCAAGAAGTAACGTATCCTTATAAACTGCAATTTTAAATTTTTTCTTTTTAATTTTAGGATTTTTTTTTTTAGTTATAGCTACTGTAACAGTTACTAAAGGTAACTCTTCTGTTTTCTTCCATTCTGGGGACAGTGTGAGTTGGGGGACTACTATAATACAAGCTTAGGGATATTTTTGGCCTTTTTCCTCTCAAATATCTTTATTACTTTGCTTTTTGAAATCTTTATTTTCACTTCCTACTTTTTTTTTTTTTAAGATTTTATTTATTTGAGAGAGAGGAAGCACACCTGCATGAGAGCATGAGCAGGGGTTGGGGCAAAGAGAGAGGGACAAGCAGACTCCCCACTGAATGTGGAACCCTTGGCACCACTCGATGCCAGGACCCTGAGATCATGACCTAAGCCAAAGTCAGACATCTTTTTGTGGGCATGTCTTTATGGCATGCTTTACACTGGCTGGGGATGCTAGCCTTCTCCTTGAAAAGGATGTCAACTACCTCCATTTTGACCTCAGTCTGTGCTTTCATTTTTCTTTTCCTTTTCTAAAGATTTTATTTTACTTATTTGAGAGAGAGAGAAAGAGAGCACAAGTAAGGGGGTCAGACAGAGAGAGAGGGAGAAGCAGGCTCCCCACTGAGCTGGGAGCCTGGTATGGGGCTGGATACCAGGATCCTGAGATCAAGTCTTGAGCTGAAGGCACATGCTTAACTGACTGAGCCACCCAGGTCCCCCCCCCCCCCAAGTCTGTGCTTTCCAATTAAGTTCTTCTTTACAGGTTATCTCTTAATTCAAGCAAAAGATCCTGAGGGTAAATCATCCCAGACAGAAACCAAAGTTAACCTTTCAAGAAATAAAGACTTCCCTGAGACCAGCCAGACCCTGCAGGACTGACCCCAAGACAATGGTCAATCTGACCTTTACTGCCCACCTGCACATACCCACTGACCTTTGTCCCACATTTTCCTTCTATAAACCTACAAATATTTTTGGCATTTGGAAGACAGTCTTTCAGATGTTAGTCCACTGTTTCCCTGGTGGGAGTCTCTGAAATAAATTTCTCTCTTGTTTTCTCTTGTTTCACCAAGATTTCTCTGCCTTTGGATGTTGTCAGTGGTGAGTGGCCAAACCTGGTCTGTTTGGGACCCCCGGAGCCAGGTGCCCTTACATCCCTGCGCCCTGGCTACAGCCTCTTCTTTCAATAACACTGCAAGGCATTTGACCTCTATTCTTTTTGTTGCTCTTTTTATGTGAACTTAGTTTTCTTGAACTACACTGAAAAGCTTGGTCTGGATAGCATTTCAAAACTCGCAGCTGCAAAAAAATTCCCTTTGGTGATGTTTTCCCAAAGTGTCACAAAATACGGCAGCCTCCGTGTTGACTTGTTTCACTTCCCCAACTTTGACCTGGATGTTCTCTCCCGCTTTGTCTACATTTTCCCTGTGCAACTCAATTTAAATTCGATTCCCATGAGTTTATCTTAGTGTGGGGCTGTGTCCTGGAAGGGCAGAAACGATGCAAACCCCTCCCGACAATTCCAAAGACTCCTTGTTATTTATACCCTATTGAGTGTGCAGAAGTTCTCTCAATTTTAGCACACAGTTTTATCAAATGGACCCGCTTAGCACTTCAGCGAGAATCTGATGGCTATTCATGGGTTCTCGGGGCTGTAGCTGTCCCGGGCTTCTGCTGACACAGATGCCGACAACAGGCATGCCTTGGGGCTGCCATTGATTTGTCTCCCTCTAGTCAAATTTGGAAATTGATGAGGATATGTATGCTCTCTGTGGATTTTCAATCTGCTAATCAAGTTCACCTGTGTGTTTTGATAAGGAGAGGAATCTGAGCAGATTCAAAATCGATACTGCTGTTATTATCTTGTTATAATCCAAGAATCCTACATGAGTCTTTTTAAGTAAGTTTATTGAGGTATAATTCACATGCAATTTCTACAGTATACCAGTCTATAATTTTTGACAAACATACAGATATGTAGCCATTTTGCAACCACTGACCTATTATCTGCCCTGAAGGCTTATTTAGCCCTTTGAGTCTGCATTCTTTCTCAGAGCGTAATGCAGCCAAAGCGCACCCCAGTCTTTGTTAGCACTGAACCCTGTGTCTTAGAGGATGGGACTTTCTCAGAGATCCAGTCCCTTCTCTAGTGTTTTAAGACATTAGTCTGCATCCAAAGCCATTTTCAAGCTCCCCCAAGTAGTGTAGGATGACTTCCTTACACTCTGGCCCCAGGGGCAATGAAATGTCCCCTGTGCCTCCATGGATAGGGGTGGTGGCACAGGTATATTGCCCTTCCCCTAGCAGCATAAGGTCTTTGATCTTTGAGGGCAAAGGTGCCAAGTGGACTTCTGCTCAGAGACTTTGTCCTCTCCTGCTTGTCTTCCATCTTACTTCTGAGTACCAGTGACTTCCAGAAAAGTCTGAAGGCAAGTGTGAATTTTCCTCAGGAGTTAACATCCCGATGGTTCTATACCCTTATGCTAGCCCACACTTTGCCATTATCTATTTGAAAATATTTTTACCTTCTTACAACTTGTGTGGAGGCCTTGTCTTCCTCTCACTGTCGCAGGAGAAATGCTTTCCACTTTCTGCTTGTCCTTGGCGGTGCACATCTTAAAAATTCAGACTTGTTGGCTGTGCAACAACCTCAGCTCTTTCATGGGTTCAAAAAAAATTATGATTTTGTACATTATCTGGTTTTTCTTGTGATTAGTTGGAGGCCATGCTCTTTTCAGCTTTCTACACCTTAGGTGGAAGCCAGAGATGTCGGCATGCTCTTAATACATCTCTTTTCTGCTTTATCAGCCAGAATCAATTCCTTGGGGATATGGCTAAGAGTCATGATAAATGGAATGGAAAAATTTAAAACATCATCAAAATGTACTGCAGTTGAATTTAAGTTCAGTTCAATCTGATGTGATTGAGATTAAAAATAATTTACCCCTCACACAATCCACATTTTGTGATATTTCACAATTATCTAAGAATGTCTCACTTCTTGCAGATTTACTACCTATATGGGTCAAAACAATCTGAGTAAATCAATTTGTCAGCAAGAACATCTTCTGTTTCCTCACAAAGAAAAAAGGAAACTATCATAGTAATTTGTAATTACAGTGACACAGCTTAGCCAAGTTCAACCTTACTTAAAACCTTGATTTTAACCTGATGTTAAACCTAACATTGCCTTACTACCAATAGTTTACTTGGTCCTAAATTTGCTTTTTTATCAGAACAAAAATGGGTACAGGACAGTTTCTGAATATACAGTTTCTGATTACTTTGAAGTCTCAGAAAATTGATACTAGTCTAACTCTCTTCTTTAAGTTACTTTGTGTTGCCTTTGACCATGTATCTTTGTATCCACTCCTGCATGAGCTTGTAGGAGAACTGAGTTGATGAAACCAACTAGGTTTAATGGGCTTATTTGGTGTTATTTCTTTTTCCGTGTATAAACAAACAAACAAAAAATTGTGTTTCAGTGGAAAACTATGTCTCATCTATAGCACACCCTTCTCAGTTATCCTGTTCTAGCCGTGTTGATGGTCTTTGTTCACTGTTCATTTGTTAAATCTTTGTAAATTGTAGGTAACAGATAGTAACTTTTAATTGACTCTCTCCACCCTGTGGAAAATCTAGTTTTGTCTTCATTTTCAGTTTATTCCAACATTCCTTTATTCCTACATAAATGTGTGCTCCTTTGACTTCTCCATTGAATAGCTTAAACATTATCCTAATGCCGTAAGTAAAATATCATGTCACAGGAGTTCAATATTTCATATCTGTATGACGCATGATTTTGTCTTTTCCTGATTACCCTCTGTCACCAATATCACTTTTCTGAGGTCTCTTTTTGCTGGGTCAGACTTACAGTAACCCCAGCATTCTTATTTATCAGAAGCTTCTTAATCTTAAAGAAGATACTACTTTGTGAGGACATGGGTCAAAAGTCAAGAAATCTTGAATACAATTAGAACTGAAAAAGAAAATTCAGGATGTCTGGGTGGCTCAGGGGGTTAAAGCCTCTCTGCCTTTGGCTCAGGTCATATTCTCAGGGTCCTGGGATCGAGCCCCACATCAGGCTCTCTGTTCAGCTCTCTGCTTCCCCCTCTGTCTCTGCTTGCCTCTCTGCCTACTTGTGATCTCTGTCTGTCAAATAAATTAATAAAATCTTAAAAAAAAAAAAAAACCTGAAAAAATTCAAATACCCTTGTGGCTGCAATCTTTTGTGGAAATTGTTGCTAGTGATTTATGCATTCTAAGGGGCTTACAACTTTCACTGATATGTTCTCAGGCCTTGAACAATTCATAACATGTGTTCAATTATGTTTAATATAATTATGAATATAAACTTTAAAAGTGGTTTCTTCTACACATAACTTCCAAAAAGGAATTGGTCAGTTAAATCAGAATGTTCAAGCCTAATTTTTACTGTATTAAAATGATATGGAGGAGGGATAAAGAAAAATAAATACAGTGACTTCAATGAAAGACAGCTGCCTAAAACAACATTAACTTAAAAAGAACAACCAAACGTTGCGAAAAGTCAGAACTACCCAATTCCCTAACATTTAAAAGGGGAGGGATTGGAGAGGGAGACAGACAAAGCTTATTTAAAAAAAACAAAAAGGAAACAAACCTTGCTGGTGTTTTCTCACCATTGAAGCAGAACTGTGAACTTCAAACAGAAAGAAGGATCCTGTATTTCTCCTGTGAAGAAATTTGAGAAGAACAAGATGGCAAGGCCCTTTACTTGTTTGGGTATTTTGGTTAAGTTAAATGTCTCTCTGTCCATTCTCAACTTCTGTAGAGATATTCCATTTTACTTTTTTTTTCCCTAGTAATATTTTAAATTTAAACCCAGGTTTTTTGGGGTTTCTTTTTTTTTGGGGGGGGGGTTCCTCATAGAGAAATTTGTTTTGTTTATCCCAAGAGAGATGAGCAGGCCCTGGAAGTCTGGAAAGGAACCCAAGATGCAAAGCTGGCAGACAATTTGCCTGTCAGGGTAATTTAAGGCTTTGCTCTATCACGGAGATTATAGTTAACTTTATGATGTAAAAATCCCTTGTTTACTGAAGTAAATCTGCAGAGACTTAACATTTTTTGAATATTTATAGTTCTATCACTTCAAACAAAATATTCTCTTTGATTCAAACATCCTCACTACATTAAGAAAGCATCTGTACCACCTGGTTCTGTTAATGAAGAGCAAGAAAAGCAAGAGAAAGACAAAAGGAGCAATCATCTATTTGAAAATTTTTAAACTTCTGAACTTCTTCAAAAATGACTTGTCTTTAATTATTACTCTTAGTTTAAGAAAACTATAAATCATGATTCATGCAGATACAAAAATACTCATGTATTAAAAGGTTTTACTTTACTTATTTGATATGAGGGAACCAAGCAGATGTTATTATTGGTTCAAAAGAAAAGTCAAAAGAGCAAAAAAATTATATGATGTTAAGGAATGTCGAGATGAATTGCAAATGGGAACAAAACTAGATTTTCCAGAAGGGAGGAAATAATTAAAATCACTACCAAACAGGACATTAGTTATCTATTCATTAGTTACCTATAACTATTAATAATTGAAAACTAATTCAAAGACAATGATCAGAATAAGAATTAATAACCTGGAAGAATTTGCTGTAGATTGTGTAGTTTTCTATTGAAACACAAACAAAATATTCTACTGTGATTGTCTACCACTGTAAATGTAGAGACAAGGTATGAAAAGGAGCTGGTGATACCCAATCATTACTAAAAGGGGTTATATTGTACTCGATGTTACTTTTATTCTAATATTTGCAAAGAACACTAAAAAAAAAGTAATGTTTTATTGATATACTCCTTGTTTTAGTTTTATCACTTCCCCCATGTTCCCAATTTGTTGTAATTACTTCTTTCTCTATAATATATGCAAAGGAAAACTAAAGGACCAATAGGCAATTTGGTGTAAAATAAAAAAGAGTAAACACATAGCAATAAGAAAAGAATAAAAACACACACAGTTATGAATGTGTTCTGCACTCAAGATATTCTACTTTGGGGAAATAAGCTTTATCTAAAATAGTCTTTACTAACTACAAAAAGAAAATGGCAGAAATTAAATCAAATAGAGTGTTATTGGGGGTCAGTGATCCATTGCAAATTGACTATCATGAGCTATAAAGGAACTCAATATTAAGTAACACTAGACTGGTTTGGGCTATGTATTGGTTGAGCTGGTTGGTTGATTAGATGTTTGTTTTGTTCTACTTTTACTGACTACAGAGACTCCTACTTTACCAGATACCTTCAAAAATAAAAGCTAAAGGAATGAAACCGAATGGGAGCTTAAGTGATTTAGAAAAAGACCAAAGTATATTTTGAAATCTTATTTTATACAGAAAAACATACATAGATTATGTTGACAAATGACAAATGGTCAGCATTTTTAAATGGCTGGTTTGGATTAGTATAGAATTGATTTGAACATTTTGTGTCAGTGGAAGAAGGCAGAAGGGTGAGGGGCAACAAAATCATGATTAGAGGTTATGTGGTTGCCCAGGTGGATTTTCAGGTCTTAATTGGGGCTACCGTGAACTTTTTATATTTTTCATGTAACTCATAGATATTTAAATCTGTTATTTAAAATACATATAAAGAGTTCTGGGCAAATTTAACATGTTTTACTCTTATTAGATGGAGTTATACCTCTCATAGGAATTATATGAGAAACCATTACACCCATTTCTTGTCCTGCAAATACAATTTTAAACTACCCAGTGAATAGGGGAAGGGTTTCTGGAATGGGATGATAAATACTTATCACAAATGGCTCTGTCCATGGCAAGCATTGCTAATTGAGCTCAGCATTCTTTACTATTCAGCTGAGATGTGTTTTCAGAGTTATTAATTTAATACAGGGCTCCAGTCAGCTTCTACTACTAAGCTGTTGGAGTTGGCGGGCAAGTTTAAACCTATTTGCCACTATGGACTGAGATTATCAATAATTGATTATATACCACAGAGAACAGAAGCTAGAAGAGCCCGTAAATCCAACACTTGACTGTGACTGGGAAAGAATATGAGTTCTACTTTCTATGTTTTCACAAACAGCTTTTTATTGGTTTCACATTGCCTTTGGTTTAAGGTCCATTTGGTGTTCTAACAATTATTACTGATCCCACAGAAGCTCCTGCAGGGGTCTTGGAGGAGTTTCCTAGGAAACTTGAAATAGCAAGAACTCATGTGATGGTAAGTGAGTAAATCTGACAATGCCTAATCGGTCAACATCTATATTTAGCTTCTCACAATGGGAGTCCACCTCCTCTAAAACCACTCAATTTCAGATTTAGTAGTTACCCTTCATACATATTTTTCTTCCAAACTGCAGTCAGACTCTGTCTGATGTTGGCCAATATTGCCACGTTAAATCAGCCTCATAGTACCACTCTGCAGCTAAATTCTGCCTGAATCATGGGGCGTCACATCACACGGGCTTATCACTCATACCATGAGAAACATGCATATCTATGCTGATTCATTGACACCCCTTTTTGAATGCCTCTTTCTTTTTTTGTTAAAGATTGATTTTCTTGTTTGAGAGAGAAAAAGAAAGCACAAACAAGGGAAAGGGGCAGAGGGAGAGGGAAAAGCAGGCTCCCCCCTGAGCAGGGAGCCCGACATGGGGCTCAATTCCAGGACCCTTAGATCATAACCTGAGCTCAAGGCAGATGCTTAACCAACTGAGCCACCCAGGCGTCCCCACTCTTTCTTCATAGTATTGCACAGCAACTCAACACGCAGTTATGATTTTCATCCTTATTTTCAATCCTAAATTTCATGATTCCTACATCTTAAACATGTATATTTGGGCTCATGTTCATGCTCCCAGGCTGGGTTCCAGACAATGAAGGACAGCCCCTCCACACTGCAATTATTCAAACTAGCCACTTCTAAACCTGCCTATCCTGCCGTGCACATCCTTCTGAAAAAAAAAAAAAAAACACAATAAAGGCTCTTTATCACAGTTTTCCATCTCTTTCCATCTCCTACCTCACGGTGGTACTTCCCTGTGTGGGCACCCCCATGGTGTGGTGTGCTCTTACCCCTTGGGAACTGAGAACAACAAACTATGACAGTAATTTTTAATCTATCAGTCCTACTATATCTTATTTTCTACCAACACATTATATTTTAAGACACTTTCTCCACCCCATTCTCCATCCTCCTACTGCCTATCCTTGACATTTCACTTTTGTTACTATATACTAATTCAACAAACAAACAAACAAAAAGTGGGATACCTGGGTGACTCAGTTGTTAAGCATCTGCGTTTGGCTCGGGTCCTGATCCCAGGGTCCTGGGATCGAGCCCTGCATTGGGTTCCCTCCTTGGCCGGAAGCCTGCTTCTCCCTCTCCCACTCCCCCTGCGTATTCTCTCCCTCTTGCTGTGTCTCTGTCAAATAAATAAATAAAATCTTTTAAATAAATAAATAAATATTTTAAAACCCTATTATCCAAAAAATGGCTCTTTTCACACACAAACATGCAATTTTTGTCAACTACTTCCTTTAAGGAGTACTCTATTCTTTATAGTATATATACAGAGAATATATATATTTAGTGTATATATAGTACATATATATACAGAAAATATATACATATTTCTTCTCTATATAGAGAAGAAATCATCTCTTTTGCCAAAAGCAAGTAAAAATATTACATATACTGATACATGTTTAAACTTAAATTTACTTTTTTTTAAACTTGAATTTAATTTTTAAAAAGAAATTATATTTGAGCAGCTACTGTTTTAAAACTGAAAACCATAAATGAATCAAAGATCTCAGTCTGTGAAGTTAACCAGAGGCACATACATGCACACACAAAGAAGAGGTGAGTCGTAGGTAGATATTACAATGCAGTGAATGTGTTCTATTCCTTTCAGTGATGCGGATATGAAGATGAACCCCTGACTTCCTCCATTGTAGAATTCTTGGTCTGGAAAATCACAGTCTGTTAAGGAAAGAAAAAAAAATTAAAAACACTCATTCAGCTTCCATTCTAAGACATTAGCTAAAAACACCAAGTGTTTTATGCACAGATAGCTATAAATTGAGATGAAAAACAAAACAAAACAAAAAAACAGAAACAAAACAAAACAATAAAACTTCCAAAACAACGGGAGTAAAGCAAACAGTAAAAAACTGTCTTCTGCATTACATGCAAAGATCCCCTCCGGATCTCCCCACCTGCTGGTATTGAAAAACAAATACAGTCTAGCAATTCCAGAAAGAAATTATTAAGCCCAGAGAGTGTCTCACTACCCATTGGCACCAAAAGTTGAAGAGCCCTCAAGCTCTTGGAACAGTTCCTTAAAAAGAGCAATGAACTGAGAAACCTCAAATGGGGCCAAGGGTTCTGAGGAGGTTCAGAAGCAACCAAAGGCAGACTTGCCCACCCAGGGCCACAGCTCATTAACGGGTTTTATATTCAAGTGAAGTCAACAGGAAAATACTACTCTTCTCCTGTGAAATGAAAAGAATGTGAGTGATCAAGCATCATTAAAATAAAGAGAAGCTAAAAATAGGTCTCCAGTGACCAAACAGCCACTTGCAACCTGAAACACACACTTGACCATGTCTTATGCTGTAAAGCACAACAGGCAAAGAGAATTCATTATTGTGGTCTGCCAGTTCTCCACATCGTCACCAGTCAGGCTGAGCCCCAGCCTGGATGGACAAGTACAAATGAGATTGACAGGATTCACTTGTTTAGAAAAAAGCAGCCTGGAAGAGAAGGAAGGGAGGGGTGCTTGCAGGCCTTACCCAAGTTTTAGCTTTATTAGCCATGTGGCTTTAGGTGAATAATTTAGTCTCCAGGAGCCTTTCACTTCACGTATAAGTGAGATTAAAACTATTTCATTGCCTTCTTCACTGTATATAAAAGTATGTTGTGAACTGGTTGGTTCTATAGAATTGACAGCTTTCTTACTCTATATAATTTATGAAAATAAAATCAGATTATTTTCAGGATGTCCACACCTAATATCCTTCAACCATCCAACCTGGGTGAAGCCTGTTAGCAGAGACTCATGAAAGTCAGCCAGCAGGTGTGAGGAGATCACTCTGGATGTGTTTTCTCTAACCCGATGTCCGTTTAGGCTTAACTGACCACACCAGACTGTAGGTCTTGAATTATCATGGTCCTTTGGAACTATAAGAGAATTTAAATTTCATTACGGATATAATAATTTAAAACTAATTTTTATCATCATCAATCTTCCCCAAATGATAAATAAACAAATGTTTTCTCTAATTCAGGATACATTTTAGGATCACATATTTCAGCTGGTGGTTGTGGAACCACACTCCAGCACACTCTAAGCCTCAGCTGGGTGATGGGTTGATGAGACCAAAGAAAAGACCCCCCAGACAGCAATGGAGACATAGGTTAATCGGGGGAGTTTACATATAAGGACTCCAGGTGCAACTGACTAAACAAGGCATCAATCCTGGGATCTAAGTGCAGCAAGTTTTAATATCAACTTAACCTAGTAACTCTCAGTGCCCCTTCCCTCTCCTTGAATGACCAGCATTTCCAAGGAGAGAAAAGCCTGCCACCTGGACACTCTGTTAGAAGGGAGATGCTCTGGGCGGCCACCTGAGGAGCCTGATCTTGAACACTGAACAACATGTTCTTCTTCACATTACGCTTGATGGGAATAGAGATGGAGGACAGGGTTTTTACATTTTCAAGATAGTGATTAACAGGGGCCTTTAGGATATATTTGTACAGACTCGTTTTCTACCATATGCCACAGAGTTGTCACATCTCTTAACTCATTCCCCCCAACTTTTCACTGTGGAGTTCAGATATACAGAAAAGTTGAAAAGATAGTACAATGGTCACGAATGTACACATCATGCAGATTCCAACTTTATTTATATGTTGCCATGCTTATCATGTATATGTTAGGTACCATACTTTTTTGATGAGCTCTTTGAAAGTAAACTTTGGATGCCATGATATTTTATCCCTAAATACTTCAGCCATGCATCTTCTAAAAAAGTTATTTTCCTACTAAACTGCAATATCATTATCATGCTAGAACACTAACATTTTTCCTAATATTCCATATTAAATTTCCTCAAACACAAAATGCCTTTTATACCTTTTATATCTTTTTTACATTCCTAATTTTCATAAAATTATACCTTTTACACTAAAAAAAGAAAAAAAATTCCAAGGGTCCAACCAGAGTTTACATATTTCTTTTTGTTTTTGTTTTTGTTTGGTTTGGTTGGTTGGTTGGGTTTTGGGTTTGGTTTTGTTTTTTTTACTTTAGAATGGCAGCCCCCGCCTTACTTTTTTTTTTTTTTTTTTTTTTTAATGACATTGACTTCTTGAACTATTCAGGCCAGAGGTTCTTATTAACTGGAAGTAAAAGATTTATTTAGATTCAGGCAATTTTGGTGGACATTAGGGTAGGTTACTTCACTCTAAGTAATTTAAGGTTGATCCCTTGGTTAAGGGGGTAACCTCCTGATAGCTGTACTTTAAAGGTACATTTTCTCCTTTGTATGATGTGAGTATTCTACCTGTAACAACTTTTCCATGCTATTTTAGGCTTACCCCAATAATCCATTGCCTCATCCAGTTATTGCATGGAGGGTTGCATAACATTGATTTCTAATTCTTTCTTCTGTATTTATTAGCTGTCTTTTTTTTTTTTTGTATAAAAAAAAGGAAAAAAAGCTATTATCCATTCGAACTGAAATATCTTTCCTCTGCAAAAGACAAAGTAAATGATTAATTCCTTCCTTTTAATTAGCAATTTTCAGAGTAAAGATTTAGTGGGAGATTTACCACCAAGGGTGGTAAATGAGTTTTATTCTTTTGATTAGAGACTATTGGGTTCATAGATTTTAATTTGTTCAATGCTTTACAACCAATTAGAGTCATTATTCTTTTTGATATCCAAATTATCACAAATTTGGCTAGTGGGAATCCCAGCAAGTTCCATTTTTGAGGGTTTTTTTTGTTTTTTTGTTTTTTTTCTGAAATGAGACATCCCAGGTTCAGTGGCTCCAGACTGATAATCACCTCCTATTCCAAGAAGTCCTGGTCCCTTCTGGTGGGGAAACTCAGTATGATCCTCACTACTCGAGTGTTATTCCTTCATGAGCCATTTCAGTGAGCAGACCTAAGAAAGGTTCATTAAAAACTACAAATTTATATTGAAATTTCTAATCTCTTTCATCTTCTTCCAAATATTTTGTTCTGGAAATTTGGGATCCTAATAACATTATCATGTTTACTTTTTTTCCCTAAAATACTTACAAAAGAGTCTCAAATTAGCTAGACAAATAAAACTAGAAGCAATGAAACCAATGAGTTCAGTTTTTCCCCTTAGAATATATCCCAATAAGTAAGTACTATCAGAGTGAAAGGAACTCAGAATTATTTTTTCCTCTGTGATTATGTTACCAGATTTATATATACTTTTTAAAATTTGTTTTTAGTAATGCATTTTGCTTCCTCTTTGAATTTATTCCAGTTTTGACTATATAAAACTTGTTTTGTTTTCCGTATTCCTTATTCATCCATATACATTATACTGAACCTTGGTTCCTTTCCCTCAAAAAATGTGTTCTAGAGGGATGCCTTAGTGGCTCAGTTGGTTAAACATCAAACTCTTGGCTTCATCTCAGTTCATGACCTCAGGGTCCTGAGATCAAGCCCCACATCGGACTCTACACTTAGAATAGAGTCTGCTTGAAAATCTCTCTCTCCCTCTTCTTCTTCCCATTTCCCTTCTCTTTCTCTCTCTCTCAAATAAATTAATTAATTTTAAAAAAAAACCTGTGTTCTAGAGATCACTCAAAACTAGTTCATAAGAATATTTTATTCTTTTTTTAGGACTTTGAGAATTTCATTCTGTGAATATTCCATGCTTTATTCAACCAGTAATTAACATTGGATTTATTTCTAGTCTTTAGCTCCTAAAAGTAATGCTTGTGATAGATATATAATGCATATATCTGGTGGTGTATTTTCAGGGTCAGCAGAAATAACTTTAAGCAAAGTCAAAAGATGACTGACAACTTGGGAGATAACAATTTCAGTGTACATTATGCATATAATTTTAGCCTCTGATATATAAAAATAGACCTCTTAAAAGCTGAAAATTAAAAGTAACCCCCCCCCAAAATTGATGAGAAGAAGTGGACAAAAATATGAATAAGTAATTCATAAGGAAAGAAAGACAAATGACCTTAAACATATTTTAAAATATTCAGTTTCCCTCATGATAAAAGAAATGGAAATTAAAATGTATATGTTTGACAATACAATCTTTGGAGAAGCTGTAAAAAAAAGACTTTCATGTCTTGATAGTAAGAATGCAAAGGTATGCAACCCCTGTAAAGGGGAATTTGGAAAATTTTTAATCATTCTGAACCAATGTATGTTAGATATCCTTCATGTAAGTGATATCAAGTTGAGTTTTGTTTGGGGAACTCTCTAAAAGCCTTGTTATTGTATTAAGTGAATTAAGCTCATTTGCATTATTGATAGAATTCATGAATGTAGCCTCATTTCTATTCTATTATTTTATTTGAATATTTTGAGTGTGTTATATTTGTGTTTTTCACTATCATTTCTTTTTTTTTTTAGAATTTGCTTTGCTTGGTGTTTTAAAACATACATATATTTGTTTAAATGACTTTAACTAATCACTTTGTATAATATCCTTTTTTTAATTCATCTTTTTTATTACTTAGTCTGATATTACTCCATTCGTTAGCATTGAATGGTATCTTTATTCTCTTGCACTGCCCAAGCACCATTCATGGAGTTTCTTATACTTTCCCTTTGCCTCTTTCCTTTCTTATCCCAGTTTTAAGTTGTGTTATTTCCTTTCTTCAAAAGCATATGGCATTTATTCCACCCTCAAAACCACTTTTGTTTTAGGTTTATATTTATTCGATACCCCACAGTTCTCTTGCGAATTTCCCCAGGGATCATTTAGTTGAACCAAGCTCATCCTCCAGTTAATTCATTGGTGAAGCCTTATGATTAGAATATTCTTGCCAATTTTAAAACAAATTTTCTATAACCTTGATACTGTGAGTTGAATCTGCCTGGACATAAAATTCTTGGCTCTTTATTTTCTTTCCTGGATTTAAAATGTTGCTCCTATGTTTACTTTGTATATTGCTGTTGAAAAGTCTTATGCCAAATGGATTATTTCTTTTGAAGATTATTTGGATTTTTTGCTTATTTGTTTTTGGTTTGGATGCACAGAGAACACTTATTTAAATTTACTTATCTTTTGATTTTACTGGGATATATCTCAGAACTGACCAATAGGTCTTACCTATTTGACTACATCTATTCAAATCTTATTTCATTTCTTTAATTATATTGAGAGAGTTTCTTTAAAAATCCTTTTAAATATTTGTTCTGTCATCGTTCGAGCCTTTGGCCCCTCCAATTATACATACCTTGGATCTTCTTTACCTATTTTCTCAATTAGTAACTTTTTATGTGATCCCTGTTATCTTTTCTCTTATGTTACATTTCAGCCCTTTTTACTGGACTCTTAGCTCCTTGATTGCATTGCTATTTTCTGTGCCACTTATTGGAATTTAATCTTAGGCTATTCTCCCCTGTTTGTCTAATTGATACATTAATAATTAATTTAATATGTTTGGTGTATATTATAATACATTCTTATCCTTTTCTTCATGTTTTTCTTGAGTTTGACCATCTCCTTGTTTATATCTTCCTGTTTTCTATTTCCATTTTGATTTATCCAATACATTTAATTTACAGTGTTACATTATAGTTTTTTTTAAATGCCTTCTTTTGGTTGTAGCTAGTACTAGTGTTTTTGTCTCGTGTTGTGTTTTCTTCTTACATAAATTCTACATGGTTATTAAATTCTCTATTTAAATTCATAATGAGTTTTTATTGGAATGGTAGGCATTACAATGGGAGAGGTTGGTATGACTTATTTGGTTTCTTAGTTTTAGAGCATCTTCTTCTGTTGTTATAATAAAGTACAATTTCTTTTAATTAAAAATCCCATCTTTTTGTTGATTTATTTCTGTATTCTTCTTAGTGTCTTGTTTTACTTTGGATCTTAATGACCTTTCCCTCTTTCTTTACCACCATCCCTTCAAAAGGTACTTCTCCTTTCCAAGGCAGCTCCTTTTTCTACAGAAATAGTATCTTTTAGGACCACTCAATCTGCTCAATAATTCCAAATTTTTTCCCATTTCACTCCCTAGGAGCCAGTTACCAGATTGCAGAATTGTTCTTGAAGATTTTCAGACTCAGGATATGACCCTTTCCTTTCAGGAATGAACTCTGGTTGGTGTTATCTCTGTTCTATTAGTAGAACCTCACCAAACTCTCCTATCTTCCACACAATTGATGCTTTTTTCCAAACGGGCTCCAGAAATCACTCTGATGGTTTAGGCCATTCAGTCTTCTTCTTACAATGTGAATTTAATTTCCCTCTATTCTTTTCTCTTAGTTAGAGTGTAGTCATGGGATATGGCTTTATTGAAATTATAGGGAGAGATTATAATTTAGTCTTCTGCCATCATACTCATGAATCCATACTCCAGAGTCTCTTTTAGTGTAGCTCAAACTCTCTCTTTTTTTTTTTGAAATGACACTTAGCTGTTGAAGAAACCAGAGCAGCTGTCATGAAGAAAGCAAATACTTTATGGAATGATCTGATTCTTTTAATTGTTTTGTTTGGCTTTTTTCTGAATCACAATAAGAAAATTTCTTAGGGCCCTTTATATCACTGTATTAATAGCTTCACACCTTCTCCCTTATAGTCTGCTAGTAGCAAAAAATAATTCCTTTACTTCTTTATACAGAGAAGCTTAACACTTTTTTGGCTATGGTCTCATTTATTTTTTATTTTTATTTTTTTTTTATTTTATTATTTTTTTTTTAAAGATTTTATTTATTTATTTGACAGAGAGAGATCACAGTAGGAGAGAGGAAGGGAAGAGATCACAGAGAAAGGAAGGGAAGCAGGCCCCCTGCTGAGCAGAGAGCCCGATGTGGGACTCGATCCCAGGACCCTGAGATCATGACCTGAGCCGAAGGCAGTGGCTTAACCCACTGAGCCACCCAGGCGCCCCTATGGTCTCATTTATAGTTATGTCCTGGGATCTCAACTTTTGCATACATGGGCTTATTATAAATATATTATAAATCCTGAGAAGAGTCAGTTCTCTTCATGAGATAATTTTGGTAGCAGCTTCTTAATAATAATAATAGTTAACATTTATTGTTATGTTTCATTGTTCTTGGTGGTGGAGATGGTAGTAGTAACTATTGTTAGTGCGAAGCCTATCCAGCTGCTTTACATATTCCTAACACCTCTATCAAATAAGTTCCATTACATCACTTAATAAATTTTAAAAAAAGCTGAAGCACAAAAAAAGTTAAGAAAATTGTGCAAGGTTATATAGGAAGTTAAATGGGAGGAATGGGGCAAGGTTTAATTTTAGGCATTGTGGTTTTCTAACTCTTCCTAACTTAGCCACTGACATGTACTCCCTCTTCATCATATTCTCTTTGTTATACAAGGATTACAAATAAATTTTTAGGATATGTATATGTGCTGAGAGGGGAAGGATATAACAGACATATACCAAACAGACTTAAGCAAACAAACTTTCAAGATCACTTGTGTATTAGTAGAAGTTTTAAAAAAATTATCTTTATTGGTGCCAGGGTGGCACAGATGGTTAAGCATCTGCCCTTGGCTCAGGTCATGATCTCAGGGTCCTGGGATCAAGCCCCACATCAGGTTCCCAGCTCAGTGGGGAGTCAGCTTCTCCCTCTCCCTCTGCCTCTCCCCCAGCTTGTATTCTGTCTTTCTCTCTCTCTCAAAAGAATAAATAAAATCTTTTTAAAAGTTACCTTTAATGATTTGGGTACAAAGGTACTATAAGATGATATGGCTAATATTCTTTAAGCAGAAATATAAATTAAAAACTTAAGATTAAAATGATGATACTAAAAGTCTAAGCCAGGGAAAAAGAACAGACAGAATAAAATTTTAACGAACTAAAGAAGATAAAATATAAAGATAATTAACAATCAGAGAAGCCTGTGGACCCAGGTGGTCTGTGAGATTGCAGATAGTTTTGTGAGGCCCATGTGACATTTTCCAGTGTCTCATTGGAAACCATATCAGAGTGAGAAGGTTAGCACTGAGAGCAGCTCTCTCTAGAGTTGTAGTTTTGAAAAAGGAAAGGGTTAAGGTAAAGACAGAAAGAGGCAGGGGGGCCCTGGCTGGGCTTGGAAACTATTCCTTGCAGACAGATGGGTTAAGCCTGAGTGACCAAGAGATAAGGAAACAGACCACCTGTCCCCGATGGCCCAGAGTGTTATTCTTTGGTGGCTACAGTGTACCATAGGAAACAACTAAACCTCACAGAGTCAAGGCATGAAGGGTGCTAACAATAGCCTGTGCTCAAACCAAGACGGCACAAGAAACTGAAGGACATAAGTTTCCCAATTAGTTTTCAATAAAAGACTGCCACTAAAAGCCCTCAGTGGCAACCCACTCAGGACCCCTCTCGCTCCAGAGAGCTTTTTTCTGTCTCCAGGCTTAATAAAACTCTATCACTTTGTTCACTCTTCTTTGTCCACGAGATTCATTCTTCAACTCCATGAGAAAAGAACCCTACTGTTTCTGTAAGTTTCACCCAGTTGGACCAGGCAAATTACTTAAAAGTCTCTGTGCCTGAGTTTCCTAATCTGTAAACCAGTAAAAGAATAGGGTTTGCCTGAGGTGGAGGAATGGAGAGTTAGTGCAGAACTCTCAGGAGTATAACTGGTCCTAATAAACAATCAGGGGTTGCCGCCATCATTCTTAGAGTCCATTCAGTTTACCAGGAGGCCAACTCAACATTAAACTACTTTCATCTTTGGTTTCATGGTCCAGGAATCCACATCCCCTCAAATCCTGCTGTGCCCTGCTAAGGGAAAGTTGTAAAACAAAGCAGAAAAATAAAGAATGTTACAAGTACCCTCGGCTAAGGTCAGCATTGTCTCATAATTGAACTTAAACTTGCCAGCCCCTGGCTCTTTTTTCCCCAACCAGAAAGTCTTCCTGTCTTTCTTCTACCCAGTTCTACTCTGTTTGTTTGCAGACTTTGCTCAAGACCCACGACACTTTCCAGCATCCCAGAGCCCTCATTGATCTCCGTGTCCTGCTATGTCGACTCTCAGAATTTGTTGTATGTGGTCTACAATCGAATAACACACTTTACTGTCTTTTCTCATCTTTTTTTTTTTTAATGTGTATATTTCTGCTACCATTTCATATATGTCTATCTATTTTCTGCACCTGGAAAATAAACCCAGCGAGGTCAGAGACACTTCAAACTTGTTTACAGTCCCTCCAGCAGGGGTGAAATGCCACATACTTGTAGGTGTTTAGTAAATTGCATTTGTTTGTTCTTCTTTTTTTCCCCTAGTTTGAATAGAATCAGAAAAAGCTTGGAAACCTGGTACTCACCTGGCCTCCAATGTCTTCCTATTAGACCGAGTTCATCCCTTTTGCAGTTTTGCACTTCAGGACGTGTGACGTGTGAGGCCGAGATGGGGATGCTCTCTGAAGAGACAGTCTGAGAGTTTCTGCAAAATCAACAGGGTGAGAGTTATTTAGCAGCACATTTTTAAAAGATTTTATTTATTTATTTGACAGAGAGAGAAAAGTGGGGAGCAGAGAGGCTGATGTGGGGCTCGATCCCAGGACCCTGAGATCATGACCTGAGCTGAAGGCAAAGCCTTAACCCATTGAGCCACACAGGTGCCCCCACACATTTTCTTTTTGAAACCACTGAAGGGAGTTGCTTCACTTTGGGGCCTGACTTTTGATGTCATTTGAGAACTAACTCACAACCCCATTCTTTTCAGGACACTGGTTTATCCTGGATCCTGAAAATGGTTTTGAGCTTCCAGGTGCCAGTTCTAGAGGACAGAAACTCTTGTCCTGTACACCTCTTACTTTGGCTCCCAGACAGTCAAAGAGAATTTCCTTAGACATGATTTTTTTTTGTTGTGGTTGCAGTTATTATTTACAAAGTAAGTTTTGTACAGAATGCACTGTGTTGTCCTTAAATAAGAAGCACATAAATCAAGCTCAGATTTTATAGTATTATAGTGTTATTGACAACCTATACTGTTATAGTGTTATTACAACCATTTGGTTGTAATAGCCAACTCTACCCATAATATGCCCATTTGGTGGAAGAAAAAGTTGTGTGTGTGGAGGGGGCACATACACATGCCTGGGGCTGGGGACCAGGGTGTATAGTAAAACTCAGAACTCAACATGTCTAGTTAGCAAGTTCAGGTTGTAGGTTTATTGACTCAAATGTACCAAGTTTCTCAAGTCTGTGCCCCAGTGCCAGCTCTGAGCTGATGTTATTCTTAAATAAAAGGAAACACTACAAGCCAGAAGCAAAATGTAACAGATTTGCCAGCTGTGAGCATACTGTTTACAGATTGAACTTGGGACCAAAACTGTTACATAGTATAATTTATGACAACTCAAGAAAATATGTTCTGACAAACAAAGGTCTTATTAAAAAAATAAGCAGGTGCAAAGATCTCTCTTCTCAGTAGAGTGCAAACATTCTACAATGTTTTCTCTCCTCTCCCAACCAGCTCAGCTTAGATTTGATTAGAGTAGAGAATGGTTTTCTTTACTGGGAACAGCAGGACTTAGACATATAAAAGTCATATATATATATATATATATCCCCTCACATACACACACACATATACATATATATGTATAATCTTTATAGATGGATAGATGATAGGTAAATAGATCTTTATATGTACATATCTTTATATACATAATCTTTATATAAATAATTACTTATAATTATATATATATATATATATATATATATATATATATATATATATTCTTCTATCTTTCTGGGAACCACAGCCTCATTTTAAATGCTGTCAGGGAAAATGATGAGGATTAAAAGCTTGATTATTTCCCATTGTCCTTGACTATGAATTATTTGTCAGTTTGGATAAATAGAATATATTTAGGCAGCTGAGCTGTACATGTCAGTAAGTATTTTTTTAAAGAAGCTGTAAATTGTATTTGCAATAATCTTGAACTTAGGGAGGTTATATAATAAAACTGGAAATGGATCCTAGAGCAATTATATGAATGATTCTGATAGTTTTCATCAATTATTTGGGTAGTTCATATATTGGTGGACATGTATTCAGTATATTAAAAACTAGTCTTGAGTGAAAATGTTGCTTTAGGAAATTGAACACAATCTTATTTATTACCTACTATAATATTGCTACTGAGTGAAGCAGAAGGAACACAAAAGTATATAAGATGCCACCTTTCTCTAAGTGATGCAGTGTCCTTTGGGTTATTTGTGCAAGTCCTCCACTCCACATTTCATATGCAAATCCTCCATGACCTACCATGGGGTTAAGCCTGATAAACCCATCATAGGTTGACAGCCCTGTAAGTTGAAAGTGCATCTAATACAGCTAACCTTGCAAACATCTCAGCTTAGCGGAGCTGACCTTAAACAAGCTCTGAGCACTTACGTTAACCTGTCATTGGGCAAAATCACCTAACACAAAACCTGTTTTTTTAATAGTGCACTGACTCTCTCATGTAATGTATTGACTCCTGGCTGCCTGGGAGCTGCAGCCACGGCCCCCGCCCAGCATCACAGGAGAGAATCCCACTTCACATCACTAGCCCAGGAAAAGAGCCACATCCCAAATTCAAAACATGGTTCCTACTGAATATACAACACTTTTGCACCAGTGTGAAGTTGAAAAATCATAAATTGAACCATCGTAAATCAGGGAGCATCTGATTAACAGTCGACCATTTGACCATACTCAAGAGTAAATATTTAGAGAAGTCATAGAAGCATGTGATTTAAAGACAGTAGCCATCTTGATTGTTCAGTGACAAGGATTAAAGAGAGGAGGGAAAATGTACTGCTGTGCATAAAATTAAAGACATTCCTGTCTTCTATTCCTTCCTATACAGAGGTAAAACATCTTGAAGAGATAAAAATGTATTTTTTAAGTTTTTATTTATTTGTGGGAAAGAGAGAACATGAGCACAAGCAGGGGAGCCACAGGCAGAGGGAGAAGCAGGCTCCCCACTGAGCATGGAGCCCAAGGCAGGACTCGATCCCAGGACCTTTGGATCATGACTTGAGCTGAAGGCAGATGCTTCACCAACTAAGCCACCCAAGCACCCCAGAAAAAAAGTTTATTGCCATCTTCATTATATGAGCTACTTGAATATGTCATTAAATAAACAAAGCCCTGGATCTACTTAAGAAATGACTTAGAATCACTAGTTATGTTTGAATAGGATCAGTGTCTTCCATGTTACCTAGACATATATCAGACCATTGAAATTCGATATACATTTCCCAAAAACATTTTAATTCATAATCTCCCACTGGCTTTACTTTACTTTAGAAGTCCTATTAATTGTAGAGTTCCTTCAAGAATCAAAGAAACAGAAAACACAGTATTGGAGGATTTCTTTTTATCTTACTTTAATCAAGTAATGCAGTCTACAGATACTGGAAATTCTAAAAATTAAAACAAATGTAATACTTTAAAGTTTAAAAATTAACACCTAGGGTCACCTGGGTGGCTCAGTGGGTTAAAGCCTCTGCCTTCCGCTCAGGTAATGATCCCAGGGTCCTAGAATCGAGCCCTACATTGGGCTCTCTGTTCGGCGGGGAGCCTGCTTCCCTTCCTCTCTCTCTGCCTGCCTCTCTGCCTACTTGTGATCTCTGTCTGTCAAATAAATAAATAAAATCTTAAAAAAAAATTAGCACCTAAAATTAAAAGTAAAAAATTAGGGGGGACATATTTTCTTTCTTTTTTTAAATAGCTTTTTAAAAATTAACATGTAATGTATTATTTGTTTCAGGAGTACAAGTCTGTGATTCATCAGTCTTACACAATTCACAGCACTCACCATAACACATACCTTCCCCAGTGTCTATCACCCAGCCACCCCATCCTACCCCCACCCCACTCCAGCAACCCTCAGTTTGTTTCCTGAGACTCTTTATGGTTTGTCTCCCTCATTGGTTTCATCTTGTTTCATTTTTCCCTTCCTCCCCCTATGATCTTCTGTCTTGTTTCTCAAATCCTCAAATCAGTGAGATCATATGATAATTGTCCTTCAATTATTATTGAGGGTATTATTAGCATAATACCCTCTAGTTCCATCCATGATGTTTCAAATGATAAGATTTTGGTTTTTTGATGGTTGCATAATATTCCTCTCTCTCTCTCTCTCTCTCTCTCTCTCTCTTTCTCTCTCTCTCTCTCTGTGTGTGTGTGTGTGTGTGTGTGTGTGTGTGATGTGTCTTCTTTATCCATTCACCTGTCAATGGACATCTAGACCCTTTCCATAGCTTGGCTATTGTGGACATCACTGCTATAAACATTTGGGTGCACATGCCCCTTTAGATCACTACATTTGTATCTTTAGGGTAAATACAGTAGTGTGTTTGCTGCAGCATTTGGTAGCTCTATTTTCAACATTTTGAGGAACCTCCATACTGTTTTCCAGAGTGGTTGCACCAGTTTGCTTTCCCACCAACAGTGTAGGAGGGCTCCCCTTTCTCCACATCCTCACCAACATTTGTCGCTTCCTGGCTTGTTAATTTTAGCCATTCTGACTGGTGTGAGGTGATATCTTACTGTGGTTTTGATTTGTATTTCCCTGACGAAGAGGGATGTGGAGCACTTTTTCATGTATCTGTTGGCCATTTGAATGTCTTCTTTGCAAAAATGTCTGTTCATGTCTTTTGCCCATTTCTTGATTGGATTATTTGTTCTTTGGGTGTTGAGTTTGATAAGTTCTTTATAGATTTTGGATACTAGCCCATTATCTAATATATCATTTGCAAATATCTTCTCCCATTCTGTCAGTTGTCTTTTGATTTTGTTGACTGTTTCCTTTGCTGTGCAAAAGCTTTTGATCTTGATGAAGTCCCAATAGTTCATTTTTATCCTTGCTTCCCTTGACTTTGGTGATGTTTCTAGGAAGAAGTTGCTGTGGCTGAGATCAAAGAAGTTGCTGCCTGTGTTCTCCTCAAGGATTTTGATGGATTCCTGTTTCACATTAAGGTCTTTCATCCATTTTGAGTCTATTTTTATGCATGGTGTAAGGAAAAGGGGGTAGACACATTTTCTGAAGAGTCAGAAAATTCCAAGGATTGACAGTGTAGTGAGCTAATTATACATGATGTGAAGAGTAAGAAAATGCCCACCCTTCCTACCAATGAAGAAGTGTCATAAGATTTCAAAGGTTCAGGTTAAAGCACTATTACAATGTATATCATATTTCACCTATAATTAATGTATTAGTTGACATTAATTAAGAAAACAGTTGTGTCTATCTTATGTAGTATGAGGTCACAAAACCAGCAGGCTTTGAAAGAAGTGGCTCATGGCATGCAATAATAAGCTTGAAACATTTTGCTCATATACATCATCTTGAAGATATAACTTCCTGTGTATTGTAGGTATTAATGCTTTGAAGTAATTGTATGACTTCTTTAAATGTATTCAATAGGATATAAATAGCATAGTAATTTGACACTCACCAACAACAATTTTAAATAAATTCATGAACAATATTATGTTGTATTTGTATACTTCAGTCATATTTCCAATTTACTTCTTCCACAAAATGCCACTCTAATATGTTTATATTTGAAAGTGTTAATGGGCACCTATAATATCATATGTACTTTTTTCCTGTGATCCTAAGGCTCTATTGTGTTACAAAAAATTCATTTGGATTGAGTTTTATTATAATTATTATTAT
Organism: Mustela nigripes; assembly: GCF_022355385.1. Classification (NCBI taxonomy): domain Eukaryota; kingdom Metazoa; phylum Chordata; class Mammalia; order Carnivora; family Mustelidae; genus Mustela; species Mustela nigripes. The sequence continues at coordinate 70,705,661 of NC_081564.1, forward strand.
TATACAATTATTCAAAACAAATAAATGCAAAATACTTTTTAACCTAAAAATAAAATTGAAAATGTTTTTTTTAATGATATGGGTGGAAGGGGAAATTATGGTCTCTTGATTAGAAGGGATTTTAAATCATCCTTTTATTTGGTGCTTTTTAGACTTTTATTTATTTATTTGAGACAGAGAGTGTGTGTATGTGCACGCATGGGCTGGAGAGAGGAAGTGGAAGAGGGAGAAGGAGGCTCCCTGCTGTGCAGGTTGGCCAATACAGGACTCCATCCCAGGGTCCTGGGATCATGACCTGAGGGGAAGGCAGCCACTTAACCAAGTGAGCCACCCATGTTCCCGTGGTGCCTTTTTTTTTTTTTTTTAAGTATCTTTGGGCAATGGACCATAGTAAGAATCTGGATGGGTAAGTGAAAGGGGGAAAAATAAGATGGAATATGAAGAGAAATTTATACCCCAATTATAGATATTCTGGGAAAATCATATGGAAACTGAAATTCTGGAAATTGATTCACTTAATATTATTCATGTCAGGGGACCTCTAAGGGAGTTTTCATGCACTCTCAGAGAAAAGAGCACCTCAGCTTGAACTGTTCGTGGAGGGTCCAATGTAGGAAAGCATTCTGGAGGTTTTTTGCTATGTGTGGTTAATATCAATTGAAGAGTATGTTAAATACAGAAAGATCAAGTAAGGAGAGTGGTGCTGAAGAGGAGGAAGGTCCACCAATGAAGAAGTCAACAATACCATAATTTCACCACATTTGACCCCAATTGCCACAACTTCCCTGCATGTTTACCAAAGATGTTATTTATTTACTTGAGAGAGAGCACAAGAGAGAGAGAGAGCACAGGCAGAGAGTGGGGGAGAGGGAGAAGCAGACTCCCTTGCTGAGCAGGAAGCCCAGTGTGGGATGCAACCCCAGGACCCTAGGATCATGACCCAAGCTAAAGGCAGTCACTTAACCAACTGAGCCACCCAGGCACCCCTCCATTTTGTACTCTTAAGCAGGAAACAAATGAGTTTCTTAAAGTCCTTGAGAAGAGATTAAATGAAATAAACCCAAATATGAAAGAGGAAACATAAAATAAGGGAAAATTCACCTTTTAGGGAAATACTCTGGGAAATCTTTAGAGAATCATTTATTAGATTTAATGTTTGCTATCCAGCTTCAGCTAAAGGAATACCAGAGGGCTTCAAGTGAATCATCATTTATCTTATGTCTTGTCACAACTAGACTTAATTATCTTTCTGTCAATTATTTTAAAACCACTTTGCCCTCCAGCCTTGTATGTAAGTTCTGTTGGCATGGTTACTCAACCCATTATTCCAAGTGTATTGATCCTATAACTCTTCAAACAATAAATTCCTTTTCTAATACCAGTCCAATCAAGGTTCAGAATTATAGACCATGATATCAGTTTCTGGGTATAGAAATTCATTACCATGATGAGCTTTTTGAAACTCAAGGCTAATTTCTCTAAATGGCTGTTAAAGATTCAACAGAAAATATTAAAGAGGGAACACACAGGAGGCACCAAGTCATATAGACAGCTAAATTAATAATGGACCAAAAGATGTCTTTTATAAACATATCAACTGTCAAAACCAGCATCCCCCAAAAGCCCTGGGCTCAATTCTAAAGCAAATATTCTTTCAAGCTAGGAGTGCTCAATTTGTACATGCCTGATTCTATCCTTGCCCTAAATTTGCCCTCACAGTCAGTACTTTCTCTCTTTAGAAAAACAAAAAAACAAAAAACAGGTCTTAAGAAGTGTATTTTCTAGAAGAGGTATGGAAGGATGAAAGATATAATTGTTGCCAGGATCGGATATAAATTAAGCCAAATAGAAAGAAAAGAAATGATCCTTTTCAAGCAATACTACAAAGGTAAAGAACCTGGTTGGGAACAAATGTCCTAGCTCAGCAGCTGTGCCCCTGGAGTCCTGTTTCATGGTTTCTCTGCATCTCAGTTATTTTATGTAGAGCATTTTTTCATTTTCATTTGGGAATAGTTCGGCCTCACTAGGACACTGGCAATTTTTGGAGACATTCTTGGTTTTCACAACATTGGAGATAAATTACTGCTGACATCTAGAGGATAGAGACTAGGGATGTTGCTGAACATCCTACAATGAACTGGACAGTCTCTACAACAAAGAATTATCTAGCCCAACATTTCTATTGTACTACGACTGAGAAACCCTGATATGGAGGATGGAGAGGTTCAACCAGCCCTGCTTGTATTTAGGATTTATTAGAAGATAGAAGGGAAAAGGATGTGAATATTTTAGGAATCCATAAAATTATATAATTGATGGTGTTATTATTATATTATTTATTCCCATTCCCCCTTATAATTCCTTCCTCCTGACGAAGGGTGCACTGCCTTCATACTTCACCCATCTGGGAATGTTTCAAGTGTCTTTGATCCAGCTCCCTGCTCAGGTCCTTCTCTTTAGAGCCTGGTTCTCCTTTCCTAATTTCTGTGCCTCATCAAAATATACTTATTAAATGTTCTACTTTCTCTGGATATTTTTAGATATTTAAGTTTTCTGAGAAAGTACTTTGAATTAATGGCTCAAAATATAATTGTTATTAATAGTTTAATATGTATCCAAATGGAATAAAGTATTTTAGATATGAAGGGAGTCTAGATTTCATTTTTTGCAGTGATTTTCTAAATATAGGTGGTAGAATCCTAGGACGCTAGGGAAGCATCACAATGGAGACAATGAGGGGGCCAAGAGAAAAAGTAGAACAGGTTTCTTCCTAAGTCCTCTGCCCTCTTTCTCATTAAAATGACTCAACTTTTTGCAAGCTTTAACTTGACAAAAAAGTTCCACGAACAAATTAATATCCTAGAAAATCTATAATCTCATGTGTTTCCTTTTTATAAAGAAGCAACCTGAGGCTCCAGGAGTCTTAGAGACATATCTGTCTCTAATGACAGTGAGAAATACAATAAATCACAGAACCAGGTTTTCTGACTCCCAGTCCAATGACCTTTCCAATCCGCCATGTTGGCTCATAGGTGATGATTGAGTTTAAACATGAGGCTTTCATGGCCTCATGCAGAAGAATGATTCATGTGAGATTAGGGGGGAGAGAAGTGAGAGAAGCATTTTTGAGCAGCCATTTAGCACCTTCAGATAATACCCAGCATCTCCTGACTCTGCCTGTAGTCTGGATTAGAAAGGCAAGCTACCTTAACACAGAATAAATTAACTCCCTTCTTCTTCCTTCTTCTTTCCTGATCATTCCCTTTTGTGACAAAGGAATGGACACAGTAAGGCCTCCCAAGTTTGTCCGCATCGTGTGTCCCTGAACCAGCCCACTGATAAGAATCACTTGGGCAAACTCATTGTAGGGTTACCAAGGTCTATGCCTCACAAGCAAAGTCAGAATCTTCAGGGCTGGGGACCGGAAATCTGTATTCAGGTTTGGCAATCACTAGTACCACATACCATCAACTAGTTAAAAATGTCATTTTTTTAAATTGGGAGAAGCAAATATCTGATTTGACCAGTTTTTATTGATATTGTCATTGAGTCCATTAGTTGTTCTAGTATATAGTATGTATTGACTGAGCTATATAAAGGACATATTTTACCTTGCAGAAATGTCCATGCATTTGCCAACGTGTCCTTCTCCATAGCTGGTTCAGTCCCAGATGGAGCCTCAGGGTCATTCTGACCAGGGCACATGCCATGCCTCCTTTTGGCATGCCTTCTATGGAATTTAAAACCTATAACCACAAATTGTGAACATCCATATGGCACTTTATATCTGTACAATGTTTTATATTCATTTTATTGGTCATTTCTGAAAACAACTCTCCAAGGTACATTCATGTCATCACCTTAGATGACAGATGAAGAAACAGAACCACATGGAAGGTCTGGGTCACAGTGCAGGGACAAGACTCATTCTATCTTCAGGCTTTAGCTGCTTCCATCTTATCTTCTTGCATTGCCTGGCTGGGTAGCCTCTATCTGCCTGTCTAGATCCATTCTCCTCTGTCTGGGGTTGCTCACCTACATCAATAGATTCCTTTACCTGTTTTACATTTGAATTTGGCTACTGCAGAACAATGGAGAGAAATCCAAGGGATGGAGAAAATGATGGTTGAAGCATTTATTTTCCCAGTTCTCTTTCTAGGGGTGCATAAGAACAGCAGCAAACCCAGACCAAAAGTCACTTCTTTCAAGGTCATGACTTTCTTCTTGGGATTGTAGTAATGGCTCTCTCCCCTTGCCCCTTCAGGCTTAAAGGTGGTAACGACTCCTCCTGTCCCTCTACTACTCCCTGGGTATTGGGCATTATTCATCTTGATTTCCTCAACTCTATCTGTACATTTGTAAATACTTCTTTGTTAAACATTCCTCAGACTTCTTTGAGTATGCCACCTATTTCTTCCTGGGGCCCTACTGACTTAATAAACGTCCACCCAAGGCTGCCATATATTTCCAAGTATAACTTGTTTTAAGCAAATCTGATAAAGGAAAATTTATACTTATCAAATCATAAAAGTTTTAAGGCAAAATGAATGCATCCATTTTAGAATTTCATGAAAGCTCTGCTGCTTTCACCCAAGGCTCATATGCATGAGTGCACACACACACACACACATACACACACACACATTTTTACTTAACAATGGTTTCACAGACCCCTGAAGCCCATCTGAATAAGGACCCAGCCTATGGACACAAACTTTAGAGATGACCCTGCATTTGACATCCTCATTTTATGCATGAGGAATCAGAGGCACCTGTCCAAGGTGAAATGGATAATTACTAGCAGAAATTGGACTAGAAATCAAACCTGCCTCTGGATTTTCAGTCCAAAATTTTTCCTCTACAATGAACATAAATGTTAAATTGAGACCCATTATTAAAAATAAAAAAATCATTGAGGGATTTACATGAGTAGGATACTTCTCAGATATGTTTACATTTTAAAAACTTATTTTTAGTGGAATAAGCTAACTAACTCATGAAAGTAGTAGGCCTTCACTTTCACAAGAAATAGATCAGGGCTTTAAGTAAGAGTATAAAAACACGGGAAGTTGGCGTTTTACTTTCTGGGTTATTTTGGATCAGCAAAAACTCAACTGTGATTTTGATCTTTTTGATAAGTTCAGGATTGCCCAAGAGCAAAGCACATTTATTTACCCAGAAATGTGTGGGTGAAGTTGCCCTTTTCTGAGAGCAGAGACAGAGGAATAGTAGCAGTGAACTCCTGTCTCCAAAATCTAGTGGCAGCTTAATGATGATTTATAACAGATAGGGTCTGGACAGGAAAAGATCATCCTGTCCTGTTACAACTACTGCCACCTGGCACTTTCTGCAACTCTGCATACCCCAGGGTACAGGGCTATGGGGAACCTTGACATAGGGAAGCTGGTAGGAGGGATGATTTTCCCAAGATGGCAATTGTGAGTCTTACATTGACACCTCTTCATTGCCCAAAGTCCATAATTTCATTAGGGTTCGCTCCTGGTGTTGTACGTTCTATTTGTTTGGACAAACATATAGTAACAGGTATCCACCGTGAACATATCATACAGAGTAGCTTCACTGCCCTCAGAATCCTCTGTGTTCCTCCTAATCATGGTATTATCTTTCAAAAAAATGAATTCTTTTTTTTTTAAGATTTTATGTATTTATTAGACAGAGATCACAAGTAGGCAGAGAGTCAGGCAGAGAGAGAGGAGGAAGCAGGCTCCCCACTGAGCAGAGAGCCCGATGCGGGGCTCGATCCCAGGACCCTGAGATCATGACCTGAGCTGAAGGTAGAGGCTTTAGCCCACTGAGCCACCCAGATGCCCCCAAAGAATGGAATTCTAAAAACATCAGGCTCTGAGGTTTCAGATTGTATAGTAGATCTGTATTTTCTTCGGGATACAGAGCTAGAAGTCTCTGGAACAGAAAGGGAAAAGAAAGACTTCCTAGTTAGCTAAATTTAGGAACAAAAAGTCATCAGTGGAAGCCTTGAAAAACCCCTTATATCTCAACTATCCATTCTTAATATCTGAAATTCAACAATTTTAACTCATGCCCAAATTTCTTTAAATTTCGTCTGCTATTAAATAGACTTTAGATGCCATAGAAAGGAAACTGAAAGCCCATAGGTCACTGACACTTTACTGTAAGTTTCAAAAAGGAGAGGAGTTCAGAAATCTATCCACCGCCTGAGAGAATAGAGGATGTGCCTCTGTGAAGGACAGAAACTAGAAACTGCTGGAATGGGAGGCCAGCTCATCCTACCAGCTGGGCACCAGTAGATCGGCTCCAGGCAGCCAAAGCAACACCCACCTGACCATGTTCTGATCAGAATTTTACCTGTTAATGTACGTACATGTCTATAATTATATATATATATATATAATTATAGTATAATTATAACAGTTATTAATAGTTATAAATAAATTATATATAATATATAAAATCATTAACATTAATATTATATTTTAAGAAAAAATACATATTCACAGGTGAATCCTGGAGATAGAAACAATACTGTCGTATTCCCATGAGCTGAAGATAATGACCATAAACTCAAGGAAGTGACTCACTAATCCAACCAAAGGACAAGTAAGTCACCTTTGATTGTTATACAAATTTATAAATATAAACATCCTTCATTCCTGGATAACCTTTCCAAAGGCCCTCTGAAAATGAAAATCTACTACTGATAAAAACAAAAAAAAGCAAAGGAAAGAAATGAAGAATTCACAGTACATTTCTTTCCCCTTTTCTTGTCTGGAGTATTTGGTGGACAGAATTAGAGAAAATTGCTGTAAAGAAGGGTTGTCCACACTGAGAATATGGGGGTTTCTTCCTCTTTATCTTTCCTAATGCTCTCACACCCTAGTGAGCAATTGCCAAAAGCAGAAACACAAAGACTAGGTGTTCTTCTACTCTCCCTTCTCCCATCACCCTCTATTCCAACACCTTCTCTTTCCTGCACCAGAGTGTCACATTCTCAAACAGCCTCACCCATGCAGGCACCATCTCTAAATTTCCTTATTTCCAAACAAAACTTAGGAGGCAATGGGCCTCTCTGCCTCTTATCTCTTTTTCCTTTAATCCATATTTCACAAAAATTACCAAAATGTTATGTTTTTGTTTTACCCCTTATATTTTCTCTTTAAATTTATAAATTAAGTTTTTTGGCAATAAAAGTAATAGATTATTTTTTCTTAAAAAAAAAAAAAAACAACAACAACTGAGTCCATAGGCATCATTCTGATTAAAGAGATCCATACTAACAAAGAGTGACATTCGTTCATTCTCAGGGGTCATCTGTATTTTCAAGGAAGAGTTTGCTAATCAAACTGGATATCTCAATTAGATGGAGTGTGGAAAAGATTTTCAAGCAAGGAGATTTTCAGACTGTTTGTCATTTTGAGCCTCTCTACTCCTCTTCAACCGTTCCCTGATAGTGTTTGTTACCCGTAACAAATTCAAAAATAGTTTTGTAAGACAAAGAGAATTCAGTCCCCTCTTTAACATAGTTTTACTACACAGTTGTATATATCAAGATCCATGAATAAAGGTATTTCTTGTGAGAAGGTGGCTGGTATTGAAACTACCCTTTAAATTAATAAATCTAGGGGAATATTTCACAAATGAGACTCTATTTCTTTCTAGTAAAATTTTCTTTCATATTAATTATGTATCATGAGTTGCTTTTTTTTTTTTTTAAGGTTTTTATTTATTTGACAGAGAGAGATGCAGTGAGAGAGGGAACACAAGCAGGGGGAGTGTGAGAGGGAGAAGCAGGCTCCCTGTTCAATCCAGGAGCCTGGGATCAGGACCTGAGCCAAAGGCAGATGCTTAACAACTGAGCCACCCAGGCGCCCCTGTTTGCTCTTTTTATTAAAAAAACAAACAACAACAAAAACAGAAAAGCACCTTCAAAGTTTAAATACTTTAACTGATAAAATGAGAGTGAGTGATCGATTCATAAAGATCAGGACAAGAGGAAAAATCTAAACCAGGGGTTTTCAACATTAACTCTATTGACATTTGGAGCTGGATAATTCTGTATTGTGGGAAGATGTCTTGTGCACTGATCGATGTTTAGCAGCATCTCTAGGCTTTACCCAGGAGATGCTAGCAAGCCCTCTTGCTCAAAGATAGACACCAATAATTATTTCTTATTGCACTTTCTTGAGGTATTGATAATGACTGGAACATTCCAACTGCCAGACCAGGAGATCTCTGATAGGAATGGAATACCCAGACATCCCCTACCCTGTCCATGATCTTGGGCTAAACATACATCAGTACCCACACCCAGGATCATGTATTCCATGCCTCCTCTCTTCAATCTCTCTCTATACAATTCTAGTTTTCCATCTTATAGGCAAGAGAGTAGTTGTTATGGCTTGAGCCTGCCACCTCTCCAGCTGCCAACACCCAATATATATTTCTCCCTTTCTCTTTTCCAAACCCTCGTCTCTTGAGTTACTGGCTTCTCTTGCAATGAGTCTATCCAAGTTTGTTTGGCAACAGTGGTAGCCAACCTACCCAGAAGCCGTGCTCTGGATTTGTTCAGCCTCTCAGGATTCTCCAGGATGGAGCAGTTGGCCAAAAAGCCCCAGGGCTCACCTGTTTGTTTCCTGAGTTAGCAACTATGATAGATCATCTGGTAACATCACCATCACTCTTATTTGTGACAACCAAAGTGGCTGCAGACATTGCCAACAGTCTCCTGAGAGCAAAACTGCCCCAAGTTGAGAATGACTGATATAGTCCAGCCTTCTCGTCTAAAGATAAGCTATCTAAAACCCAGAAAGAGGAGGAGACATTACCACATTTACACATCTAGTTAGAAACAAGTCAGGAGTATATCATAGTTTCTCCCAATTCTCAGTCAAGTATTCATTTATTATGTCCTTGAGAATGATTTTGCTCCAATATATTCCCTCTGGTTTAAGCATATTTTATATTTATATCACAAGAATTGAGAATTTTTAAAATGTTCTTGATTTCCAAATTTTGACAGAAGATAAACATTGTCTTATATTTGCCTCATAAGGGTACTTGTTGGAGTATAACACAACTGATAGAACACACACACACACACACACACACACACACACACACATACTGATTTGGCTCATGTGATCATGGAGTTTTTCAAATTCCACACTCTGTTTTCTACAAAATAGAGACCCAGAAGAGTGGGTGGTACTTTTTTTTTTTTTTTAAAAAGATTTATTTATTTATTTATTTATTTGACAGACAGAGATCACAAGTAGGCAGAGAGGCAGGCAGAGAGAGAGGGAGAAGCAGGCTCCCGGCTGAGCAGAGAGCCTGATGCGGAACTCGATGCCAGGACCCTGAGATCATGACCTGAGCTGAAGGCACTGGGTTACTGCCTTGTTTTGCCTTTGTTTTCCGTTCACACTCTCAGGGGATTAGATGATGGCCACCCACCCTGGAGAGGGCAATTGGCCTTATTCAGTCAACTGAGTCAAATGCTATTTGTACCTGGAAACAGCCTCTAGGACACACGCAGAAATAACAGTTAGCCAATCATGTGGGCACCCTGTGTTCCAGTCAGTTTGACATATAAAATTAAGAATCCCGATAAGTAAATCCAATGAGAAAAAGGGGAAGAGATAGGGCAAATACCTTCAGCCATTTGTAACCTATCTCATTTCCAGATCCTCATGCCACCTAATTAAGTAGTTACTGTTCTATAAGAGCTTTGCTTTCCTCCTGAGTATTTCAAATTCCCACACCCAAATCAAAATTCCCACACCAAGGTGCCTGGGTGGCTCAGTGGGTTAAGCCGCTGCCTTCGGCTCAGGTCATGATCTCAGGGTCCTGGGATCGAGTCCCGCATCGGTCTCTCTGATCAGCAGGGAGCCTGCTTCCCCCCCTCTCTCTCTCTGCCTGCCTCTCCGTCTACTTGTGATTTCTCTCTGTCAAATAAATAAATAAAATCTTTAAAAAAAATTGTTTAAAATTCCCACACCAATCCCCAAGACATTTCCCTGAAAGTGTAGCAACTGATCATTTCCTTATTAAATTCCCTCAAACCAAAATGTCTTATCTAAATAAGAAAGAAGTTGGTATCAAGTCCAGAATACACCTTCTGGAAGCTACTTTTCAGGTGGTTTTCTTTTTATTCTTCAGGAACCCACCCAGAACATATATAAGTTGTTCCATTTTTCCCATCCAATGCTTCACAGCGTTACCTGATGGGTGCTAGTGAAATTCATGTACCATGATCCTAAGGTGCTCTTGACATTTCACAAGGACCAAATTTCCTCATTTGATAATACAAAGGCATTAGTTTCAGAAAATGCCAATCGGCCATGCACTATTGCCTGTAACCAAGGGGACATGCTCTACCATCACGAGCAGAAATTGAGGTGAAAGACAGTGACCGACTAATGACTAGTAGCCGCTTTTAAGCAGCAGTGAATATGTACAACAGGACAAAAGCTACGTGTAAAGACAACCCAGGTGATCATGCCCTAACAGTTTCTGAATTCTTCTACACGCAGAGAGGGGCTAAACAGATTAGTAACAATCAGAAAACAGCAGACTGATCTTCAAAGAGCTGCCAATCTAGTGGAGGAAATTAAGCCAAAATCCTTGGAATGCAAGGAATTCATTCACTCAGCAGGGACCCAACAAGAGCCAATGATCATATCTTGATTGGTATCATGAGCATAAAAGTGAGGCATGTCAGTTAGGATTAAATAAGAAAAATTCCTTGCAGGAAAAGAATTCAGAACCAGCTCATTCAAGATATGAGAGAATAACCTCCTACTTTAATTCTGTTTGAATAATTCCATTTGAAAGCTGCATGTAAATGAAATTGAAACCACCCTGGAACAAAACATTGTCTACTTTTGCATTTTTGAAGAAGAATCTTTCTTCTCTACTAAATTGAACAATTCCTCTTTGTCACTGTAGTTTATATTTCCCACAATATTCCTCTTTATCTCGTAATATGGTGCGAATCTTATAGCACTGAAAGGAAATAGATTTCTTGGAAGTGTCCACTTATTTACTCTAAGTAGATGGCAATCAGAAAGTGCCCAAGGATAAGTCCCTGTGAATTACTGGGTTCTGACGGGGTTCTTATTTGAAGTCATAAGTCAAAACCTCATATAAAGAAAAAAAAAGTATTAAATTGCTTTTTGTAAGTGTCTCAAATTTTCTTCTGAAAGATGAACAAATGAGTGGAGTTTCTGCTCTCCTTTCTCCCTTCCCCACTAGCTAAATGAAACCAGCTATCAAATAGATGAGTGAAGTGTGGGCACCATCTGAAATGGGTGAGACATAATTTTCTACCAAATGAAAAGAGCCGAGAAAACATGTTTCATTCATTGTGTAAAATTTATAGTGTCTTCCGTTCTGTTGAAGTCCCATAAATTTTTTTTTTGAAAACTTGCAATATATCTGTAAGAGCAATCTTATGCTCCATCAGCTGAATCAAGATGTATCAATTTTTTTATACACACCGAAGACTCTCGAAGCATCAGACCCAAGACATATTAAGTGGCCAGATGAAACTGGGAAGAGATAGGAACAAGTAACAGATGGCCTGAGTTAATGTTGTCAACAGAGAATCAAGCTTTTGAGAGCTGGAGTGACAGCTCCGATGTGCTCCTTTGAGATGATTTCTTTGCTGTTGATTTTAGGAATTCCATTTTCAAGTCAGTTATGGCAACCACTCAAAAGTATTTTTTAAAGAGAGCATATATTGCTTCCTGTCAGTCTAACATTCAGTGGGCCAGTGTTTGATGAGCAAGCTATAAGGATATAATCCTGCAATTATTCTATCTGAATTGGTCAAAATTAGGCTTTCCTTCCCCTCCCAGCTGGTCTCAATAAAGGTAAATATCTTGTAAAGGACACATTTGCAGAATCCTTGCCGTTAGGATTAGGTCTGCATCAGAGCCACATTTAAATCTTGATTATGATTCAAGAAGAACCTTCCTCAATTGTTCCTCTTATTTAAAACCGGACCTTTGGGGATCCGCAGAGAGGTTAAGAACAGAATTACAAGTAAGAATGGAAAACAAATACATAATAACATCATTCCTTTAAGCTCTAATAAAGAATTCGGAAGCTACATTGTATAATGACTAATGTAGGCATGAGAATAACAAGTTCTATTAAAGACATCATTTTAAGCACTGTTTGCCTTTCCTTCACCTTTCATTGAAATATAATATTCTCCTGATATTTTTTTTTGAATAGAGGACAGTAAACCTCATCTCTAAAGAATTACCTTTCCACTGTATTTTGTAAACAATCACAAATTTGGTGGTAATTGAGATGTTCCTGATCCCACAGTAGCTGGACTCTAGAAAATGCTTTTTGGCTTCTTGAATAGTCCACTATATTACGGGTTGTTGGAACACGTGACAGTTTGACTGGATGCGGGAAAAAATCCCACAGCTTCATGATATATTGATTTCACATCACAATTCTGAATCCTGGGATGTAGAATTCAATAAATTATTACTTTTCTTTTTGCTTTATCTGCAAATAAGTCTCTATAGCCTACAGATTAAATGTATGAAAATGCAATTTAGGAGATATCTTAAGAAGATACATGAATAAAAATGGAAAACAAGATGTTTTGAACTAAGGATGAGAAAAATACATTAAATATATATATAATATGTTATATATATGTGTGTGTATGTATGTATACACACATATACAAAGCAATATTTCTCAAGTTTGAGTATATAGACACCTCTTCCTAAGGGAAAAATATAGTAGACTTCTATTGTTGGTATAAATTTGTTAAATATATACAGACATAAAACTAAGCTTATGTTCTTAATTCTTATGCAACTGTAAATTTAAAACAAATTTATAAATTAAAAACAGAGCTACAAAACCAACCAAAATCAAAGAACAATTATTTATTTATTTATTTATTTATTTTTTAAGATTTTATTTATTTATTTGACAGAGAGAGTTCACAGTAGACAGATAGGCAGGCAGAGAGAGAGAGAGGGAAGCAGGCTCCCTGCTGAGCAGAGATCCCGATGCGGGACTCGATCCCAGGATACTGAGATCATGACCTGAGCCGAAGGCAGCGGCTTAACCCACTGAGCCACCCAGGCGCCCAAAGAACAATAATTTAATGTTACGAATAATAGTTCATTGCATACATTACCATTTACAATGTGAATATTGTATTGAATAGGAATTTGTTCAGAATCATTCAGGTTTGATCTGTCTATTCTATGTTGCATCATTCAATAACTGATTTTTTAAAATATTTCCCATGTTATTTATTGCAAATCCCTTTTCATATGGAATTCATTAAGTGAATCATTAAATATTATTAGACCTACCTCTTTAGTTTTTTCTTACTAGCAAGGGATACTAAATTGAGTCATTAAAAGTTTCATAATGATCATAAATACAAATGAAAATACAGGCACTAAAATCATATGGCTGTAATATCTTTCAAGATAGTTTTTCATGTGATTATGTATATGCTTATATTAAAAGTATTATTATTGAGGCACCTGGGTACCTGAGTCATTAAGCAACTGCCTTTGGCTCAGATCATGATCCCAGGGTCCTGGGATGGAGCCCCTCACTGGGCTCCCTGCTCGGCAGGAAGCTTGCTTCTCCCTCTCTCCCTCCCTCTGCTTGTGTTCCCTCTCTTGCTGTGTCTCTCTCTTTCAGATCAATAAATAAAATCTTTTAAAAAAAGTGATTATTGACCCAAACATTCAAAATTCAAATATTCTCATGGACAACTCAAGGATTCTAAGAGAGGCATTTCTATATATGTGTGATTACTTCCCTTAAGGTTCTACTTAAGTATTCTTGTTATTTTCTTATTCAGATTGTAGTCTTTTTCAGCAGTTGTATTACTACTGTGGATACTATGCAATCAACTTTTCCTTCCTCTTTCTTTAATGGTCATTAGATCTCAGGTTGGTTTATAAAAGTTTCCTAAGTGGTGGTAGTCCTCAAATAGGGGAAAATAAACTTGTATGTTCTTCTAGAGTGATGGCAGTATAGAAACAAGTAGGTAGTCACCTCCTTGCTAAGCTACCTAGAAGAATTTTCTCCAACTTCAGGTAGTTAATTATTGTCTCAGTTTCCAAGAGAAAAAGGATTTGTCTTGTCCATTTTGCTTCTATGGGTTCTTGGGGTCCAGAGAGATCATGTATGTGTCCATTGTCAATCTTCCCCCAGAGACCTTCAGTTATATGTGGATAAAGCTCTCCCCAGAATCCAAACACCTTTGGTCCTGTGGTTGCTGACAGAAGGTTGCAGATACCCATCCACCTTTGGATAAGAAAGCTGTGAACCAGTGCTTCTGGTGGGGACTCCCCTTAACAGTCCAAGGTCCCACTTGTATCCAGTTACCTAGAAGTCCCAGAAGATATTTGCCTCCTCTAGTAGAAGTACTAGATCAGAATTGGATGGGAACAGAAGAGAGAAGAATCTTTGGATACCTCTTTCCCTCAACCACTTCCTGAGATCTCACAAATTACACATGGGATGAAGTATATACTATTCACATTAAGCTCAGTCAACTTGATCACTTATCACTTTCATAACACAATACATAATACAAATCAAAATAATCACTCTTTTGGTTAAATCAGGTTTTAGTTGATAGTCAAGAGAAAAAAATTGTTTATTCTTTTTCTAACTTCTTCCTTATTAATTTAACACACTTTATGACTCAAGGAAAAACAACAAAAGCATTTACTCCAATGCTTTCTCTATATCTTACTCTAGTTATTTCTCTAAGTAATGTCATTGGAACCCAAAAATCTTTTTTTTTTTGATTGGTTGATTCTATATTTTAATTTTATTTTTTCCCTAATTGGTTTATAAAAATATTATTTTATTGTATATATCTTGTAATTTGAGATCTACTTTGTTTTTTTCAAACTCTTAACCAGTAATAAATTATTAATGTGTTAATACATTAATATTAATATATTATGGAAAGTATTAATGAGAATGGTCTATAATTCATGAGAGTGATCTGAGTGCTTGGTCTGTAGATTCTCAATCTTTTAAAAAATGGACTTGTAATATAAATAAATTATATAATTGGCAGAAAATAATGTTTCCCCTGATTCTTATAGAACAATATTTAAACCCACCATTTCTATTGGAAATGATATATTTTGTGAACCTGGCATTAATTAACCAATAATTTTTAGCTATGATGATTCACCTGAGCTAAACGAGAAATAGAACATTTTTATCAGGTGAATATAATCAAAATACTGACCTAAAATTTAAAGAATATGAGAAGACAATACTTTTTCAAATTTTGGAAGTCCAAGTGAATGATCATAATAAACTTGAAACTGAAACTTAGCACAGTCTTTGATGAGATACACAACGTACAAGAATTGCTTGTTTTTGTATTACTTAGCTTTTTATCTATTATTCAGGGTACTTATCATCACCAATATCATGAAGCATTTATCACATCTTGGACATTGTATAATGTGATAGAACACAAAAGAAGTATGGGCCTTTGTATTAGGGTATGCTAAACTGACAAATATATATCAATCCCCAGTGTAAGTGTTTAAATGCCATTAACATTTATTTTCTCTTCATACACATTATAGAGCATCTCAGGATGGCAGGGAGTTATGCTCCATGCAGTCTCTCAAGGAACCAGACTAGCAATGACTATACCACATTTAACACTGGTTATGACCATTAGGGCACGTAGAAAGGGAGAAAGATCATGGTGGAGCTCTCATGGAAATCATTATAGTTTAGGCCTGAAAGAGGCATATTAAACTTCTACTCCATTGGCAAGAACTTTGTTTCGAAGTCACACTTAACTGCAAGGGCAGTCAAGAATTTGGTCTCAGTTACTAGGGAGAAAAAGAAAATGGATTTTGGTGGTTAGCTAGGAGATTTTGACACAGAATATAAGTCATGACCATAAGAAATTTACAATCCAGGGGAGACAGAATATAGCAACACAAAGGAACATATGTTGAGCAATAATTCAACATTAGAGATAATAAATACTATAGGCATCCAAAGGAAGGGAAAATCATCAAAATTAAAACTTAATAGAAAAAAATATATGTAATCTAAAGGAGGTTAGATGGGTTTGCAGCAGAGTCAAGGGAGACATTACACATTCATGGGAACTGAGTAGAGTTTTTATTCATACTGGGGAGGTGCAGCAGTAAAATAGAACATTGAAGACAAGTGGTCCTGAGTTAAAATGTCAACTCTTTCTAACTGTGTGACTTTGGGCAGGTCAGTTAACCACTCTGATTCTAGCAAATTTGGGTAAAACTACATTATTTTCTTTAACTAAATATCAACCTATATTTAGCTTATAGGTTCAGGAATTTTCTTTTTCTTTTTTTTAAGATTTTATTTATTTATTTGAGAGAGAGACAGTGAGAAAGAGCATGAGCGAGGAGAAGGTCAGAGGGAGAAGCAGACTCCCCATGGAGCTGGGAGTCTGATGCGGGACTCGATCCTGGGACTCCGGGATCATGACCTGAGCCGAAGGCAGTCGTCCAATCAACTGAGCCACCCAGGCATCCCTCAGGAATTTTCTTTAATCAGATTTTAAAATCTGCTCTTTAATAAGAATTCCAGGAGACACTTATAGCCAGTCAGTTAAGAAAACATTGAGAATATGTGGGGATACTTATTTATTATCAATGTCTTCAGACAAAAAGCTTGTAGAGAAATCAGAATAGAAATGTCAAAATCAGACAAATTGAGTTTGAATCATGATTCTGCCACTTGCGAGCTGATTAGCTTCTGAGCCTACTAAATATTAATAATTCCCACCAAAGTGGTTCGCATGTTTTGGTTTCACTTTTCCTTGACCATTTATGGTTACTGTTTTCCAGTACTTTACCCTTAACCTATAAATGTTATAGCTTCTCAGAAACCAGTTGTGGACCTTTCTATTTCTCTCTTATATATGGTCCCAGATGAACTTATTCTTTCAGACATTGTGAAATGCTAATTCTGTGCATATCTTCACCTCAGCCTTCTGATATCTGAAATGCAGATTCATAGGCAACCATCTATTGCTATTCCATTGGAAGGGTTCAGAGGTATGTCAAACTTGGCATGTGTTTTTGAAAGAGGATTCTCAATTTCTACCTCATCCACCCCTATTACATGCATAAACACACACATACACACACATACGTTCCTCCTCAGTCTTCTTCATCAGAGCACATGACAGCAGCAGCATCTGACTAATTACTCAAGGAAACCCTTCAAATTGCTCTTCATCCTCACACATATAATCAATCTATCACCAAAATATGTCTCAAGTATGTCTGGTTCTCTCCATCTTTGCAGCCATCACCCTAAACCTAACCACCATCAACACATGTTTTTCTGATCTGTTAAAGTAACTTTATTCTTTAAGTCCCTTCCTTTATTCTTTGTTCTCCTTCCTTTATTCTTATACACTCCATATCCATTCTCCACAGCTGCCAAAGTGAATTTTATGTACAAGAAAGGAATCATGTCACTCCTTTGCTTAAAACCCTTCAATAGTTTTCCATTATTCTGGCAAAACATTTCAAACTCCATAGCTCACAAAGTCCTGAAATAAACTGACTTCCTTCTCCAATTTCACATTGTGCCATTCTCTCCTACATTGTATCTATTGTGGTTTTCTTTCCATTCTCTAAGAAACCAAGATCATTCCTGTCCAAGGGCTTTTGAGCTTTTTACTTGGCTGGATTCTTCATTTCCTTCAGGTCATAGTTCAAATATTACTGCTCAGAAAATCTCCTCTAATCTGAAGTAGGTAACTGTATATTAGAGTATGTCCCTATGGTACTTGTTACAATTTATAATTATATATCTATATATTTATTTACTTATTTTGTCTGCTCACTTTATCTATTATAATTTTTTTAATGTTTATTTATTTATTTACTGTAAAGAGAGGGAGGGAGGGAGAATGTGCACCCATGAGTGGGGGGAAAGAGGAGAGGGAAGGAGAGAGAGGATCCCAAGCAGACTCCATGAGCGCAGAGCCAGACCCAGGGCTTGATCCCATGACCCCAAGACCATGACTTCAGCTGAAATCAAGAGGCTGCTTAACCACCCAGCACCCTTTTTATAATTTATTATATATATTATATATATATATCTCCAGTGCTTGCAATTGCCTAGTATGTTATAGGTGCTCCAAATATACATATTTAATGTATGAATGAATTCAATTAACAGTAGATATGCTTTTCTTGCCTCACTATCTACAGTGCAGTAGAGTGGAAATTGGAAAGAATCTAAACCTGCATTCTAAATCTGCCTTTCACAACTCTCAAATGAAACTATTTTGAAATATAGGGCATTAATAAAAATTTTGAGGTATTGCAAAGCCAACAGATCAGGAGACAACAACCATTTAAAAGATACTTTATTGGGGCACATAGATGGCTCAGTCAGTTAAGTGTCTGTCATTGGCTCAGGTCATGATCCTAAGATCAAGCCCTGTGTCTGGATCCCTGCTCTGTGGGGAGTCTTCTCCTCCCTCTCTCTTTGCCACCCCCCACAGTGCTGTCTCTCTCTGTCTCTGTCTCTCTCAAATAAATAGGGGCCCCTGGGTGGCTCAGTGGGTTAAATCCTCTGCCTTCAGCTCAGGTCAAGATCCCAGGGTCCCAGAATCAAGCCCCACATCGGGCTCTCTGCTCTGCGGGGAGCCTGCTTCCTCCTCTCTCTCTGCCTGCCTCTCTGCCTACTTGTGATCTCTGTCTGTCAAAAAAATAAATAAACACTTAAAAAAAAAGATACCTTGTTACTCATAGTTCGAGAGAGGAGAAGTATGACATGTCAGCAGGAACTATACGGGGAATCATGGAAGTTGGTAACGAGGTAAAGGGAGAGGAAGTGCTGTGGGCAGGATCCTTTATTGTGGTTTTCACAGGAAGGAACTGCTAAGAGGCAGGGGAAGCAGGCTTATGATTGGCTAGTTTAAACAATTTCAACAGGCCCTGGAACATAGGGGCTGTCACTAGTTGTCTAGTACCTGTCCCTGGAGTGATGAAGGCTAGTGCATGGTAGCACAGCGTGTAAGAGCCTGATAGAGGTGGTACTTGAGGTGTGGGCTCTGGATGGGCTGGTTTGCATCTGAAGAGCACTCCACAGTGAGTTGTTCCTAGCTCTCGAAACTGTCAGTCCCCAAGACGGGCCCTCCAAGTTCAGCAAGGCCCCAGATGTCAGAGCTTCAGCAATACAGAAAGTAAAGACATGGTTAACACAACCGCTTTGATGGTAATCCCCTTGACATCACTGAATCTCAGATCTCACATCTGACAAATGGAGGTAATCATATTCTTTACCTCCCAAAACTGGCAAATAACAGACATGAAAGCACTTTGAAAACACTAAACCCATGTATGAAGATAGTTTATGCTTTTGTGAAGAACAGCCCATCAAGAAAGCATGAGAAGTACATTTTCTTTCCATATCATTAATGTGTTTGTGGTCATCTTTGCTCTGCTCCGTCCCACCCACCTTGTGAACCTAATGATCTCCTTTTGTGAGAAAGGTGAGTAGAGGAGGAGGGGAGAGGTCAGTTTGAAGTCAGGGAGGAGAGACATTAAACAACCCTCATTAGCATCATTTTTTAACATGCTCATCAGCACCCGATGTCATGACCACTGGACATGACATGAGAGGGGCCCAATCTACATCTATAGGGTGGCTTTTTGAAAGCATTCTTTATTCATCATGAAAATTCATTACAAGAAGTCAGTAAAAGATCAAATAAAGCAAGTAAAAATTATAATAGAGGAATTTTCTAATTCTTTTAGGCCATAGAATATTTATATTAAAAAGAATTTACAGAATTTGATGAGGTTATGAATATTTATGTAAAAATTAAGAGAAGAATGGGAACTCCAATCCATCAGCGCCTCTCATTTCTTCACTTTCCTCATAATGAAGCTCACATTCTGTGGTAATCACTAACTTGGATTTTGTTTTCAGGGAAATGGGAAATTTCTCTCAGATGCCTTCTACTTTCTCTACAAAGTAGAAGGGGTTCTCCTCTCCTGAGCAGGTGGTAGAAGGATGCGAAGGATTAGAACGTTGGGGGGGAGTAGACGGTCTGCAATGAGCATGACCAGTATGAGGAGAAAATGAGTTGCGAAACTTGTTGGTTTTCTAGAGGTTCTGGTCTGCTGTGTTGTGTAACTAATATTCTCATACATTCCCAACCTCCTTTTCCCCTCCAAGCCTCTGTGAGTTGAACTCTGCCTTGAAGAACTGAGCTTTGAGGAAATGACACAACCCAATGAATATTAGAACCCAAGATTAGAATTTTTGAGAAAACAGCAACCTTCCTTGAAACCTTCATTATACCTAGAAATCCTATTGTGTTTGCTTTAGTCAGTCTCTCCTTCTAAACTACAAGCCAATTGCAAATCTTCCACTCTTCTCAAAATTCTGACCATTGTCTTCCTTCCACCCACACAGTAGAAGAATTTGTAAAGAAAATAGAAACTCTCAGAGAGAAACATGTCTACGTCCTTGAGACCAAGCATGCAAACTTAATTCATCTGCAACCATTCTACTCTCCTATTTTGGATGAGAACTAACTCCTCTACAAGACCAATCTAGTTCCTTCTTAGGAACATACACTACTGTTGTCCTTCTAGGAACATACTCTTGTAATACAACCTCTTCTTCCCATGTAGTTCCTTTTCACAGTTATTAAATGAATCCCATCTGTCCCATTAAAACGCACAAACAGGAAGTAAAGCAAAAATCCCTCAACCTTTCAGTGTCACTTGATGATGTACTCTCTTTTCACGACCACATTCCTCAAAACTCTCATCTCTATCCTATGTTTTAATTTCGTATTTCCCATGCACTGTTCATTAATTTTCAATCTGGTTTTCTGCTATTTATTTCCCGGTAGTGTTTTTCCATGGATCACCAGTGACCTCCATGTCATTAAAGCCTGTGGATTTTTCCTAATCTTCATCTCAGTGCACTTATAATTGACATCCAATTTGTTGAGTACACCTTTTTGTAAGTATAGTTATCTTTTGGAGGATTCCTTGATAAATACTCTCCAGATTCTCTTCCTACTGCTCTGATAATCTTTGTCAATTTTTCAAGTTTGTCTCCTCCTGCCTGGGTCAGGAGTTATTCAGGACTCAGTCTTGATTTCTCATATCTTCTCACCCCATGTTCTGTGGTTGAGAAATCTCATTTATAGCTGCTGCTTTAATTACTGCCCATTTCCCTATGACTCTCATATGCCTATCTTCATCCTAAGCTTCTTTTCCTAACTACAGACCTGCCTATCCCAATGCTATCTTGTGATTCCTCTAAATAACTCAAAGAAATGTCGAAGTAAACAAGGTCCAAACCAAACCTCTTAATCTTCCTCTCTGAGTTTGACTCTCTTCTAGAGTTTTCCATCACAGCAAATGACTCACAATTCACCCAATTATACAAACTAGAAGTGTAGGAGTCTTAACTTGCTTCCCTCACACTCTTCCTTACTTTGTTTTTTTGCCTATTTCTTTAATCTACCCATTCCGTTCCTGTTATCATCACTCTGGTAGAAGCTACCACCCTCTTTTACTTGACTGTGCTAATAGCACACTCACTCATTTGTTTGCACCCACTCTGGCCCCTCTTCAAGTCCCCATGTAACATATCACTCTCATTTCCTGACTATCCCTGATAGGCAGGATTCTTTCTTTCTTTTTTTTTTTTTTTTTTTTAAGATTTTATTTATTTATTTGACAGAGAGAGATAGTGAGAGCAGGAACATAAGCAGGGGGAGTGAGAGAGGGAAAAGCAGGTTTCCCCTTGATGCAGGGCTTGACCCCAGGACCCTGGGATCATGACCTGAGTTGAAGGGGGACAATTAACGACTGAGCCACCCAGCTCAGTGCCCCAGCAGGATTCCTTAATATGACTTAGGCGTCCCTGCGTGAACTTTCTCTGAACTCCTGCCCAGTCTGGTCCCCACGTGTCGCTGTATCCTTACCTCTGGACCATGACCTCACCATGTTCTGTCATGGTCTGGGTTTCACACACACACGTATCCCTTTTCACATTCCTTCAATAACTCTTGCTTATCCTTCTGATCTCAGGTCTTTATCACGGTGTTTATCACTTCTTTAAAGGAGCTTTTCAGGACCTTTTTGACTGAGTGAAAACACTGCCAATACCATTATAGAGTTTTATAGCACTGTTTTGCCTCAACATCACATTTTGGGAGACTTTACTTGATTAATGTCTTTTTCCCCACTATCGTATAAGTTGCACATGGGCAGGATTCATATTTGCTTTCCTCTTTATTTTATCACTATCATTTACCGTGATGTTACATTTCGCAGAGTTCCTGACATTCGTGCATTCCTTTAACAAACGTTATCCGTATTTATATTATAAATGAATATGCATAAATGTTAAGTATATTAGAGATAAATATCTGTGTATATATACACATACACATATATACGTCTATATTAATTTAAAATAAATCTGGGCACTAGAGTGTCTTGTGTGAGGTCCCATAGCTCGTAAATGTCAGATAAGATTCAAACACCAGTTTCAAAGCCATTGGTTTCCCTGATATGACACAGGCCCATAAACCTAGCATAATTTGTCTCCCTTTACTGAAGTAGATCTTAACCTTGGCCTCATGTTGGAATCACCTAAGAAGCTTTTAAAAATGTTGATACCCAGGTCCTAGTCCCAGAGATTTGTTCTGATTAGTTTAAGGTTGGGCCTGAGTATCTGTATTTTTTTTAAGGTGTTATTTATTTATTTGACAGAGAGAGAGAGATCCCAAGTAGGCAGAGAGGCAGGCAGAGAGAGGGGGGGAAGCAGGCTCCCTGCTGAGCAGAGAGCCCGACGTGGGGCTCGATCCCAGGACCCTGAGATCACAACCTGAGCTGAAGGCAGAGGCTTAACCCACTGAGCCACCCCATATCTATAGTTTTATAAAGCAGCCCAGATGATTCTTATATGTAGCTAGGGTAGAAAATATTTGTTAGAATGACAAAACTGAATTAAGTGGAGAGGGTGGCCTGAGATGTTGATGATGAACATATAATTTTAAAAATAGGAAATTAAGGAGTGGAAATCAAAATTAATGGTCTATGACTTCCCTTTTCTATTTATTTTTAATTAGTTGTTGCCGTTACCCCCTTTTGTGTGGTTAATAGCCACCCAATGTCTTTAGGTCCTTTTCCCCCGAAACCTATAAATGTTATCTTCACCAAAAAAAGGAATCTTTGCAGATGCAATTAAATTAAGGATCTGAATATGGGGAGATTCTCCTGGATTATGCTGATGGGCCCTAAATCCATTCACAAGTGTCCATAAAAGAAAGAGACAGCGGGAGAGTTGACACAGAGAGAAGAGGAAAAGACAATGTAAAGTAGGAACAGAGGATTCAGTAATCCCAAGGAGACACAGAGGCTGGAAGACATAAGGAAGGAGGGGAGTGAGCCCCATTGCCAAGTGACACTGAGTTCAAACTTCTAGCCTCCAGAACATGAAAAGAAAAAAAATTCTGTTGTTTCAACTCTTCACTTTTGTGGAAATTTGCCCTCGCGTCCATAGGAAACTAATACACCTGGATTATGATAATCTGACTAAAATATACTTTTTACCTATAATGACTTTTTCTAAGGTCATATATTCTAAGGCAGT
This sequence comes from Mustela nigripes, assembly GCF_022355385.1. Lineage (NCBI taxonomy): Eukaryota > Metazoa > Chordata > Mammalia > Carnivora > Mustelidae > Mustela > Mustela nigripes. Next base: position 70,729,346 of record NC_081564.1, read on the forward strand.
AGGAGTAAAGTGACAGTAAGGGTATTCCTCTGTCTCAGCCCTCTGCTCTTTTCAAATCCAGCCTCTCCAAACAGTCTTCCCAGATAGTCCTGGACTCCTCTAGGCTGCCTCACAAATGTCTGGAGAATTCGCTGCCTTGTCTTCTAGACGATACTTTTCATTTCCCACCTTGCATGTCCGTAACACTGTGGCCACGTCTCTGACACTGGCAACCCGACAGCCACCTTCCAAGAGTGCCACAGCCATGGCTGATATCTGTCTGTAGAACCAAAGACAAGGCTAAAACTAGAACCCATGATCTGGGCCAGTAGGAGGTCCATTGGATTGTTGCTTTCCAACTATCTCCTTGATTACACTTAAAATTATAGCTTTAAAGTGCAATGTAAATTTGAGATGAGACAAATTAACTGGTTTCAGAAATACTATCTACACATTTACAAACTTATTAGTGATTTCTCTAAGAACATAAAACCTGACTCTAATTGTTAAATGGCCCATTGCCTCATAATTCTAAAGTCACTATTATCAAGATTTGGATCCTCCATTGGAATAGAAAAACCTACACCTTCTTATCCATTGTTATTTACTGGATATTTGATTTTACAGTTCTTTGTGGCCACTTATGATCCATAAACAAAGGATTATTCAGGTTTTTACCTATAATCACGGCTAAGGACCCATATTTTAAAATGCCAGCCATTACTGATAAGACATTTTCCTTTTAATTTTAAGGGTTTAGGGTGTTTATTTTGCTTCTTATTATAAAGGAGATCTATTTTTCATTGATAAATTATCAAGTGATCACTCAAGAAACAAATTTACAGACTAAATCTGTCACTTGTCAGAGTCATTCAGTATCTCTCCATTCTGAAATGATTGATCCCCCTGGCTTACGGGAGACACATATGCATATCCTAGAATCAGATCATTAATAACCCCATCATTAACACTTTTTATATTTAATTCCAGTGATAGGTGTAAGGCATTTTTTCCTTTAAGTTTAAACCTCAAACCACACTAATTCCCATTTATCAATTTATTACTCATCCTTAGAATTGATCATCTAAGTGTTTATCTGACTCTTTCCCTGCCTAGGTCTGTAATATCTGGCAATATAATTCATTCTTACATTGATACTCTGTAAAATCATAACAACATTAAAAGCATTAGACAAATACACCACTTCTATGTAACTTAATAATTATAATTTTTGTAGACATTGGAGCTTCCAATAGTTGAAAGAAGTTCTTATTTTTTAAAAAAAATCTATAAATACAAAATAAATAACAAAATATAAAACCAAACCATTATTTTCACAGCTAAGGATTATTTTCTTTTCCATCTCACATTTTTTAATAAAAGACATAGTCTGAGAAGATGAGAGTGAGGTGATTGATGGGAAGTTTCTCAATATTCTGAAAAGAATTCAAGTTCTGAAAACATAGGCCATCACGATCAGGGTGTATAAAATAGATGAGAATCCTATAAGTGGTCCAAAAAATGTTGGAAATGATCCTTAATGAGAGGATATCTAATGAGAGTAAATGAGAAAGTGTTCTATCCTAAGGCAAATCCTGGGAAATTGAGAAGTAGAATGGCGGGGGTGGGGGGGAGATTATTATCATCCTTTTCACTGAAAAGGCTGGTATCATCAATAAAAAACATAATAATCAGGAGCACCCTGGTGGCTCAGTTATTAAGCATCTGACTTTTGATTTTGGCTCAGGTCATGATGGCAAGGACGTGAAATCAAGCCCCATGTTGGGCTCCTCCGGGGGTGTCCACCCTGCTTGGGACTCTCTCTCTCTCCTTCTCCCTCTGCTCCTCCCTCCCTTAAAATTTTTTAAAAATGTAATAATCATAATAGCTGGTTTGGCTGATTGGATTGTTGATTATGAGAAATATGTTTACTCCCTAAACAAAGTTAGGGTTTGTAGGAACTTTTATAAATATGCCATCGATGAAGGCTGTGAATTGTTAATACAACACTCACTAAGCATCTCAGAAAAATTAATCCAATTGCAAAGGGGATTCATTAAAAGATTAGGAACTGGAATGATCTGGCTTAAGATTGCTGACAAAAAGTAAAAGACAAGTTATATCATTTCTATTTTGGATGTAGAAATGTTGAGCTGAAGGAAAATTAATTATCATCCCTGGAGGACACCAAAGAACAGAAATATACTACAGATTTGACTTCTGCCCTTTGCTATTTTAAGACATTTAAGATAACCTTGACATATTGAGGAAAATCTTTCACGTTTTGTTTCATTCTGCATTTCCTGATATTTTTAAACTGAAGAGCTAATCACCCTTAAATATGATTCTCCAACTCCCCCTTAACTTCAGGTTCATTTATGCAGTCAATTTTCTAACTGACATCTCTACCTGAATGTTATAGAAGGACCTCTACCTCAGTATAATCAAAATAGAACTGTCCCCCAAAGTAGACGCATATGGTTATAAACATTCACACACCCCCCCCCCACACACACACTGCAACACCTTCTTTACTTCTCCTTTATCAGTAGGCTTCTCAGTAGGACATTTACCCAGTCACTAACGCTGGAAATCTGAGTTACCTCCACCTCTGGTTCCCTTTCCCATACTCTCCAAAATCCAATTTCTGTCCATGCTTCTTAGTTTTTCCCTTTGATGTCATGGCAGGCAAGGGCATGAATAGCATCCCATCACCTATACTCCCCCGTTAAGCCTGTACAGATGTAATTAAACAATCGCAACCCCCATACCTGCGAATTCTGAATTCACCACCACATAATTCCTCAAAACCATGCTCCTTGCAGAACCACCAGCTAACTTGTCTTTCTAGTCCTTGATATTTCTAGTTTTTCCTCTCTATCATAAATTCCTCACTTCTACATTATGTTATTTCTTTTCTGAACTACTTCAATGACCCCTTTGTTGTTCTTCCTGTCTGTGGTCTTCACCCTATATGATTTACTCTCAGTATTGCTGCCCGAAAGATCCTTCTAAAAATGCAAATATGTCTGTGACAGATTGCTAAAGAAACAGAAAAAAAACAAATCCCATGATTTCTCCATTGTAAACTTTAAAGTCTTTAGTTGCCAGAAGGGAGGTCAGTAGGAGGATGGGTTAAGTGGGTGATGGGGATTAAAGAGTGCACTTGCGATCAACCTGGGGTGTTGCATAGAAATGTTGAATCACTGTGTTGTACACCTGCAACTCATATTACACTGTATGCTAACTAACTGGAATTTAAATAATAACTTAAAGAAGTCTTTAGTATAGTTTACAAAGTTCTCCATATCCTGCATATGCCTACCTGTCCATTCTCAATCTCACCACTTCCTGCCTTAATGCTTTAGTGCAATCAAACTATTTTTAGCACCCTAACTTTTTCATGATGCTTCTCCCATCACCTTTACTCATGTTTTCTCTGTTGCCAGAAATATCCTTTTTACCCCTCGTGCCACCTAATTTACTCTTTCTTTACCTTTAAGTCTCAACTGAGACATGGATTTCTCATAAAATCATTCTCTGACCCTTTGTATTTCCCCATTCCATATGCACACACTACTTTTGGACTGGTAGCTTGGGTCTGCTTCTGTTGTAACCATTCATGCCTAAGTCAAGGCCCTGAAAATATCTTTGTATGGTTATTTATTTAGTGATATCTCCCTGGCGACCTCCATAAGGATAAGGACCAGTGCATGTTAACTTCTTGAGTCTGCAAATTTCCAGAGTCTATTTATTGGTGACCCAATCAATGTTTGTTAATGTGAACTGAGTGGAAACTAAAGTAAGCATTCCAATATCAAACTTTCCATGCAGATGTTGACCACAGAGAAGTTATTCAACAGAATGGATAAGGAAGATACGGCATATCCATATACAGTGGAATATTGTGCCACCATAAAAAAGGATAAGATCTTGTCATTTGCAACAACATGGATACCCCTAAAAGGTATTATGCTAAGTGAAAGACAGAAAAAGACAAATACATTATTTCACTCATCTGTGGAATCTAAAAAACACCAAATGGATAAAGAAACAAACAAAAAGCAGAATCAGACCTATAAAGACAGAGCTCAAACTGATGGGTTGCCAGAGAGAAGGGACAATGGGCAGATGGGGAAAGTGGGTGAAGGAGAGTGGGAGACCTCCCAGTGATAGAGTGAATAAGCCACAGGAATAAAAGGCACAGCATAAAGAGTACAGTCGATGATATTTTAATAGTGTCACACGGTGACAGATGGAGGTTACGCTTGTGGTGAGCATAGCATATTGTATAAACTTGTTGAATCACTATGTTACAGCCTACAACTATAGTGAAATAAAATCATTTATTATTTAACCATAAAAAAGAGTGAAATCTTGCCATTTATGATAACAAATGGACCTTGCAGGCATTATATTAATGGAAATAAGTCAGACAGAGAAAGATAAATACCCAATGATCTCTCTGATGGGTGGAATCTAAAAAGCAAACAATAACAACAACAAAAAGCAGAATCAGACCTATAAAGACAGAGCTCAAACTGATGGGTTGCCAGAGAGAAGGGACAATGGGCAGATGGGGAAAGTGGGTGAAGGAGAGTGGGAGACCTCCCAGTGATAGAGTGAATAAGCCACAGGAATAAAAGGCACAGCATAAAGAGTACAGTCGATGATATTTTAATAGTGTCACACGGTGACAGATGGAGGTTACGCTTGTGGTGAGCATAGCATATTGTATAAACTTGTTGAATCACTATGTTACAGCCTACAACTATAGTGAAATAAAATCATTTATTATTTAACCATAAAAAAGAGTGAAATCTTGCCATTTATGATAACAAATGGACCTTGCAGGCATTATATTAATGGAAATAAGTCAGACAGAGAAAGATAAATACCCAATGATCTCTCTGATGGGTGGAATCTAAAAAGCAAACAATAACAACAACAAAAAGCA